>NC_057794.1:277992693-278357228 GCF_018294505.1 Triticum aestivum | reverse complement strand
GCGCTCGGGAGGGCCTCCCGCGGGCTTGCCGGGCTGGTGGCGCAGGGCGGCGGCGCCTGCCACGTGGCGCGATGGGAGAGGGCGGCGGCGATGTTGTTGGGGAACGTAGCAGAAAACAAAAATTTTCCTACGGTTTCACCAAGATCCATCTAGGAGTTCATCTAGCAACGAGTGATTAGATGCATCTACGTACCTCGTAGATCGCGAGCGGAAGCGTTCAAAGAACAGGGATGAGGGAGTCGTACTCGACGTGATTCGAATCATCGAAGATCCTAGCACCGAACGGACGGCACCTCCGCGTTCAACACACGTACGGAACAGCCACGTCTCCTCCTTCTTGATCCAGCAAGGGGGAAGGAGAGGTTGAGGGAGATGGCTCCAGCAGTAGCACGACGGCGTGGTGATGATGGAGCTGCAGTACTCCGGCAGGGCTTCACTAAGCGCTATGGAGGAGGAGGAGGTGTTGGAGAGGGAGAGGGAGGCACCAAAGGCTGAGGTATGAAGTCCTCCATCTCCCCCACTATATATAGGAGGGCCAAGGGGGGGCGCCGGCCCTAGGAGATCCAATCTCCTAGGGGGGCGGCGGCCAAGGGGAGGAATCCCTCCTCCCCAAGGCACCTAGGAGGTGCCTTCCCCTCCTAGGACTCTTCCTCCTTGAAACCCTAGGCGCATGGGCCTCTTGGGGAGGGTGCCCTTGGCCCATGTAGGCCAATGCGCACCCCCTACAGCCCATGTGCCCCCCGGGGACAGGTGGCCCCACCCCGTGGACCCCCGGGACCCTTCCGGTGGTCCCGGTACAATACCGATGACCCCGAAACTTGTCCCGATGGCCGAAACAGGACTTCCCATATATAAATCTTTACCTCCGGACCATTCCGGAACTCCTCGTGACGTTCGGGATCTCATCCGGGACTCCGAACAACATTCAGGTTACTGCATATACATATCCCTACAACCCTAGCGTCACCGAACCCTAAGTGTGTAGACCCTACGGGTTCGGGAGACATGTAGACATGACCGAGATCGCTCTCCGGTCAATAACCAACAGCGGGATCTGGATACCCATGTTGGCTCCCACATGCTCCTCGATGATCTCATCGGATGAACCACGATGTCGAGGATTCAAGCAACCCCGTATACAATTCCCTTTGTCAATCGGTATGTTACTTGCCCGAGATTCGATCGTCGGTATCCCAATACCTCGTTCAATCAAGTTACCGGCAAGTCACTTTACTCGTACCGTAATGCATGATCCCGTGACCAGACACTTGGTCACTTTGAGCTCATTATGATGATGCATTACCGAGTGGGCCCAGTGATACCTCTCCGTCATACGGAGTGACAAATCCCAGTCTTGATCCGTGTCAACCCAACAGACACTTTCGGAGATACCCGTAGTATACCTTTATAGTCACCCAGTTACGTTGTGACGTTTGGCACACCCAAAGCAGTCCTACGGTATCCGGGAGTTACACGATCTCATGGTCTAAGGAAAAGATACTTGACATTGGAAAACTCTAGCAAACGAACTATACGATCTTATGCTATGTTTAGGATTGGGTCTTGTCCATCACATCATTCTCCTAATGATGTGATCTCGTTATCAATGACATCCAATGTCCATAGTCAGGAAACCATGACTATTTGTTGATCAACGAGCTAGTCAACTAGAGGCTTACTAGGGACATGTCGGTGTCTATTATTCACACATGTATTACGATTTCCGGATAATACAATTATAGCATGAATAAAGACAATTATCATGAACAAGGAAATATAATAATAATGCTTTTATTATTGCCTCTAGGGCATATTTCCAACAGTCTCCCACTTGCACTAGAGTCAATAATCTAGTTACATTGTGATGAATCGAACACCCATGGAATTCTGGTGTTGATCATGTTTTGCTCTAGGGAGAGGTTTAGTCAACGGATCTGCTACATTCAGGTCCGTGTGTACTTTACAAATATCTATGTCTCCATCTTGAACATTTTCACGAATGGAGTTGAAGCGACGCTTGATGTGCCTTGTCTTCTTGTGAAACCTGGGCTCCTTGGCAAGAGCAATAGCTCCAGTGTTGTCACAGAAGAGCTTGATCGGCCCCGATGCATTGGGTATGACTCCTAGGTCGGTGATGAACTCCTTCACCCAAATTGCTTCATGCGCTGCCTCCGAGGCTGCCATGTACTCCGCTTCACATGTAGATCCCGCCACGACACTCTGCTTGCAACTGCACCAGCTTACTGCCCCACCATTCAAAATATACACGTATCCGGTTTGTGACTTAGAGTCATCCAGATCTGTGTCGAAGCTAGCGTCGATGTAACCCTTTACGACGAGCTCTTCGTCACCTCCATAAACGAGAAACATTTCCTTAGTCCTTTTCAGGTACTTTAGGATATTCTTGACCGCTGTCCTGTGTTCCTTGCCGGGATTACTTTGGTACCTTCCTACCAAACTTACGGCAAGGTTTACATCAGGTCTGGTACACAGCATGGCATACATAATAGAACCTATGGCTGAGGCATAGGGGATGACACTCATCTCTTCTATATCTTCTGCCGTGGTCGGACATTGAGCCGAGCTCAATTTTACACCTTGTAACACAGGCAAGAACCCCTTCTTAGACTGATCCATATTGAATTTCTTCAATATCTTATCAAGGTATGTGCTTTGTGAAAGACCTATGAGGCATCTTGATCTATCTCTATAGATCTTGATGCCTAATATATATGCAGCTTCTCCAAGGTCCTTCATTGAAAAACTCTTATTCAAGTAGGCCTTAATGCTGTCCAAGAGTTCTATATCATTTCCCATCAAAAGTATGTCATCTACATATAATATGAGACATGCTACAGAGCTCCCACTCACTTTCTTGTAAACACAGGCTTCTCCATAAGTCTGTGTAAACCCAAACGCTTTGATCATCTCATCAAAGCGAATGTTCCAACTCCGAGATGCTTGCACCAGCCCATAAATCGAGTGTTGGAGCTTGCATACCTTGTCAGCATTCTTAGGATCGACAAAACCTTCCGGTTGCATCATATACAATTCTTCCTTAAGGAAACCATTAAGGAATGCCGTTTTGTCGTCCATTTGCCATATTTCATAATCATAGAATGCGGCAATCGCTAACATGATTCAGACGGACTTTAGCTTCACTACCGGTGAGAAAGTCTCATCGTAGTCAACCCCTTGAACTTGTCGATAACCCTTAGCGACAAGCCAAGCTTTATAGATGGTCACATTACCATCCGCGTCTGTCTTCTTCTTAAAGATCCATTTATTTTCTATGGCTCGCCGCTCTACGGGCAAGTCAGTCAAAGTCCATACTTCGTTTTCATACATGGATCCTATCTCGGATTTCATGGCTTCCAGCCATTTGTCGGAATCCGGGCCCGCCATCGCTTCTTCATAGTTCGAAGGTTCACCGTTGTCTAACAACATGATTTCTAAGACAGGGTTGCCGTACCACTCTGGTGCGGAACGTGTCCTTGTGGACCTTCGAATTTCAGTAGGAGCTTGATCAGAAGTATCTTGATCATCATCATTATCTTCCTCTCTAGTCGGTGCAGGCACCTCAGGAACATTTTCTTGAGTTGCGCCATTTTCCGGTTCAAGAGGTAATACTTCATCAAGTTCTACTTTCCTCCCACTTACTTCTTTCGAGAGAAACTCTTTCTCTAGAAAGGATCCATTCTTGGCAACAAAGATCTTGCCTTCGGATCTGAGGTAGAAGGTATACCCAATAGTTTCTTTAGGGTATCCTATGAAGACGCATTTTTCCGACTTGGGTTCGAGCTTTTCAGGTTGAAGTTTCTTGACATAAGCATCACATCCCCAAACTTTTAGAAACGACAGCTTAGGTTTCTTCCCAAACCATAATTCATACGGTGTCGTCTCAACGGATTTCGACGGAGCCCTATTTAAAGTGAATGCGGCAGTCTCTAAAGCATAGCCCCAAAAAGATAGCGGTAAATCGGTAAGAGACATCATAGATCGCACCATATCTAATAGATTGCGATTACGACGTTCAGACACACCATTACGCTGAGGTGTTCCAGGCGGCGTGAGTTGTGAAACTATTCGACATTTTCTTAAGTGTGTGCCAAATTCCTGACTCAAGTATTCTCCTCCACGATCTGATCGTAGAAACTTGATTTTCCTGTCACGTTGATTCTCAACCTCACTCTGAAATTCCTTGAACTTTTCAAAGTTTTCAGACTTGTGTTTCATTAAGTAGATATACCCATATCTACTCAAGTCATCAGTGAGGGTGAGAACATAACGATAGCCACCGCGAGCCTCAACACTCATTGGACCGCACACATCAGTATGTATGATTTCCAATAAGTTGGTTGCTCGCTCCATTGTTCCTGAGAAGGGAGTCTTGGTCATTTTACCCATGAGGCATGGTTCGCACGTGTCAAATGATTCATAATCAAGAGACTCTAAAAGTCCATCTGCATGGAGCTTCTTCATGCGTTTGACACCTATGTGACCAAGGCGGCAGTGCCACAAGTATGTGGGACTATCGTTATCAACCTTACATCTTTTGTTTTCACACTATGAACATGTGTAGCATTACGTTCGAGGAAGAATAAACCATTCACCATCGGAGCATGACCATAAAACATATCTCTCATATAAATAGAACAACCATTATTCTCGGATTTAAATGAGTAGCCATCTCGAATTAAACGAGATCCCGATACAATGTTCATGCTCAAAGCTGGCACTAAATAACAATTATTGAGGTTTAAAACTAATCCCATAGGTAAATGTAGAGGTAGCGTGCCGACAGCGATCACATTGACCTTGGAACCATTCCCGACGCGCATCGTCACCTCGTCCTTTGCCAGTCTCCGCTTATTCCGCAGCTCCTGCTTTGAGTTACAAATGTGAGCAACTGCACCGGTATCAAATACCCAAGAGCTACTACGAGTACTGGTAAGGTACACATCAATTACATGTATATCACATATACCTTTTGTTTTGCCGGCCTTCTTGTCCGCTAAGTATTTGGGGCAATTCTGCTTCTAGTGACCACTTCCCTTGCAATAAAAGCACCCAGTCTCGGGCTTGGATCCATTCTTAGGCTTCTTCCCGACAGCTTGCTTGCCGGGCGCGGCAACTTCCTTGCCGTCCTTCTTGAAGTTCTTTTTACCCTTGCCCTTCTTGAACTTAGTGGTTTTATTCACCATCAACACTTGATGTTCCTTCTTGACTTCTACCTCTGCTGATTTCAGCATAGCAAATACTTCAGGAATGGTCTTTTCCATCCCCTACATATTGAAGTTCATCACAAAGCTCTTGTAGCTTGGTGGAAGCGACTGGAGGATTCTGTCAATGACCGCGTCATCCGGGAGATTAACTCCCAGCTGAGTCAAGCGGATATGTAACCCAGACATAGTGAGTATGTGACCACTAACAGAACTATTTTCCTCCATCTTACAGCTGAAGAATTTGTCAGAGACTTCATATCTCTCGACCCGGGCATGAGCTTGAAAAACCATTTTCAGCTCTTCGAACATCTCATATGCTCCATGTCTCTCAAAATGCTTTTGGAGCCCCGGCTCTAAGCTGTAAAGCATGCCGCACTGAACGAGGGAGTAGTCATCGGTACGTGCCTGCCAAGCGTTCATAACGTCTTGTTCTGCAGGGAGAACAGGTGCGTCACCCAGCGGTGCTTGTAGGACATAATCTTTCTTGGCAGCTATGAGGATGATCCTCAGGTTCCGGACCCAGTCCGTGTAGTTGCTGCCATCGTCTTTCAGCTTGGTTTTCTCTAGGAACGCGTTGAAGTTGAGGACTACGTTGGCCATTTGATCTACAAGACATATTGTAAAGATTTTAGACTAAGTTCATGATAATTAAGTTCTTCTAATCAAACTATTCAATGAACTCCCACTTAGATAGACATCCCTCTTCTAGTCATCTAAGTATAACATGATCCGAGTCAACTAGGCCGTGTCCGATCATTGCGTGAGACGGACTAGTCAACATCGGTGAACATCTTCATGTTGATCGTATCTTCTATACGACTCATGCTCGACCTTTTAGTCTTCTGTGTTCCGAGGCCATGCCTGTACATGCTAGGCTCGTCAAGTCAACCTAAGTGTTTGCATGTGTAAATCTGTCTTACACCCGTTGTATGTGAACGTTGGAATCTATCACACCCGATCATCACGTGATGCTTAGTGAAAACTGGAGCATGCTGAAAACATATATCAAGTAGGCATGTTTATGAGCTTGATGCACTCACCACGGAGCAAGTCATGATAATCTAAGCATACACCCATCAAGAATACACAAAATACAAGCTAGACATGGCAAGAACAATAGCATAGCATGCACGGATCAACTACAACATCATCGGCAAAATTGCTAACAAGTAGACAATCTGCCCAGATTCATGAAGTAGCAAAAGTAGAGCTCGATTGACTCAAGCTAGGGTGCTCCATAATTGCAAATAAAGACATGGATGGATAGAGCACTACAAGATTAACAAAACATCCTTACTGATTATCCTCAAAAGAGGCACGGATCACTAGGAAACAACATGAACGTATGGCCATATGAGATAAACAGCTCAAGGACTTAGTGGAAAAGCTAAGTCCCTGAAATCAGCATTACCAAGTGCCTCACTTTGCAAGCTTGTGCTAGTCACCACACACATCACAAAAATACATGGGTTGCACCTCTGGAAAGATGGCAAAACCCTTAACAAAACATATGTAGAACTCATGGGAATATCATGCACACAATAATCATGGCAAAAATGACAAATAGCTAAATGGAGTAGCAGATCTGACAATTATCCCAAGTAGCACTCTTCTAACAGCATTTCGGGCATCAAGATGAACTCAAATGAAAATGATGCAATGGAATGAAATGATGTACTCTCTGAAATGAACATTTTGATATGCTAAATGCCCAAAACGGAGCTACGGATGAGGAGTTACGACATGATGAAGTTGCAAGAAAAATATAAGGGAGAGGGGGAAGTCAACCCTGAGATCTAGGGTTTAGTGTAGCAGCGGATCGGGAGCACTGTAGCAAGCCGCCGGATCTAGGTCACAGGGGACGTCGTTCGCTGGAGACGAGGCAGGGCGGCCGGATCTCTCGCCGGAGAAGTCGCCGGCGTCGAGGAGGAGGTCGCCCGGAGCTTCAAGGAGGCGGGGCGAGGCGTCGCGGGGCGGCACCGGATCTGCGGCGGCGTCGGGCTTTGCGGTGGAGGCGGCGTCGGCGAGCGGGCGGAGATGGTGCGGCGGCGGAGCTCGCCGGTGCCAGAGTTGATGGCAGAGAGCGGCGGCCGGCTCGGGTGAGGAAGGAGGAGGCGTGCGCGGGCGGCGGCGCCCGGGAGGGCCTCCCGCGGGCTTGCCGGGCTGGTGGCGCGGGGCGGCGGCGCCTGCCACGTGGCGCGATGGGAGAGGGCGGCGGCGATGTTGTTGGGGAACGTAGCAGAAAACAAAAATTTTCCTACTGTTTCACCAAGATCCATCTAGGAGTTCATCTAGCAACGAGTGATTAGATGCATCTACGTACCTCGTAGATCGCAAGCGGAAGCGTTCAAAGAACAGGGATGAGGGAGTCGTACTCGACGTGATTCGAATCATCGAAGATCCTAGCACCGAACGGACGGCACCTCCGCGTTCAACACACGTACGGAACAGCCACGTCTCCTCCTTCTTGATCCAGCAAGGGGGAATGAGAGGTTGAGGGAGATGGCTCCAGCAGCAGCACGACGGCGTGGTGATGATGGAGCTGCAGTACTCCGGCAGGGCTTCGCTAAGCGCTATGGAGGAGGAGGAGGTGTTGGAGAGGGAGAGGGAGGCACCAAAGGCTGAGGTATGAAGTCCTACATCTCCCCCACTATATATAGGAGGGCCAAGGGGGGGCGCCGGCCCTAGGAGATCCAATCTCCTAGGGGGGGGGCGGCCAAGGGGAGGAATCCCTCCTCCCCAAGGCACCTAGGAGGTGCCTTCCCCTCCTAGGACTCTTCCTCCTTGAAACCCTAGGCGCATGGGCCTCTTGGGGCTGGTGCCCTTGGCCCATGTAGGCCAAGGCGCACCCCCTACAGACCATGTGGCCCCCCGGGACAGGTGGCCCCACCCCGTGGACCCCCGGGACCCTTCCGGTGGTCCCGGTACAATACCGATGACCCGGAAACTTGTCCCGATGGCCGAAACAGGACTTCCCATATATAAATCTTTACCTCCGGACCATTCCGGGACTCCTCGTGACGTTCGGGATCTCATCCGGGACTCCGAACAACATTCAGGTTACTGCATATACATATCCCTACAACCCTAGCGTCACCGAACCCTAAGTGTGTAGACCCTACGGGTTCGGGAGACATGTAGACATGACCGAGATCGCTCTCCGGTCAATAACCAACAGCGGGATCTGGATAACCATGTTGGCTCCCACATGCTCCTCGATGATCTCATCGGATGAACCACGATGTCGAGGATTCAAGCAACCCCGTATACAATTCCCTTTGTCAATCGGTATGTTACTTGCCCGAGATTCGATCGTCGGTATCCCAATACCTCGTTCAATCTCGTTACCGGCAAGTCACTTTACTCGTACCGTAATGCATGATCCCGTGACCAGACACTTGGTCACTTTGAGCTCATTATGATGATGCATTACCGAGTGGGCCCAGTGATACCTCTCCGTCATACAGAGTGACAAATCCCAGTCTTGATCCGTGTCAACCCAACAGACACTTTCGGAGATACCCGTAGTATACATTTATAGTCACCCAGTTACGTTGTGACGTTTGGCACACCCAAAGCAGTCCTACGGTATCCGGGAGTTACACGATCTCATGGTCTAAGGAAAAGATACTTGACATTGGAAAACTCTAGCAAACGAACTATACGATCTTATGCTATGTTTAGGATTGGGTCTTGTCCATCACATCATTCTCCTAATGATGTGATCTCGTTATCAATGACATCCAATGTCCATAGTCAGGAAACCATGACTATTTGTTGATCAACGAGCTAGTCAACTAGAGGCTTACTAGGGACGTGTCGGTGTCTATTATTCACACATGTATTACGATTTCCGGATAATACAATTATAGCATGAATAAAGACAATTATCATGAACAAGGAAATATAATAATAATGCTTTTATTATTGCCTCTAGGGCATATTTCCAACAGTCTCCCACTTGCACTAGAGTCAATAATCTAGTTACATTGTGATGAATCGAACACCCATGGAATTCTGGTGTTGATCATGTTTTGCTCTAGGGAGAGGTTTAGTCAACGGATCTGCTACATTCAGGTCCGTGTGTACTTTACAAATATCTATGTCTCCATCTTGAACATTTTCACGAATGGAGTTGAAGCGGCGCTTGATGTGCCTTGTCTTCTTGTGAAACCTGGGCTCCTTGGCAAGAGCAATAGCTCCAGTGTTGTCACAGAAGAGCTTGATCAGCCCCGATGCATTGGGTATGACTCCTAGGTCGGTGATGAACTCCTTCACCCAAATTGCTTCATGCGCTGCCTCCGAGGCTGCCATGTACTCCGCTTCACATGTAGATCCCGCCACGACACTCTGCTTGCAACTGCACCAGCTTACTGCCCCACCATTCAAAATATACACGTATCCGGTTTGTGACTTAGAGTCATCCAGATCTGTGTCGAAGCTAGCGTCGACGTAACCCTTTACGACGAGCTCTTCGTCACCTCCATAAACGAGAAACATTTCCTTAGTCCTTTTCAGGTACTTTAGGATATTCTTGACCGCTGTCCTGTGTTCCTTGCCGGGATTACTTTGGTACCTTCCTACCAAACTTACGGCAAGGTTTACATCAGGTCTGGTACACAGCATGGCATACATAATAGAACCTATGGCTGAGGCATAGGGGATGACACTCATCTCTTCTATATCTTCTACCGTGGTCGGACATTGAGCCGAGCTCAATTTCACACCTTGTAACACAGGCAAGAACCCCTTCTTAGACTGATCCATATTGAATTTCTTCAATATCTTATCAAGGTATGTGCTTTGTGAAAGACCTATGAGGCATCTTGATCTATCTCTATAGATCTTGATGCCTAATATATATGCAGCTTCTCCAAGGTCCTTCATTGAAAAACTCTTATTCAAGTAGGCCTTAATGCTGTCCAAGAGTTCTATATCATTTCCCATCAAAAGTATGTCATCTACATATAATATGAGACATGCTACAGAGCTCCCACTCACTTTCTTGTAAACACAGGCTTCTCCATAAGTCTGTGTAAACCCAAATGCTTTGATCATCTCATCAAAGCGAATGTTCCAACTCCGAGATGCTTGCACCAGCCCATAAATCGAGTGTTGGAGCTTGCATACCTTGTCAGCATTCTTAGGATCGACAAAACCTTCTGGTTGCATCATATACAATTCTTCCTTAAGGAAACCATTAAGGAATGCCGTTTTGACGTCCATTTGCCATATTTCATAATCATAGAATGCGGCAATCGCTAACATGATTCAGACGGACTTTAGCTTCACTACCGGTGAGAAAGTCTCATCGTAGTCAACCCCTTGAACTTGTCGATAACCCTTAGCGACAAGCCAAGCTTTATAGATGGTCACATTACCATCCGCGTCTGTCTTCTTCTTAAAGATCCATTTATTTTCTATGGCTCGCCGCTCTACGGGCAAGTCAGTCAAAGTCCATACTTCGTTTTCATACATGGATCCTATCTCGGATTTCATGGCTTCCAGCCATTTGTCGGAATCCGGGCCCGCCATCGCTTCTTCATAGTTCGAAGGTTCACCGTTGTCTAACAACATGATTTCTAAGACAGGGTTGCCGTACCACTCTGGTGCGGAACGTGTCCTTGTGGACCTTCGAATTTCAGTAGGAGCTTGATCAGAAGTATCTTGATCATCATCATTATCTTCCTCTCTAGTCGGTGCAGGCACCTCAGGAACATTTTCTTGAGTTGCGCCATTTTCCGGTTCAAGAGGTAATACTTCATCAAGTTCTACTTTCCTCCCACTTACTTCTTTCGAGAGAAACTCTTTCTCTAGAAAGGATCCATTCTTGGCAACAAAGATCTTGCCTTCGGATCTGAGGTAGAAGGTATACCCAATAGTTTCTTTAGGGTATCCTATGAAGACGCATTTTTCCGACTTGGGTTCGAGCTTTTCAGGTTGAAGTTTCTTGACATAAGCATCACATCCCCAAACTTTTAGAAACGACAGCTTAGGTTTCTTCCCAAACCATAATTCATACGGTGTCGTCTCAACGGATTTCGACGGAGCCCTATTTAAAGTGAATGCGGCAGTCTCTAAAGCATAGCCCCAAAAAGATAGCGGTAAATCGGTAAGAGACATCATAGATCGCACCATATCTAATAGATTGCGATTACGACGTTCAGACACACCATTACGCTGAGGTGTTCCAGGCGGCGTGAGTTGTGAAACTATTCGACATTTTCTTAAGTGTGTGCCAAATTCCTGACTCAAGTATTCTCCTCCACGATCTGATCGTAGAAACTTGATTTTCCTGTCACGTTGATTCTCAACCTCACTCTGAAATTCCTTGAACTTTTCAAAGTTTTCAGACTTGTGTTTCATTAAGTAGACATACCCATATCTACTCAAGTCATCAGTGAGGGTGAGAACATAACGATAGCCACCGCGAGCCTCAACACTCATTGGACCGCACACATCAGTATGTATGATTTCCAATAAGTTGGTTGCTCGCTCCATTGTTCCTGAGAACGGAGTCTTGGTCATTTTACCCATGAGGCATGGTTCGCACGTGTCAAATGATTCATAATCAAGAGACTCTAAAAGTCCATCTGCATGGAGCTTCTTCATGCGTTTGACACCTATGTGACCAAGGCGGCAGTGCCACAAGTATGTGGGACTATCGTTATCAACCTTACATCTTTTGGTTTTCACACTATGAACATGTGTAGCATTACGTTCGAGGAAGAATAAACCATTCACCATCGGAGCATGACCATAAAACATATCTCTCATATAAATAGAACAACCATTATTCTCGGATTTAAATGAGTAGCCATCTCGAAATTAACGAGATCCCGATACAATGTTCATGCTCAAAGCTGGCACTAAATAACAATTATTGAGGTTTAAAACTAATCCCGTAGGTAAATGTAGAGGTAGCGTGCCGACGGCGATCACATTGACCTTGGAACCATTCCCGACGCGCATCGTCACCTCGTCCTTTGCCAGTCTCCGCTTATTCCGCAGCTCCTTCTTTGAGTTACAAATGTGAGCAACTACACCGGTATCAAATACCCAAGAGCTACTACGAGTAATGGTAAGGTACACATCAATTACATGTATATCACATATACCTTTTGTTTTGCCGGCCTTCTTGTCCGCTAAGTATTTGGGGCAATTCCGGTTCCAGTGACCACTTCCCTTGCAATAAAAGCACCCAGTCTCGGGCTTGGATCCATTCTTAGGCTTCTTCCCGGCAGCTTGCTTGCCGGGCGCGGCAACTTCCTTGCCGTCCTTCTTGAAGTTCTTTTTACCCTTGCCCTTCTTGAACTTAGTGGTTTTATTCACCATCAACACTTGATGTTCCTTCTTGACTTCTACCTCTGCTGATTTCAGCATAGCAAATACTTCAGGAATGGTCTTTTCCATCCCCTGCATATTGAAGTTCATCACAAAGCTCTTGTAGCTTGGTGGAAGCGACTGGAGGATTCTATCAATGACCGCGTCATCCGGGAGATTAACTCCCAGCTGAGTCAAGCGGATATGTAACCCAGACATAGTGAGTATGTGCCCACTAACAGAACTATTTTCCTCCATCTTACAGCTGAAGAATTTGTCAGAGACTTCATATCTCTCGACCCGGGCATGAGCTTGAAAAACCATTTTCAGCTCTTCGAACATCTCATATGCTCCATGTCTCTCAAAATGCTTTTGGAGCCCCAGCTCTAAGCTGTAAAGCATGCCACACTGAACGAGGGAGTAGTCATCGGTACGTGCCTGCCAAGCGTTCATAACGTCTTGTTCTGCAGGGAGAACAGGTGCGTCACCCAGCGGTGCTTGTAGGACATAATCTTTCTTGGCAGCTATGAGGATGATCCTCAGGTTCCGGACCCAGTCTGTGTAGTTGCTGCCATCATCTTTCAGCTTGGTTTTCTCCAGGAACGCGTTGAAGTTGAGGACTACGTTGGCCATTTGATCTACAAGACATATTGTAAAGATTTTAGACTAAGTTCATGATAATTAAGTTCTTCTAATCAAACTATTCAATGAACTCCCACTTAGATAGACATCCCTCTTCTAGTCATCTAAGTATAACATGATCCGAGTCAACTAGGCCGTGTCCGATCATCGTGTGAGACGGACTAGTCAACATCGGTGAACATCTTCATGTTGATCGTATCTTCTATACGACTCATGCTCGACCTTTCAGTCTTCTGTGTTCCGAGGCCATGTCTGTACATGCTAGGCTCGTCAAGTCAACCTAAGTGTTTGCATGTGTAAATCTGTCTTACACCCGTTGTATGTGAACGTTGGAATCTATCACACCCGATCATCACGTGATGCTTAGTGAAAACTGGAGCATGCTGAAAACATATATCAAGTAGGCATGTTTACGAGCTCGATGCACTCACCACGGAGCAAGTCATGATAATCTAAGCATACACCCATCAAGAATACACAAAATACAAGCTAGACATGGCAAGAACAATAGCATAGCATGCACGGATCAACTACAACATCATCGGCAAAATTGCTAACAAGTAGACAATCTGCCCAGATTCATGAAGTAGCAAAAGTAGAGCTCGATTGACTCAAGCTAGGGTGCTCCATAATTGCAAATAAAGACATGGATGGATAGAGCACTACAAGATTAACAAAACATCCTTACTGATTATCCTCAAAAGAGGCACGGATCACTAGGAAACAACATGAACGTATGGCCATATGAGATAAACAGCTCAAGGACTTAGTGGAAAAGCTAAGTCCCTGAAATCAGCATTACCAAGTGCCTCACTTTGCAAGCTTGTGCTAGTCACCACACACATCACAAAAATACATGGGTTGCACCTCTGGAAAGATGGCAAAACCCTTAACAAAACATATGTAGAACTCATGGGCATATCATGCACACAATAATCATGGCAAAAATGACAAATAGCTAAATGGAGTAGCAGATCTGACAATTATCCCAAGTAGCACTCTTCTAACAGCATTTCGGGCATCAAGATGAACTCAAATGAAAATGATGCAATGGAATGAAATGATGTACTCTCTGAAATGAACATTTTGATATGCTAAATGCCCAAAACGGAGCTACGGATGAGGAGTTACGACATGATGAAGTTGCAAGAAAAATATAAGGGAGAGGGGGAAAGTCAACCCTGAGATCTAGGGTTTACTGTAGCAGCGGATCGGGAGCACTATAGCAAGCCGCCGGATCTAGGTCGCCGGGGACTTCGTTCGCCGGAGGCGAGGCAGGGCGGCCGGATCTCTCGCCGGAGAAGACGCCGGCGTCGAGGAGGAGGTCGCCCGGAGCTTCAAGGAGGCGGGGCGAGGCGTCGCGGGGCGGCACCGGATCTGCGGCGGCATCGGGCTTGGCGGCGGAGGCGGCGTCGGCGAGTGGGCGAAGATGGTGCGGAGGCGGAGCTCGCCGGCGCCGGAGTTGATGGCGGAGAGCGGCGGCCGGCTCGGGCGAGGAAGGAGGAGGCGTGCGCGGGCGGCGCCGCCCGGGAGTCGGGCCGGGAGGGCCTCCCGCGGGCTTGCCGGGCTGGTGGCACGGGGCGGTGGCGCCTGCCACGTGGCGCGATGGGAGAGGGCGGCGGCGATGTGTCCGGCCGGAATCGGACGTGTCCGGCGCGGCGCGAGCAGATTTTATGGTTTCGGGGGAGAAGGAGATCCGGATTTCGGAGGGGGTCTTTATATAGGCATAGGAGGAGGTAGGAGAGTCCAAATGAGGTGCGGTTTTCGGCCGCACGATTGTGATCGAACGCTCTAGAGGATGGAGAGGGTTTTGGTGGGTTTTGGGCCAAATGGAGGGGTGTTGGGCTGCAACACACATGAGGCCTTTTCGGTCCCTCAGTTAACCGTTGGAGTATCAAACGAAGTCCAAATGATACGAAACTTGACAGGCGGTCTACCGGTAGTAAAACAAGGCCGCTTGGCAAGTCTCGGTCCAATCCGGAAATGTTTAATCCCCACACACGAAAGAAAGATAGAAATGACCACCGGAGGAGAACGAAGCGCCGGAATGCAAAACGGACAACGGGGAAAATGCTCGGACGTAAGAGATGAACACGTATGCAAATGCAATGCACATGATGACATGATATGAGATGCATGACAACGACAACAACACACGGAGACAAAAACCCGAACCCGAGAAAATAAAATAACTTAAGGCCGGAAACGACAAGAGTTGGAGTACATATTGGGAAAGTCATAACCGGGGTGTTACAACACTCCACCACTACGAAAGGATCTCGTCCCAAGATCTAGGACTGAAAGAACGCCGGAAACTCAGAACGGAGGTGATCCTCACGTTCCCAGGTAGCTTCAAGGTCGGAATGGTGTGACCACTTGACTTTGAGGAATTTGATTGACTTGTTGCTAGTCTTGCGTTCAGTCTCTTCAAGAATAGCAACTGGGTGCTCACGATATGAGAGATCTTCTTGGAGCTCAATGTCCTCGAAGTTGACGGTGCGGTCAGGAGTCTTGAAGCACTTTCGGAGCTGAGAGACATGGAACACATCATGAACATTTGCAAAGTTTGAAGGAAGCTCGAGTTGATAGGCGAGATCGCCTCTCTTGCTGACAATCTTGAAAGGTCCCACGTATCTGGGGGCAAGCTTCCCCTTGATACCGAAGCGACGAGTGCCTTTCATAGGAGAGACGCGGAGGTAAACATGATCTTCGATCTCGAAAGCCAAATCATGGTGCTTATTGTCATAGTAGCTCTTCTGGCGGGATTGAGCTGCTTTGAGGTTATCTCGAATGACTTTGCACATTTCCTCTGCCTCTATGATTAAGTCATTACCCAAAAGCTGACGTTCACCGGTTTCAGACTAGTTGAGAGGGGTACGACACTTCCTGCCATACAGAATTTCAAATGGGGCCTTGCCCGAACTTGCTTGAAAACTGTTGCTATAGGAGAATTCAGCATATGGAAGACAATCCTCCCACTTCATGCCGAAGGAGATCACACAAGCCCTGAGCATATCTTCAAGAATATGATTGACACGCTCGACTTGCCCGCTAGTTTGAGGATGGAAAGCTGTGCTGAATCGGATGTTGGTGCCCATGGCCTTCTAAAAAGAATCCCAAAACTTGGAGGTAAAGATGTTGCCATGGTCTGAAGAGATCACTTGTGGAATACCGTGCAGAGAGACAATTCGAGAGATATAGAGTTCCGCCAATTGAGCTGCAGTGATTGACTCTTTGATAGGCAGAAAGTGAGCCACTTTGGTGAGTTTGTCGATGACAACGAATATTGCATCATTGCCACGCTTGGACTTTGGAAACCCAGTCACGAAGTCCATCTCAATGTGGTCAAACTTCCATTCTAGAATGGCAAGATGTTGGAGGAGACCAGCTGGCCTTTGGTGTTCTGCCTTCACTCTTTTGCAGACATCACACTCATTCACGAATTGAGCAATCTCGCGCTTCATTCGAGTCCACCAATAAGCCTGCTTAAGGTCCTGATACATCTTCGTGCTCCCAGGGTGGATGGAGAGGAGAGAATTGTGAGCCTCGTTCATGATCACTTTACGAAGTTCCCCTTTGGGTACAACAATACGATCCTCGAAGAAGAAAGTATCCCTGCCATCAAGGCGGTAGCACTTGTAATTGGGTTGACTCTTGGCAATCCCAATCTTCACCTTTTTCACCATAGCATCAAGAAGCTGGGCTTGGCGAATCTGGTCTTCCAAGGTAGGAGAGACTTGAAGGTTGGCGAGGAAACCTTGAGGAACAACTTGTAGATTAAGTTTGCGGAAAGCTTCACAAAGCTCGGGTTGATAAGGCTTGAGAATCAGACTGTTGCAATAAGCCTTTCTGCTCAATGCGTCAGCAATCACATTGGCCTTGTCTGGAGTATAATCGATACTCGGATTATACTCTTAAATCATTTCGACCCATCGAGTTTGCCTAAGGTTGAGATTAGGCTGAGTGAAGATGTACTTGAGACTCTTGTGATTAGTGAAAATGTCCACTTTTCTTCCCAATAAGAGATGTCTCCAAGTCAAAAGAGCATGCACAACTGCCGCCAACTCGAGATCATGAGTGGGGTAGTTCTTCTCATTGGGCTTCAACTGGTGAGAGGTATAAGCAACAACTTTCTTCTCTTGCATCAACACTGCACAAAGACCTTGGAGAGAGGCATCACAAAAGACCTCGTACGGCTTGGATTCATCAGGCGGAGTCAGAACTGGAGCAGTGATCAATTTCTCTTTCAAAGTGTTGAAAGCAATGTCACACTCCGGAGACCAAACGTACTTGACGTGCTTCTGGAGAAGATTTGAGAGAGGCTTCGCGATCTTAGAAAAGTTTTCAACGAATCTTCGACAATAGCTTGCGAGAACGAGGAAGCTACGGAGTTGCTTCACGTTCTGAGGAGGTTCCCAATTCACAATTGCAGACACCTTCTCAGGATTCACGGCAATGCCCTTGGCAGAGATGATATGACCAAGATAAAGAACCTCATCGAGCCAAAATTAGCACTTGGAGAACTTGGCGTAGAACTGGTGTTCCCTCAGCTTATCGAGTACAAGTGCTTGGCATGATCTTCCTTGTTCTTCGAGAAAACCAGAATGTCGTCGAGATAGACCAAAACAAAGTCATTGGTGTAGGCGTTGAAGATGAAGTTCATCATGCGAGAGAACGTCGGAGGAGCGTTGACGAGGCCAAAAGACATGACAATGTATTCATATGAACCATAGCTTGTCCTGAAGGCCGTCTTGGGAATATCTTGCTCACAGATTCGAATCTGATGATAACCCATACGGAGATCAAGCTTGGAGAATACTTGGGCACCTTTGAGTTGTTCGAACAGCTCATTGATGTTGGGAAGTGGGTATTTGTTCTTGATGGTCTTCTTGTTCAATGGACGGTAATCAACACAAAGTCGGTCCGTTCCATCCTTCTTCTTCACAAAAAGAACACCACAACCCCACGGAGAAGAACTAGGCCAGATGAGACCCATTCTTTCTTGAATATCGAGTTGCTTCTTCAGCTCCTTCAACTCTTCAGGTCCGAGCTTGTAAGGACGCTTGCACATAGGTTCCGTACCGGGCTCAAGGTCAATAATGAATTCAACTGGCCGGTGCGGAGGCATTCCTGGAAGCTCTTCTGGAAAGACGTCTTGATATTCGCAAACAACTGGAATTTGCGAGATAGCATCTAGTTCACCCTTCTCATTGAGAGAAAACAGACGGATGGTATTATCCCGAGCAGCAAAGACAATTACATCCTCAGACGAATGAGTCAATTGAATCTGTCTGGCAGCACAATCAAGCTGAGCCTTGTGCTTAGAGAGCCAATCCATCCCGAGAATAAGATCAATATCCAAGTTACCAAGAACCATTGGAGAAGCCAGAAACTTGAAATCACCCATCATGATAGAAATATCCGAAATCTCGTGGTTAGCGAGCAAACATTTACCCGGAGAGACAACTGCTAACGGACTATGCATAACTTGGGAAGTCAACTCATGCTTAGATGCAAAAGGCTTCGAGATGAAACAATGCGATGCACCAGTATCAAAAAGTACTTTTGCGGGAACATCGTTAACAGGAAGGTTACCCATGATGACATCTGACGAATCCTCTGCCTGAGCTGCATTCATCAAGTTGACATTGGCATGCTTGGTGTTATGCTTGACCATAGTTGTACTTGCCGATCTCACAGGTGGAGGAGGAGGAAGGCGCCTTTGATTGAGACACTTGTTGGCATAGTGACCCTTCTGTTGGCACTTGTTGTACGTGACCTCTTAAAGCGGACGGTGATACGGAGCACTCGATCTTGGAGCTCGAGACGAAGTCTTGTTCTGAAAGCCAGGGTTGGGTGGGTGGGAAGATCCACTGCCACCTTTGCTCTTCTGCTGATACGGCTGACGGAACGGAGGAGGAGGAAGCCAATACTTCTGCTTCTTGGCCACTTGAGTAGAGGAAGAAGGAGTAGCATCTCTGACTCGCTTCTTGGAAGCATCACACCTCAATTGAGTGGCCTCTTGCTTCAATGCCATGTTGTAGAACTCATCGTACCTCAGGGGCTCAAAGAGAACAAGAGCAAGCTGAATTTCTTCTCTGAGACCACCCCTGAACTGGTATATCAAGCTCTTCTCGTCAGGGACGTCCTGCTTGGCAAAGCGGGCGAGCTTCTGAAACAACTTGTTGTAGTCATAGACAGACAAAGAGCCTTGCTTCAGGTTGCGGAATTCCTCACGCTTGCTTTCAACCATGCTTTGAGGGATATGGTGAGCTCTGAAATCTTGACGAAATTCATCCCAGGTAATGACACGTCCACCTCTGGAATCCTTGTACTGCTGGAACCATTCTGCAGCTTGATCTTTGAGTTGGAAGGAAGCGAACTTGACAAAGTCCTCAGGCCTAACGTTACTGCACTCGAAATGCTTGCACAGATCCACGAGCCAATCATCAGCATCGGTTGCCTCAACACAATTGCTGAAAGTCTTTGGCCCGTTAGCAAGGAACTGGTTGAGTGTAGCAAAGTGATTCTGATTGTTGCCTTGGTTCCCTTGGTTGCCTTGATTGCGCTCTTGAAGAATTTGCATGATCAACTGTGTGTTTGCATTGGTTGCGGCCATCACAGCTTGCCATGCCTCCGGAGGAGGTGGAGGTGGTGGCGGATCTTGATTCTGATTCTGATTGGTGCTCTTAGCGGGAGCCATCCTGAAGAGGTTGACCACCGTTAGCACATAGACAGATAAAATGAAGCTGAAACCAACGGAATGAAAATTCCAACATATAGTCTTCACATCCGAACAAAATGAACGAATGCATTCCTCTTGAAATGGTCACATATCCATAAATTGAGAAGCCACGTAGAATTTATGTAGAGAAATAAATCAACAAGGTACGGATCGAGAACGAATACTCGGTAAGAAATCCCAATCTCAAACCAAATATCCATGGAAGAAGAACTAGAGCTACAAGAATTCCCACCTATGAAACTCCCGAACCTTTCTGGTTATGCAATCAGGTGTTGGGGATACAGGGGAAGCATAATATCTCACCCAAATCTAGCAAATCCTACATCCAGCTGTATCCATCCTTCAACACATAACCGAGAAAAACTTTGGAAACCATCTACCTGAACCTTCGAAAAGCATCCGTTATACAAGTTATGGCGATACTCCCGAACTCCCGCCCCAGTACTAGGTGGCGTCGAGGTTATCTCACCAACGAACTGCATAAAAGAGATTTTCGATGTCGGCGTACTAAACTTAGGTATTCCAGAACTGCAATGATAAAATTATGACGACAACACCTCAGAGCTCAACTCCCCGAGACACTTCCACAAAACCCCTGACAGGAGGCACCAAGACAATGTTCTCATCATAAAACCATCGGAACGATTCCAAGATACCCGCGTGATCCTAAATTTTTTTACTGAAATTTGAGAAGAGAAGAGTCAAAACTCTACGTCAGGATGCCTTACCAGAGCGATGAGGAGACTGGGAAGTAAAAGAATTCCTAAACTCTCCGATATATAATTCCTAAATGACTCAAAACATTTTTCTAGGCACAACTCGGCCGCTAAAAACGATCAAGCAATGGGGCTCCTAAGGTCGGGGAAGGCTCTGATACCAACTTGTAACACCCTCGATGCGACAATAGCTCCCACGTGTCGAGGCACGACTTAGAGACATAATCGCATTGAAGGCATATGTCGCAAGTTAGGCAATCTTCACAACATCCCATGTAATATATAGATAATAAAAGGGGAGATAACATAGTTGGCTTACACTCGCCACGTCAATCAAGTACATAAATAACATTACATCATTCAAACACTCATGGCCCGACTACGGCGCCAAAATAAAAGATAACCCAACATATGATACGGTCCCGATCACCCCCAACTGGGCTCCACTACTGATCATCAGGAAAGGAAACATAGTAACGTTGAGAGTCCTCGTCGAATCCCACTTGATCTCGAGCGCGTCACCTAGAGCGGAATCATCAGGCCCTGCATATGGTGTAATAGTAATCTGTGAGCCACAGGGACTCAGCAATCTCGCACCCTCGCGATCAAGACTATTTAAGCTTATAGGTAAGGTAAGGTAAATATATGTGGAGCTGCAGCAAGCGACTAGCATATATGGTGGCTATCCTGTGCGCAAAAGAGAGCGAGAAGAGGAGGCAAAGCGCGAGCGAGAAACTAGAGGGCAACCTGCGCAAGCATTACTCCAACACCGTGTCCACTTCCCGAACTCCGCCGAGAAGAGGCCATCACGGTAACACACTCATTTGATTCATTTTAATAAAGTTAAGGTTCAAGTTATCTACAACTGGACATTAACAAATTCCCATCTGCCCATAACTACGGGCATGGCTTTCGAAAGTTCAAATCCCTGCAGGGGAGTCCCAACTTAGCCCATGACAAGCTCTCACGGTCAACGAAGGAATAGACCTCCTCCCGAGATGTTCCGATCAGACTCGGTACCTCGGTTCTTCAAGACACTTCGACAGGTTAAAACTAATCCAGCAACACCGCCCGAATGTGCCGACAAATCCCGATAGGAGCTGCACATATCTCGTTCTCAGGGCACACTCAGATTGTCCAAACTTCCGGTAGGCCAGCCCAGAGTTGCCCCTGGTGGCCACCGGCGGCTGACGAGGTGGACCAACACTCAGAGGAGCACTGGCCCGGGGGGGGGGGGGGGGTTAAAATAAGATGACCCTCGGGCTCCGGAAACACAAGGGGAAAAGGGGCTAGGTGGCAAATGGTAAAACCAAGGTTGGGCATTGCTGGAAAAGCTTTAATCAAGGCGAACTATCAAGGGGTTCCCATTATATCCCAACCGTGTAAGGAATGCAAAATCCGGGAACATAACACCGATATGACGGAAACTAAGGCGGCATGAGTGGAACAAAACACTAGGCGAGAGACCGAGCCTTCCACCCTTTACCAAGTATATAGATGCATTAAGATAACATGGAAATATAATGATATCCCAACAAGTAATTAAATGTTCCAACAAGGAACGGTCTCCCATCTTCACCTGCAACTAGCAACGCTATAAGAGGGGCTGAGCAAAGCGGTAACCTAGCCAAACAATGGTTTGCTAGGACATGGTGGGTTAGAGGTTTGACATGGAAATTTGGGAGGCTTAAAATCAAGTGGTAGGCATCGTAGCATTGGCATAGCAAAAGAGCGAGCATCTAGCAAAGCAAAGATAGTAGTGATTTCGAGAGTATGATCATCTTGCCTGCAAAGTTGTCAGAGTTGACTGGATCCTCGAAAGCAAACTCAACGGGCTCCTCGTTAGCGAACTCGTCTCCCGGCTCTACCCAAACAAGACAAACAAGCAAACGGAACACAATCAACCACGTGCAAAGCTCGAACAATATGATGCAAAGATGGTATGCTATGCGGGATGTGATGCGGGATGCATATGCAAGATTTGACAAGGGATGCATGAACCTGGCCTCAACATGGAAATCCAAGTGTGCCACTGCAAAGATGAGATGAAATCGCTTGAAAACGATATAAAGAACGCCGGAATCGGAGTTACGGTTTGGAAATGGCAAGCAATTCAAATATGGCCACGTTCTGCGATTTTACAGCAAGTAGCCATCTAAATGCAACGAGATGAACATGCTAAAGCACCCAAACATGGCATCAAAATACATGGCAGGGATGCATTCAAGATGCTTAACAAAAGTCTAGCACTGAGCTACGGCCAATTCATCCATTAACAGGTTCAAACACGCATAGCAAAAATGCATATGGTAAACAGATCTCAGACTTTGTGAAATTAACACTTGTCTGGAATTTCAGATCAGATAGCACTCTTCCGAGCAACAAAACTACATGCTACAGGACCTGAACATGGCAAAGTAAAGAATGGCATGGAGCTACTCAAAGAGCTTAACAAAAGTCCCTTAGTGACCTTGAGCCAAAAGGGATCAGAAAATACATTTGCAAGCATGTGAACATGGCAAAAACATAATCAGATCACGGACTTAGTGAAAACTGGAGCATGCTGAAAACATATATCAAGTAGGCATGTTTACGAGCTCGATGCACTCACTACGGAGCAAGTCATGATAATCTAAGCATACACCCATCAAGAATACACAAAATACAAGCTAGACATGGCAAGAACAATAGCATAGCATGCACGGATCAACTACAACATCATCGGCAAAATTGCTAACAAGTAGACAATCTGCCCAGATTCACGAAGTAGCAAAAGTAGAGCTTGATTGACTCAAGATAGGATGCTCCATAATTGCAAACAAAGACATGGATGGATAGAGCACTACAAGATTAACAAAACATCATTACTGATCATCCTCAAAAGAGGCACGGATCACTAGGAAACAACATGAACATATGGCCATATGAGATAAACAGCTCAAGGACTTAGTGGAAAAGCTAAGTCCCTGAAATCAGCATTACCAAGTGCCTCACTTTGCAAGCTTGTGCTAGTCACCACACACATCACAAAAATACATGGGTTGCACCTTTGGAAAGATGGCAAAACCCTTAACAAAACATATGTAGAACTCATGGGCATATCATGCACACAATAATCATGGCAAAAATGACAAATAGCTAAATGGAGTAGCAGATCTGACAATTATCCCAAGTAGCACTCTTCTAACAGCATTTCGGGCATCAAGATGAACTCAAATGAAAATGATGCAATGGAATGAAATGATGTACTCTCTGAGATGAACATTTTGATATGCTAAATGCCCAAAACGGAGCTACGGATGAGGAGTTACGACATGATGAAGTTGCAAGAAAAATATAAGGGAGAGGGGGAAAGTCAACCCTGAGATCTAGGGTTTACTGTAGCAGCGGATCGGGAGCACTGTAGCAAGCCGCCGGATCTAGGTCGCCGGGGACGTCGTTCGCCGGAGACGAGGCGGGGCGGCCGGATCTCTCGCCGGAGAAGTCGCCGGCTTCGAGGAGGAGGTCGCCCGGAGCTTCAAGGAGGCGGGGCGAGGCGTCGCGGGGCGGCACCGAATCTGCTGCGGCGTCGGGCTTGGCGGCGGAGGTGGCATCGGTGAGCGGGCGGAGATGGTGCGGCGGCGGAGCTCGCCGGCTCCGGAGTTGATGGCGGAGAGCGGCGGCCGGCTCGGGCGAGGAAGGAGGAGGCGCGCGGGCGGCGGCGCCCGGGAGCCGGGCCGGGAGGGCCTCCCGCGGGCTTGCCGGGCCGGTGGCGCGGGGACGCCCCACCTGCCACGTGGCGCGAGGGGAGAGGGCGGCGGCGATGTGTCCAGCCGGAATCGGTCGTGTGCGGCGCGGCGCGAGCAGATTTTAGGGTTTTGGGGAGAAGGAGATCCGGATTTCGGAGGGGGTCTTTATATAGGCATAGGAGGAGCTAGGAGAGTCCAAATAAGGTGCGATTTTCGGACACGCGATCGTGATCGAACGCTCTAGATGATGGAGAGGGTTTTGGTCCAAATGGAGGGGTGTTGGGCTGCAACACACACGAGGCCTTTTCGGTCCCTCGGTTAACCATTGGAGTATCAAACAAAGTCCAAATGATACGAAACTTGACAGGCGGTCTACCGGTAGTAAACCAAGGCCGCTTGGCAAGTCTCGGTCCAATCCAGAAATGTTTAATCCCCACACACGAAAGGAAGGTAGAAATGACCACCGGAGGAGAACGAAGCGCCGGAATGCAAAACAGACAACGGGGAAAATGCTCGGATGCAAGAGATGAACACGTATGCAAATGCAATGCACATGATGACATGATATAAGATGCATGACAATGACAACAACATACGGAGACAAAAAACCCGAACCCGAGAAAATAAAATAACTTAAGGCCGGAAACGGCAAGAGTTGGAGTACATATTGGGAAATTCATAACCGGGGTGTTACAATACCACAGTCCCTCTAACTATCCAACCACAAGTTGGTTCGCCGATGGCACCGTGGCTGGTACTTACGGGCGTACGGCCCCGGCGGCGCATCTCCCTTAGACTGCGACGGCGAGGATGGGGCGCAGCCAGAGAAAGGAGCAAGCTGCAACTTTGGGTGAAGGCTGGAGAAAGAAGCAGTGGGTGGTTCGCGACGGGAGAGAACTGGCGGCGTGCACTGGAAAGAGAAGAGAGACAGAGGAAGAGGTGGCGGCTTGAGATGAGGAGGAAGTAGAACGGAATGCGCGATAGGCCTTTATTTCTCGGCTCGATTTCTTTCGTTTGTGTTTTTTTAAAGAAAACTACATAATTACCCGTGCGTTGCTACGAAGCATCTCTTGTTATTAAAGGTCAATCTGTATCCTGTCTCGGAGTCTCGCTCAGTCAATGATGAGAGTTCCAACAGCTGCACTTTCGTGGCAGACGTTTTCATGGTCGGTTCGTCTGACAATAATGCTGCACCTGGCCACGACGCGCATGACGGTGGACCGGTGGTGCACGTGTCGATGTTGAAGAGATGGATCGCACACAGGAGGCCAGCGCAGCCAACGGGATTCTACGCACACCCATTTTGGGTGATTCCCCGACTGAGAAGACTTTGGATGATGCGTGCTTGGCCACTGTCGGTGTCAAAACCGGTGGATCTCGGGTAGGGGGTCCCGAACTGTGCATCTAAGGCGGATGGTAACAGGAGGCAGGGGACACGATGTTTTACCCAGGTTCAGGCCCTCTTGATGGAGGTAAAACCCTACGTCCTGCTTGATTTATTCTTGATGATATGAGTATTACAAGAGTTAATCTACCACGAGATCGGAGAGGCTAAACCCTAGAATCTAGCCTATGGTATGATTGTATGTTGTCCTACGGACTAAAACCCTCTGGTTTATATAGACACCGGAGGGGGCTAGGGTTACACAAGGTCGGTTACAAAGGAAGAGATATACATATACGTGTTGCCTAGCTTGCCTTCCACGCCAAGTAGAGTCCTATCCGGACACGAGACGAAGTCTTCAATCTTGTATCTTCATAGTCCAACAGTCCGGCCAAAGGATATAATCCGGCTGTGCGGATACCCCCTAATCCAAGACTCCCTCAGTAGCCCCCGAAATATCTTGCCTGAAATCCCGCAAGGAAGAAGAACGAGTCCATGAAGAAGCCAAACGGACGTAGACGAACGGGTCCTCACAAACGCGACGTTATCGGAACCAACCCGAAGAAGCAACACCGGAAAGAAGCACACAACATAGTAAACAACCAACACATGAACATGGCATGATATGCGGGATGCGGTATGTGATGCATATGCATGATTTGGAAAGGATTGATTGAACCTGGCCTCAACATGGAAATCCAAGAGTGCCACTGGAAAGGGGAGTTGATTTCGGTTGAAATCGATATAAAGATCACCGGAATCGGATGCACGGTTTGGAAATGGCAAGCAAAACAAATATGGCACCGGTCTATGATAAACAGCAAGTAACCATCTAAATGCATCAAGATAAATATGCTACAACACTCAAACATGGCAACAAAATACATGGCAGGGATCCAATCGAGATGCTTGAGAAAATATGAACACTGAGCTACGGCTAATTCATCCATTAACAGGTTCAAACAAGCATGGCAAAACTGCAAACGATAACAGGTTCCAGACTTAGTGAAATTAACAGCATGTCAGGAATTTATCATCAGGAAGCAATGTTTAGAGCACGATAACTACATGCTACAGGAACATATCATGGAAAAGCAAGGCATGGCATGAAGCTACTCTAAGCATATAACAAAAGTCCCTTAGTGACCTTGAGCCAAAAGGGATCAAAAAATACAATTGCAAGCATGTGAACATAGCAAAAGCATAAACAGATTCAGACTTAGTGAAAAACTGGAGCATGCAAAACAGATTAACAAGTAGGCATGTTTACGAGCTCGATGCACTCACTACAGGGCATGGCATGACAAACTAAGCATACACCCATCAAGAAGACATGGCATAGAAGCTATACATGTCAAGAACAACATCATAGCATGCACAGATCAATAGCAACATCCTTGGCAAAATCGCTAAACATGTCAACAATCTGCCAGGATCATTTTATAGCAAAAGTAGAGCTCGATTGACTCAAGCTAGGTTGCTCCATAATTGCAAACAAAGACATGGATGGATAGAGCACCACAAAGTTAACAAAACATCCTTACTGATCATCCTCAAAAGAGGCACGGATCACTAGGAAACAACATGAACATATGGCATAAAAATAAGGACAGGGCAAGGATCTAGTGAAATTCTAAGTCCCTGAAATCAGCATCAATGATTACGCTACTTTGCATGCTTGTGCTAGTCACCACAAAGATCACAAAAATACATGGCATACACCCTTGTAAAGATGACATGGCATATAACAAAACACATGTAGAGCTCAGGGTCATAGCATGCACACATTAAACATGGCAAAAATGGCAAAAGGGCATTTGCTGAAACAGATCTGAAATAATCATCACATAGCCCTCTTCCAACAACATTTCGGGCATCAAGATGAGCTCAAAAGAAAATGATGCAATGAGATGAAATGATGTACTCGTTGAGACGAACATTTTGATATGCTACATGCACGAATCGGATCTACGGATGCAGAGTTATGACATGATGAAGATTGCAAAATAACTAGGGTTTCGGGGAGAAAAAGTCAACAGAGAGGGGATCTAGATCTCAGATCCAGATCGCACGGATTTCAAGGTGGCGGCGCTCTCGCCGGAATTGACGATGATGGCGGCGGCGGCCGGAGATGGCGGAGCTCGCCGGAGCTCCGGGACGGTGCCGGCGTGCAGTGGCCGGAGCAAGGCGGGGCCGGCGAGGTACGAACGATGAGGCGGCGCAGAGCCGCGGTGGGACGCGGGGTGGAGCTACTGCGCCGGCGAGGGGAGCCGGGCCGATGCCGGCGGAGGAGCAGGACGGAGGCGGCGGCTGGTGGGCGCAGCGAGGCGGCGGGGACCGTTGAGGTCGCCGGACGGCGACGGCGGCTGGCGGAGGCGAGGCGCCTCGGTCGTGGGAGGTAGGCGGCGGCCGGTGGGCGCACGCGGGCCCGCGATGGTCATGGCGGGACGCGGCGGCGACGGCCGCCGGGGTTCCACGTGGCGCGCCCTGGATGGCTGCGGGCGGCGGCACTGCGTAGGTCGGACGTGTCCGGCCGTCCGGATTTCGTCCGGCGGCGCGAGGAGAGGGGAAAATTAGGGTTTCGTCCGCGAAAATGGACGGGGATGGCATATTTATAGGTAGAGGGAGCTAGGAGAGTCCAAATGAGGTGCGATTTTTGGCCACGCGATCGTGATCGAACGACCAAGATGATGGAGGAGGTTTAGGTGGGTTTTGGGCCAGTTTGGAGAGGCGTTGGGCTGCAACACACACGAGGCCTTTACGGTTCCTCGGTTAACCGTTGGAGTATCAAACGAAGTCCAAATGGCACGAAACTTGACAGGCGGTCTACCGGTAGTAAACCAAGGCCACATGACAAGTCTCGGTCCAATCCGAGAACATTTAACACCCGCACACGAAAAGAGGTAGAAAGGGACACCGGGTGACATAGGAGCGCCGGATTGCAAAACGGACAATGGGAAAAATGCTCGGATGCATGAGACGAACATGTATGCAAATGCAATGCACATGATGACATGATATGAGATACATGACACGCAAGCAAAGACAAGGCAACAACAGCGAATAACTGGACGACACCTGGCACATCGGTCTCGGGGCGTCACAAGAATCCTGTACGGAAGGCCTTGCTTACAAGAGCCCGGGCTGCGGCGTGGTGACCGCCGAGTCCGGCGTGAATTTCTGCCAAAAGGTTCCGCCCTTCCTCTTCGGAGATGCATCTTTGAAGGACTCCGGTAGTGCTTTTTTTGTATAGTTCTCCCTCATGGACCCTGTAGGCCTTGGATCGCCGCACTATGCAGCGTGCCTCATTTTGGTCCTCTGGAAGTTCATGTCTAGTTAGGTAGGCCAGGAATGGTTCTGTCCACGGGGCAATGATGGCCATTATTACGTGGGTGGAAGGTGTTATTTCGGTGGCGGAGCCTCCGATTGTGTCAGAGTGTTCGGTATCGGGTATTTTGGCCGGGTCCAGACTATTGTTACCGGTGTCCCCTTCCCATACTATAGATGGCTTGAACAGCCTCTCCAAAAATATGTTGGGGGGACCGCATCGCGTTTTGCACCGATGTGGGCGACGATATCCGCCGCCTGATTGTTTTCCGAGCCACATGGTGAAATTCGAGCCCCTCAAATTGAGCTGACATTTTTAGGACGGCGTTTTGATAGGCCGCCATTTTCGGATCCTTGGCGTCAAAGTCTCCATTTATTTGGGATATTGCGAGGTTTGAATCCCCACACACCTCCAGGTGTTGAATTCCCATGGAGACTGCCATCCGAAGACCATGCAACAGAGCTTCGTATTCGGCTGCGTTGTTGGAGTCTGTATACAATATTTGCAGGACGTACTGAATGGTATCTCCGGTTGGGGACGTCAGGACGACGCCAGCCCCTAGACCAGCCAGCATTTTAGAACCATCGAAGTGCATGATCCAATTGGAGTATGCGCCGTACTCTTTAGGGAGTTCGGCCTCTGTCCATTCGGCGACAAAGTTGGCCAATACTTGCGACTTAATGGCTCACCGAGGTTTGTATGTTATGTCGAACGGGAGGAGCTCAATGGCCCATTTGGCAATCCGGCCCATGGCATCGCGGTTGTTAATAATATCATTGAGTGGCACCTCCGAGGCTACTGTAATCGAACACTCTTGAAAGTAGTGTCGCAGTTTCAGGGATGCCATGAATACCGCATAGGCTATCTTTTGATAATTTGGGTACCGTGATTTGCATGGAGTGAGGATGGTGGATACATAATATACTGGCTTTTGAAGAGGGAGTTTATGTCCGTCCGCTTCTCGTTTGACGACGAGCATTACGCTTACAACTTGATGGGTTGCCGCAATGTATAATAGCATTGGTTCACCGATGTTTGGCGCGGCCAGGATTGGGTTGGTTGCCAGTATGGCTTTTATTTCTTCCAATCCGGCTATGGTAGCGTCCGTCCACTCGAAGTGTTCGGTGCGCCGAAGGAGGCGATAAAGGGGTAATGCCTTTTCTCCTAAGCGGGAGATAAAGCGGCTTAGAGCCGCCACGCATCCAGTTAACTTCTAGATTTGTTTGAGGTCTGTTGGGGTAGCCAACTGTGACAAAGCTCGGATTTTGGCCGGATTAGCTTCAATACCTCTACTGGAGACAATGAAACCCAGGAGCTTTCCGGCTGGTACGCCGAAAACGCATTTTTCTGGATTGAGCTTGATGTCGTATGTTCGGAGGTTGTCGAATGTAAGCCTCAATTCGTCTATCAAAGAGTCGACGTGTTTGGTTTTGACGACCACATTGTCTACGTATGCCTCTACTGTTTTGCCGATTTGTTTCTCCAGACATGTCTGAATCATGCGCTGATATGTTGCGCCGGTGTTTTTGAGCCCAAAAGGCATTGTGTTGAAACAGAAGGGACCGTATGTTGTGATGAATGTTGTTGCGGTTTGGTCAGACTACGCCATCTTGATTTGGTGGTAACTGAAGTATGCGTCGAGGAAACACAATGACTCGTGTCCTGTGGTAGCATCAATAATTTGATCGATGCGGGGGAGAGGGAAGGGATCCTTTGGGCAAGCTTTATTGAGGTCCTTGAAATCGACACAAAGGCGCTAGGATTTATCCTTCTTTGGTACCATCACCAGGTTTGCTAGCCAGACCGGGTGTTTTGTTTCTCTGATGAATCCGGCCTCCAATAACTTGGCTAGTTCCTCTCCCATGGCCTGTCTCTTAGGTTCGGAGAAACGCCGAAGAGCTTGCTTGACCGGCTTGAATCCCTTTAGGATATTGAGGCTATGCTCGGCCAGTCTGCGGGGGATTCCTGGCATGTCTGAGGGATGCCAGGCGAATATGTCCCAATTCTCGCGCAGGAACTCTCGTAGTGCGGCGTCAACGGCGGGGTTTAATTGTGCCCTGATGGAGGCTGTTTTTGTAGGGTCCGTTGGGTGGACTTGGAATTTGACTATTTCATCCGCTGGTTTAAAAGAGGTGGACTTGGATCTCTTGTCGAGTATCACGTCGTCCCTGTCCACTGTGGAGCGTAGCGTGGTTAATTCCTCGGCCGAGAGGGCTTCGGATAATGCCTCGAGGGCCAGTGCGGCTGTTTTGTTTTTGGCGCGGAGTGCTGTGTCCAGATAACTCGCGAGAGTGATGATTCCGTTGGGCCCGGGCATTTTGAGCTTCATGTACCCATAATGGGGTACGGCTTGGAAGATCGTGAACGCCTCACGTCCTAAAAGGGCATGGTATCCACTGCTGAACAGGGCCACTTGAAATGTAATTTCTTCGGACCTATAGTTCTCTGGCGTACCGAATACCACATCTAGTGTGATTTTCCTAGCGCATCGTGCCTCCCGACTGGGTATGATTCCCCTGAAGGTTGTGCTACTTTGCTCAATGCGGTTCCAGTCTATTTCCATTTTTTTGAAGAGTTTCCTCATAGATGAGGTTTAATCCGCTGCCGCCGTCCATGAGTACTTTGGTGAGTCGAAAGCCGTCCACAATTGGACTGAGGACTAGTGCGGCTGGTGCTCGGGCTGTTCGGAATTTAGGTTCGTCACTGGCATTGAAGGTAATAGCCGTGTCACTCTATGGATTTATTGGTGCTACATGGCAGATTTCGGCCATGCTGCGGAGTGTTCGCTTGCGCATATTATTTGACGCGAAGGTCTCAAAGACTGTTAACACCGTATTGTTATCCACGGGATGGTGCGCTGTGGCATTTGGGATAAGAAGATCCTCACCACTTTTGGCCACCTGCCGGAGTATCCAACATGCTCTAAGGCTGTGCGTTGGTATTGTATCCGCTGTACTATGAATTTTGCAGGGTCCGTTAAGCCATCCCTCTAGTACGGTTCCATGCCGTGCAGAGAGTTTTTGTTTCTTTGCAACTAGCTCGGGTGTCTTATGATAGTGCACCCTTTTACTTCGGACTGGGTGTATATTCAGAGCCGGATTATCCCAAAATTTCGTTTCGGTTTTCCAGGCGCTTTCCATCGCACAATACTTTCGTACTATGGATGCCAAGTCAGCGAAGCATGATATGTCACGGAGACTTAAGGCGTTAAGGATTCCCTTGTCTGTGTAATTATTGTAGAAAAGTGAGATTGCATCTTCCTCGCGACAGTCCTTAACCTTGTTCATCACAAGGAGGAATCTGGCCCAATGATGATGTACTGTTTCATGGGGCTCTTGCCTGATGTGGGAAAGATCGTTAATGTCTGGGTGGGTGGGTGGATTTGAGTCCGAACCCCTACCCGATCTGAGACCCAGGGGCCGAGGAGTTTCCAATCTTGGAAGTTTGGGTTCCGGAGTGCTGTCCGATAAGTCTGGCCCGCTGCCTGATTCTAGGTTCAGGGCTTGGGTGATGTCCTCCCGTAAGCGGGTATCCGTCTCGGAGAGCTCAGGAATCCGGACATAGTTAGTCCTCAAAATAGAGGAAGAGTTGCCGCATTGTTCCTCCACCACCGCAACGTGATGGGTGACCGATGGAGAGTTAATCTCCCTTTAATCGGGTTTAAGCCCAATCCGATCATAGTCCGTGGCGACTCCCAAGGCAGCGATGCGATCCAAGAGTTCGTTTAGGGAAGAGATCTCCATTGGATCCATCTGCTCGGCGAATTCCAAGCCGACGTGGAGGCTATTCTTGATGACCCGAGAAGTCATCATCGGTGCAGCGACCGAACAGGCAGTCATGACGAAACTGCCTAGCCAGAGAGTTTGGCCGACAGCCAGAGCTCCCCCGGCGGTAATGTTGTTTTTAACAACGAGATGAGCCATCCTTCCTTATGGTGACGTCACAGAGGAACTCTCAATGAAAGCACCAATGTCGGTGTCAAAACCGGCGGATCTCGGGTAGGGGGTCCCGAACTATGCGTCTAAGGAGGATGGTAACAGGAGGCAGGGGACACGATGTTTTACCCAGGTTCGGGCCCTCTTGATGGAGGTAAAACCCTACGTCCTGCTTGATTTATTCTTGATGATATGAGTATTACAAGAGTTAGTCTACCACGAGATTGGAGAGGCTAAACCCTAGAAGCTAGCCTATGGTATGATTGTATGTTGTCCTACGGACTAAAACCCTCTGGTTTATATAGACACCGGAGGGGGCTAGGGTTACACAAGGTCGGTTACAAAGGAGGAGATATACATATACGTATTGCCTAGCTTGCCTTCCACGCCAAGTAGAGTCCTATCTGGACATGAGACAAAGTCTTCAATCTTGTATCTTCATAGTCCAATAATCCGGCCAAAGGATATAATCCGGCTGTGCGGATACCCCCTAATCCAGGACTCCCTCAGCCACCTTGGCTGAGTGTGATCTTCATGAGATCGGGCGCATAGAACCACACCCTATTCTAGCTCAGGACTGATTTGGGAAGCTAGATCTTGAGGTAGTACGAGTCGGGGTGCAGCTGGATATTTTCACGCCATGGTCGCAAACAATCCTGCCATTCTTCTGAACTTTAACCGGAAAGCAATATCTCCACGACTCGAAGTGTGGCTCCATCCCTAGAAAGCAGTCGCATAGCATGATGAAGTTCGCCATTTGAAGAATTCCATTTGGCGTAAGGTCATGGAGTTGACATCCGTAGAAGAAGAGGAGCCCGTGCATGAAAGGATGCAAAGGTAAAGAAATCCCTCTTGGTACTTGATAGATGGTTTATATACGTCACCGAGTGCCCCATTGGTCGTGCACCACCCGATCTGCATCCATCGACGCGGGCATTGCTTTATCTTTTCTCGAAAGAGACCATGGGCAACCTCCTTTGGGGCAAAAACCCGTCCACGAAGAATTCCTTCAGATGTTGGCCTTGCTGATGGAGGCAAATTCCACCTCTTCCATTCCCTTCTTGCCCTTCTTATCCTTGCCAGTGGAACCACTCTGGTTGTCGATGCTCCGGCATGTGCTCCAGTCACCGCCACGACCATGACCTCCTTCATCACGGCCATGGCCTCTGTCACCATGAACCATTTGTAGATTTGGTTGGGCCGTGGGAAAAGTAAGGGGATTGGAGTAAAGAAGATGGATCTTGCAAGATCTCTTGGTAATGGTGGACTGGCGGGGAGGAGGAAGAAAGCAACTATTAAAGTTGTGAAATGGGGGAAGAAATCAGCGAGAGAAGGCTTCCTACCTTTATAGCCATGCGGATAACCAAGCGCTGGATACAACACAATGACGCGTACACCACATCATATGTTCCCACTTCACGCGCTACGGGCACGAGAATCCAGGCGCCATCATGGCCAAAGGGAAGCATATCCGTGCCGCTTGACTGCTCTCGTGTTTTGGCGGCGATAGTGATGGAATGTGACCATCGTGAAGCCCCACTACACCTCGATCCTCATGCTAGATCAGTTAATAGTCAAACATGATGTCACCATGCATGCAGAAGCTATGGGTTGGTCCCCTACAAGCATCCATTTTCCAGGACTAAGAGATGGAACTCTGGTGGGTTCTCCGAAGAAGATGAAAGGTGAGACCAAAGCAAAGCCAACAACGTTCCGCCTGCAAAAGATCCGAGAAGAAGACATGCTAGCTAAAGCCAGAAAGATTAAAGCCGGAAGTTGACATGATAAAAACCAAGGTATCATGAGCATGTTGATAATGGGTGTTGGGGAACATAGTAATTTCAAAAAAAATCCTACGCACACGCAAGATCATGGTGATGCATAGCAGCGAGAGGGGAGAGTATCATCTACGTACCCTTGTAGACCATAAGCGGAAGCATTATGAGAATGCGGTTGATGTAGTCGAACGTCTTCACGATCTGACCGATCCAAGTACCGAACGCACGGCACCTCCGAGTTCAGCACACGTTTAGCTCGATGACGTCCCACGAACTCCGATCCAGCAGAGCTTCACGGAAGAGTTCCGTCAGCATGATGGCGTGATGAAGGTGATGATGTTGCTACCGATGCAGGGCTTTGCGTAAGCACCGCTACGATATGATCGAGGTGGATTATGGTGGAGGGGGGCACCGCACACGGCTTGGAACAATCAACTTATGTGTTCTAGGATGCCCCCTGCCCTCATATATAAAGGAGCAAGGGGGGAGGCCGGCCGGCCCTCCTAAGGCGCGCCAGGAGGAGGAGTCCTCCTCCTAGTAGGAGTATGACTCCCCTTTCCTACTACTAGGAGGAGGAAAGCAAGGAGGAGAGGGAGAAGGAAGGAGAGGGAGGAAAGGGGGAAAGGGGGGCCGCCCCCTAGTCTAATTCGGTTTGGGCTAGGGGGCCGCGTGCCGTGCCTCCTTTCTTCCACCACTTGGCCCATGAGGCCCCATACTTCTTCCCTGTATTCCCGTAACTCCCCAGTACTCCGAAAAATGCCCGAATCACTCGGAACCTTTTCGATGTCCAAATATAGTCGTCCAATATATCGATCTTTACATCTCAACCATTTCGAGACTCCTTGTCATGTCCCCGATCTCATCCGGGACTCCGAACTACCTTCGGTACATCAAATCACATAAACTCATAATACCAATCGTCACCGAACGTTAAGCGTGCGGACCCTATGGGTTCGAGAACTATGTATACATGACCGAGACACATCTCTGATCAATAACCAATAGCGGAACCTGGATGTTCATATTGGCTCCTACATATTCTACGAAGATCTTTATCGGTCAAACCACATACAAACATACGTTGTTCCCTTTGTCATCGGTATGTTACTTGCCCGAGATTCGATCGTTGGTATCTCAATACCTAGTTCAATCTCGTTACCGGCAAGTCTCTTTACTCGTTCCATAATGCATCATCCCACAACTAACTCATTAGTCACAATGCTTGCAAGGCTTATAGTGATGTGCATTACCGAGAGGGCCCAGAGATACCTCTCCGACAATTGGAGTGACAAATCCTAATCTCGATCTATGCCAACTCAACAAGTACCATTGGAGACACTTGTAGAGCACCTTTATAATCACCCAGTTATGTTGTGAGGTTTGGTAGCACACAAAGTGTTCCTTCAGTACTCGAGAGTTGCATAATCTCATAGTCATAGGAACATGTATAAGTCATGAAGAAAGCAATAGCAACAAACTAAACGATCATCGTGCTAAGCTAACGAATGGGTCAAGTCAATCACATCATTCTCTAATGATCTGATCCCGTTAATCAAATGACAACTCATGTCTATGGTTAGGAAACATAACCATCATTGATTCAACGAGCTAGTCAAGTAGAGGCAAACTAGTGACACTCTGTTTGTCTATGTATTCACACATGTACTAAGTTTCCGGTTAATACAATTCTAGCATGAATAATAAACATTTATCATGATATAAGGAAATATAAATAATAACTTTATTATTGCCTCTAGGGCATATTTCCTTCAGTCTCCCACTTGCACTAGAGTCAATAATCTAGTTCACATCGTCATGTGATTTAACACCAATAGTTCACATCTTTATGTGATTAGTTCACATCTCCATGTGACTAACACCCAAAGGGTTTACTAGAGTCAATAATCTAGTTCACATCGCTATGTGATTAACACCCAAAGAGTGATCTTGTTTTGCTTGTGAGAGAAATTTAGTCAACGGGTCTGCAACATTCAGATCCGTATGTAATTCGCAAATTTCTATGTCTACAATGCTCTGCATAGAGCTACTCTAGCTAATTGCTCCCACTTTCAATATGTATCCATATCGAGACTTAGAGTCATCTAGATCGATGCAAAAAGCTTGCATCGACATAACTCTTTACGACGAACTCTTTTATCACCTCCATAACCGAGAAATATTTCCTTAGTCCTCTAAGGATAATTTTGACCGCTATCCAGTGATCTACTCCTAGATCACTATTGTACTCCTTTGCCAGAATCATGCTAAGGTATACAATAGGACTGGTAAGCAGCATAGCATACTTTATAGAACCTATGACTGACGCATAGGGAATGACTTTTCATTCTGTTTCTATTTTCTGCTGTGGTTGGGTCTTGAGTCTTTACTCAACTTCACACCTTGCAACACAGGCAAGAACTCCTTCTTTGACTGTTCCATTTTGGACTACATCAAAATCTTGTCAAAGTATGTACTCATTGAAAATATATCAAGCGTCTTGATCTATATCTATAGATCTTGATGCTCAATGTGTAAGCAGCTTCATCGAGGTCTTTCTTTGAAAAACTCTTTTCAAACACTCCTTTATGCTTTCCAGAAAATTATACATTATTTCTGATCAACAATATGTCATTCACATATACTTATCAGAAATGTTGTAGTGCTCCCAGTCACTTTCTTGTAAATATAGGCTTCACCGCAAGTCTTTATAAAACCGTATGCTTTGATCACTTTATCAAAGAATATATTCCAACTCCGAGATGCTTGCACCAGTCCATAGATGGATCACTGGAGCTTGCTCACTTTGTTAGCACCTTTAGGATTGACAAAACCTTCTAGTTGCATCATATACAACTCTTCTTTTAAGAAATCTATGAAGGAATACAGTTTTTACATCCATTTGCCAAATTTCATAAAATGCGGCAACTGCTAACATGATTCGGACAGACTTTTAAGCATCGATACGAGTGAGAAAAATCTCATCGTAGTCAACACCTTGAACTTGTCGAAAACATTTTACGACAATTCGAGCTTTGTAGATAGTAACACTACTATCAGCGTCCGTCTTCCTCTTGAAGATCCATTTATTCTTAATGACTCACCGATCATCGGGCAAGTCAATCAAAGTCCATACTTTGTTCTCATACATGGATCCCATCTCAGATTTCATGGCCGCAAGCCATTTTGCGGAATCTGGGCTCATCATCACTTCCTCATAGTTCGTAGGTTCATCATGGTCAAGTAACATGACATCCATAACATGATTACCGTACCACTCTGGTGCGGATCTCACTCTGGTTGACCTACGAGGTTCGGTAGTAACTTGATCTGAAGTTACATGATCATCATCATTAGCTTCCTCACTAATTGGTGTAGGAGTCACAGGAACAGATTTCTGTGATGAACTACTTTCCAATGAGGGAGCAGGTATAGTTACCTCATCAAGTTCTACTTTCCTCCCACTCACTTCTTTCGAGAGAAACTCCTTCTCTAGAAAGGATCCATTCTTAGCAACGAATGTCTTGCCTTCGGAGCTGTGATAGAAGGTGTACCCAACTGTCTCCTTTGGGTATCCTATGAAGACACTTTTCTCCGATTTGGGTTTGAGCTTATCAGGATGAAACTTTTTCACATAAGTATCGCAACCCCAAACTTTAAGAAACGACAACTTCTGTATCTTGCCAAACCACAGTTCATATGGTGTCGTCTCAACGGATTTAGATGGTGCCCTGTTTAACGTGAATGCAGCTGTCTCTAATGCATAACCCCAAAACGATAGTGGTAAATCGGTAAGAGACATCATAGATTGCACCATATCTAATAAAGTACGGTTACGATGTTCGGACACACCATTACGCTGTGGTGTTCTAGGTGGCGTGAGTTGCGAAACTATTCTGCGTTGTTTCAAATGAAGACCAAACTCGTAACTCGAATATTCTCCTCCATGATCAGATCGTAGAAACTTTATTTTATTGTTATGATGGTTTTCCACTTCACTCTGAAATTATTTGAACTTTTCAAATGTTTCAGATTTATGTTTCATCAAGAAGATATACCCATATCTTACTCAAATCATCTGTGAAGGTCAGAAAATAACGATACCTGCCGCGAGCCTCAACACTCATCGGACTGCATACATCAGTATGTATTATTTCCAACAAGTCTGTTGCTTGCTCCATTGTTCTGGAGAACGGAGTCTTAGTCATCTTGCCCATGAGGCATGGTTCGCAAGCATAAACTGATTCATAATCAAGTGATTCCAAAAGCCCATCAACATGGATTTTCTTCATGCGCTTTACACCAATATGACCTAAACGGCAGTGCCACAAATAAGTTGCACTATCATTATTAACTTTGCATCTTTTGGCTTCAATATTATGAATATGTGTATCACTACGATCAAGATTCAATAAACCATTCACCTTGGGTGTATGACCATTGAGGGTTTTATTCATGTAAACAGAACAACAATTATTCTCTGACTTTAAATGAATAATTGTATTGCAATAAACATGATCAAATCATATTCATGCTTAACACAAACACCAAATAACATTTATTTAGGTTCAACACTAATCCCGAAAGTATAGGGAGTGTGTGATGATGATCATATCAATCTTGGAACCACTTCCAACACACATCGTCACTTCACCCTTAACTAGTCTCTGTTCATTCTGCAACTCCCGTTTCGAGTTACTAATCTCAGCAACTGAACTAGTATCAAATACTGAGGGGTTGCTATAAACACTAGTAAAGTACACATCAATAACATGTATATCAAATATACCTTTGTTCACTTTGCCATCCTTCTTATCCGCCAAATACTTGGGGCAGTTCTGCTTCTAGTGACCAGTCCCTTTGCAGTAGAAGCACTTAGTCTTAGGCTTAGGTCTAGACTTGGGCTTCTTCACTTGAGCAGCAACTTGCTTGACGTTCTTCTTGAAGTTTCCATTCTTCCCTTTGCCCTTTTCTTGAAACTACAGGTCTTGTCAACCTCAACACTTGATGCTTTTCTTGATTTATACCTTCGTCGATTTCAGCATCACGAAGAGCTTGGGAATCGTTCCGTTATCCCTTGCATATTATAATTCATCACGAAGTTCTAGTAACTTGGTGATAGTGACTAGACAACTCTGTCAATCACTATCTTGTCTGGAAGATTAACTCCCATTTATTCAAGTGATTGTAGTACTCAGACATTCTGAGCACATGCTCACTAGCTGAGCTATTCTCCTCCATCTTGTAGGCAAAGTGCTTGTCAAAGGTCTCATACCTTTCGACATGGACATGAGTTTGAAATGCTAATTTCAACTCTTGGAACATCTCAGTTGCTCCGTGGAGTTTCAAAAACGTCTTTGAAGCCCCGATTCTAAGCCATAAAGCATGGTGCACTAAACAATCAAGTAGTCATCATATCGAGCTTGCCAAACGTTCATAACGTCTGCATCTGCTCCTGCAATCGGTCTGTCACCTAGCGGTGCATTAAGGACATAATTCTTCTGTACAACAATGAGGATAATCCTCAGATCACGGATCCAATCCGCTTCATTGCTACTAACATCTTTCAACCTAGTTTTCTCTAGGAACATATCATAAATAAAATGGGGAAGCTATACGTGAGCAATTGATCTACAACATAGATATGCAAATACTATCTGGTACTAAGTTCATGATAAATTAAAGTTCAATTAATCATATTACTTAAGAACTCCCACTTAGATAGACATCCCTCTAATCATCTAAGTGATCACGTGATCCAAATAAACTAAACCATGACCGATCATCACGTGAAATGGAGTAGTTTTCAATGGTGAACATCACTATGTTGATCATATCTACTATATGATTCACGCTCGACCTTTCAGTCTTAGTGTTCCGAGGCTCGTCAAGTTTAATCCGAGTATTCTGCGTGTGCAAAACTGGCTTGCACCCGTTGTATTAGAATGTTGAGCTTATCACACCCGATCATCACGTGGTGTCTCGGCACGACAAACTTTTTCAACGGTGCATACTCAGGGAGAACACTTGTACCTTGAATTTTTTAGTGAGAGATCATCTTATAATGCTACCGCCGAACTAAGCAAAATAAGATGCATAAAGGATAAACATCACATGCAATCAAAATATGTGACATGATATGGCCATGATCATCTTGCACCTTTGATATCCACCTCCAAAGTACCGTCATGATCTCTATCGTCACCGGCATGACACCATGATCTCCATCATCTTAATCTCTATCAACGTGCCATCACATGGTCATCTCGCCAACTATTGCTCTTGCAACTATTGCTATCGCATAGCGATAAAGTAAAGCAATTATTTGGCACTTGCATCTTATGCAATAAAGAGACAACCATAAGGCTTCTGCCAGTTGCCGATAACTTCGACAAAACATGAGCATCTCATACAACAACTTATATCTCATCACATCTTGACCATATCACATCACAACATGCTCTGCAAAAACAAGTTAGATGTCCTCTACTTTGTTGTTACAAGTTTTACGTGGCTGCTACGGGCTGGTATTGAATCCGATTCAACTAAAGTTGGAGAAACAGACACCCACTAGCCACCTGTGTGCAAAGCACGTCGGTAGAACCAGTCTCGCGTAAGCGTATGCGGAATGTCGGTCTGAGCCGCTTCATCCAACAATACTGCTGAATCAAGAATCAACTAGTGACGGCTAGCAATATGTATATACCCACGCTCACAACTCCTTTGTGTTCTACTCGTGCATATAACATCTACGCACAGACCTGGCTCGGATGCCACTGTTGAGGAACATAGTAATTTCAAAAAATTCCTACGCACACGCAAGATCATGGTGATGCATAGCAACGAGAGGGGAGAGTATCATCTACGTACCCTTGTAGACCGTAAGCGAAAGCGTTATGAGAACGCGGTTGATGTAGTCGAACGTCTTCACGATCCGACCGATCCAAGTACCGAACGCACGACACCTCCCAGTTCAGCACACATTTAGCTCGATGACGTCCCACGAACTCCGATCCAGCAGAGCTTCACGGGAGAGTTCCGTCAGCACGATGACGTGATGACGGCGATGATGTTGCTACTGACGTAGGGCTTCGCCTAAGCACCGCTACGATATGTTCGAGGTGGATTATGGTGGAGGGGGCACCACACACGGCTTGGAACAATCAACTTGTGTGTTCTAGGGTGCCCCTGCCCCCGTATATAAAGGAGCAAGGGGGGAGGCCGGCCCTCCTAGGACGCGCTAGGAGGAGGAGTCCTCCTCCTAGTAGGAGTAGGATGATACGTCTCCGTCGTATCTACTTTTCCAAACACTTCTGCCCTTGTTTTGGACTCTAACTTGTATGATTTGAATGGAACTAACCCGAACTGACGCTGTTTTCAGCAGAATTGCCATGGTGTTGTTTTATGTGCAGAAAACAAATATTCTCGGAATGACCTGAAACTCCACAAGAGGTCTTAGAAAAAATAATAAAAAATCCTCGCCAAAGATGAAGACCAGGGGGCCCACACCCTGTTCACGAGGGTGGGGGGCGCGCCCCCTACCTCGTGGGCCCCCTGGATGCCCTCCGACGCCAACTCCAACTCTATATATTTGCTTTCGGAGAGAAAAAAATCAAGGAGAAGAAATCATCGCATTTTACGATACGGAGCCGCCGCCAAGCCCTAAAACCTCTCGGGAGGGCTGATCTGGAGTCCATTCGGGGCTCCGGAGAGGGGGATTCGTCACCGTCGTCATCATCAACCATCCTCCATCACCAATTTCATGATGCTCACCGCTGTGCGTGAGTAATTCCATCGTAGGCTTGCTGGACGGTGATGGGTTGGATGAGATTTATCATGTAATCGAGTTAGTTTTGTTAGGGTTTGATCCCTAGTATCCATTATGTTCTGAGATTGATGTTGCTATGACTTTGCTATGCTTAATGCTTGTCACTAGGGCCCAAGTGCCATGATTTTAGATCTGAACCTATTATGTTTTCATGAATATATGTGAGTTCTTGATCCTATCTTGCAAGTCTATAGTCACCTACTATGTGTTATGATCTGGCAACCCCAAAGTGACAATAATCGGGACCACTCCCGATGATGACCATAGTTTGAGGAGTTCATGTATTCACTATGTGCTAATGCTTTGTTCCGGTTCTCTATTAAAAGGAGGCCTTAATATCCCTTAGTTTCCAATAGGACCCCGCTGCCACAGGAGGGTAGGACAAAAGATGTCATGCAAGTTCTTTTCCATAAGCACGTATGACTATATACGGAATACATGCCTACATTATATTGATGAATTGGAGCTAGTTCTGTGTCACCCTACGTTATGACTGTTACATGATGAACCACATCCGGCATAATTATCCATCACTGATCCGGTGCCTACGTGTTTTCCATATTCTGGTTTACGCTTATTTACTTTCCCGCTACTACTGTTACAATCACTACAAAATACCAAAAGCAGTACTTTTGTTGTCTTTACTTTTGTTGTTGCTACTACCACTATCATATTACTGTGCTACTAAACACTTTGCTGCAGATACTAAGTTTCCAGGTGTGGTTGAATTGACAACTCAGCTGCTAATACTTGAGAATATTCTTTGGCTCCCCTTGTGTCGAATCAATAAATTTGGGTTGAATACTCTACCCTCAAAAGCTGTTGCGATCCCCTATACTTGTGGGTTATCTAGACAAATTTGTTGCGCCGTTGCCGGGGAGCATAGCTCTATTCTTTGAGTCACTTGGGATTTATATCTGCTGGACACTATGAAGAATTTGAGAGATCCAAAAACCAAGATCTATCCCTCAACTACGAGGGGAGGTAAGGAACTGCCATCTAGCTCTGCACTTGATTGACCTTCTGTTATGAGTAAGCTAGCGACACCTAAACCTGCTTCTGCTATTTGTTCTGATACGTCGCATGTTATTGATGATGCCACTTCTGCTATGCATGATACTTATGATGAAACTGCTTCTATGCCTGATACTACTGTGCCCCTTGGTGAATTTCTTGATGAACAAATTTCTAGGGCTAGAGAAAAAGAAATTATTGAATCTGAATACGATGATGATAGTGATGATGAAAATATGCCTGTTATTCCCGAGGGCTATCTTTTTGATATGGAATCTTCTGCCGCTATTTTAGCTTGCAAAGATAGATATGAGCTTAAGAGGTTATTAGTTAAATGGAACAAAGAATCACTTAGAGATAAAATGAAACCCGACCCTGCTTTTGCTACTTCACCTATATGTGTTCATGATAAGGATTATGAATTCTTTGTTGATCCTGATATAATTACTTTGGTTGAATCTGATCCGTTTTATGGCTATGAATCTGAAACTGTTGTGGCACATCTTACTAAGTTAAATGATATAGCTACCCTATTCACTAATGATGAGAGATCGCGTTACTTCTATATACTCAAAATATTTCCGTTCTCATTAAAGGGTGATGCTAAGATATGGTTTAATTCTCTTGATCCTGGTTGTGTGCGTAGTCCCCAGGATATGATTTATTACTTCTTTGCTAAATATTTCCCTGCTCATAAGAAACAAGCTGCTTTGAGGGAAATATACAACTTCGTGCAAATTAAAGAAGAGAGTCTCCCACAAGCTTGGGGGAGGCTTCTCAAGTTACTTAATGCTTTGCCTGATCATCCTCTTAAGAAACCTGAAATACTTGATATCTTTTATAATGGACTAACCGATGCTTCCAGAGATTACCTGGATAGTTGTGCTGGTTCTCTTTTCAGGGAAAGAACACCGGATGAAGCTGAAATTCTATTGAATAATATGTTGACGAATGAAAATAATTGGGCACCTCCTGAGCCAGCTCTTGCTCCAATTACTGAGCCTATTCTTAAACCAACTCCGAAGAAGAGAGGTGTTCTATTCCTCAGTCCCGAAGATATGCAAGAGGCAAAGAAATCTATGAAAGAAAAAGGTATTAAAGCTGAAGATGTTAAGAATTTACCTCCTATTGAAGAAATACATGGTCTTAATATACCGCATATTGAAGAAACATATGATCTCAATTCTTTATTTATTGAAGAACCTCCTGATCCCGATATCCCGACACAGGTAGTAAAGGTAAACTCTCTCTATAGATATGATAAAGCTGAAGTCCCTCCTACTAGAATTGCTAGTCAGTGCTTGGATGAGTTTGATAACTTTATGTTTAAGCAAGACGACTTCAATGCTTATTTTGGTAGACAATTAAAAGAAAATGCTTATATGATTAGATGCTTGGGTGATTATATGGCTCATATTAAAGGTGAACTTAAACTTGTTAGCAAACATGCTTCTATGGTTACCACTCAAGTAGAACAAGTACTTAAGGCTCAAAAAGAAGTGTTTGATGAAATGAATAGTAAGAAAAATTATTATGCTGTTAGAGTGGCTACTAGAGCTGGTAGAATGACTCAGGAACCTTTGTATCCTGAAGGCCACCCTAAGAGAATCGAGCAAGATTCTCAAAGAAATAATATTGATGTTCCTAGTTCTTCTAAAAAGAAGAAAAAGAAAAATGATAAAACTGTGCAAACTTCTAGTGAACCTATTGCTGAACCACCTGATAATCCAAATGATATCTCTATGTCTGATGCTGAAACACAATCTGGTAATGAACATGAACCTAATGAAAATATTAATGATGATGTTCATGATGATGCTCAACCTAGTAATGATAATGATGTAGAAATTGAACCTGTTGTTGATCTTGATAACCCACAATCAAAGAATCAACGTTATGATAAAAGAGACTTTGTTGCTAGGAAACATGGTAAAGAAAGGGAACCCTGGGTTCAGAAACCCATGCCTTTTCCTCCGAAACCATCCAAGAAAAAGGATGGTGAAGATTTTTAGCGCTTTGCTGAAATGATTAGGCCTATCTTTTTGCGTATGCGATTAACTGATGCGCTCAAAACAAATCCTTATGCTAAATATATGAAGGATATCATTACTAAAAAAAGAAAGATACCGGAAGCTGAGATTTCCACCATGCTTGCTAATTATACTTTTAAGGGTGAAATACCAAAGAAACTTGGAGATCCCGGAGTACCTACTATACCTTGCTCCATTAAAAGAAATTATATTAAAACTGCTTTATGTGATCTTGGAGCCGGTGTTTGTGTTATGCCTCTCTCTTTATATCGTAGACTTGACTTGAATAAGATGACACCTACCGAAATATCTTTGCAAATGGCTGATAAATCAACTGCTATACCTGTCGGTATTTGCGAGGATGTGCCTGTTGTGGTTGCAAACGTTACTATTTTAACGGACTTTGTTATACTTGATATTCCCAAGGATGATAGTATGTCTATTATTCTTGGAAGACCTTTTCTTAATACTGCAGGGGATGTTATTGATTGCAACAAAGGCAATGCCACTTTTCATGTTAATGGTAATGAGCATACGGTACACTTTCCGAGGAAACAACCTCAAGTTCATAGTATCAACTCCATTGGAAAAATTCCATTGATTATAATTGGAGGTTTTGAATTTCCTCTTCCTACTGTCAAAAAGAAATATGATATACTTATTATAGGGGATGTGCATATCCCCGTTGAGGTAACTTAGTGTTATTCAAAATTTCTCCAGTTTCATGATTATCGGAATGAGTTTGTTAACAAGACTTGATCAACCTTGTTAGTGGATTCTTTTTGATGAGCATGAGATGGATGAAACTAGAAGCACAACCTTCTGTACCCCACTTTTACTTTCTGTTATTTATATTAAATAAAGTAAAAATAGTATTTTTTAGTCTGTTTCCTGACTTATCCATGCAATATAAAAATATCCCGAAAATAAGAGTCCTCAGAACGCCATGCCAATTTAATATGATTTTTTGGGGAATATTTGAGGATTTACTGTGCAAAAATTACCGCGGGAGGAGCTGCTACCTGGCCACGAGGGTGGTGGGCATGCCCCCTGCCTCGTGGGCCCACGGTGGCCCTCCTCCACTTATCCCAGCACCCATCTTCTTCCTTTGTGTCACACAATCCCGAAAAACCAACTCAAGCACGAGTTCCAGCCACTTTTATGATTTTCGATCTCCTTTCTCAAAGCACCTCTCGCAAAACTGCTTGCGGAGATTGTTCCTTGGTATGTGACTCCTCCATTGGTCCAATTAGTTTTTGTTCTAGTGCTTTATTCTTTGCAAATTTGTGCTGCATAGGTGACCATGTTCTTGAGCTTGCATGTCAAATTTATATGGTTCCAAGTAGTTCTAATGCTTGATATAGGCTCTAGGCACTTGTAGGAGTAGTTGCTATCAATATTATTGAAGTTTGTTTACTTTTGTTTGAAGTTACTAAAAATTTCAGAATTTTTCAGAGAAAAACAATATGCTTATGAAGATGTTCCAAGGTGGTTCCTCTAAGAAGCAAGGACCCAGGATTGCTATGCGCGATGCTGACGAGGATCCACCAAGCGACGCTCTAGTACGGTCTTGCGAATGGCCGTCAGAAAATTTTATGGACCGTGCGGGAATTAAAGAAGAATTCAAAGCATATTTGCGCAATGCCGGTCTTGAGGATTTTGAGGCTAACAAATGCCCCCAGTATCATGATCTCACAAGTTCCTTTGTGAGGAGGTTTGAGTATTCATCTTCGCGTAATTCTCGTTCAGTCATGTTTGATCTCTATGACAAATCTTATACCATGGACTTAGAGGATTTCACTTCTGCTTGCAAACTTCCATCATGGTGTAGTGTTAGGGATCCCCCTAAATATGAATTTAGAAACTTTTTTTGCTAGTATAACTATGGGGGAATCTAGAGATATAAGGCAAGCTACCATAGGGAGCATTCACTTTCCTGCTATACATTATTTTACTCTCTTCATCAGTAGATGCATAAATGCTAAGGATGAAGCATGTCACATGTGTGCCCCTGATCTTAGCATTCTTAGGAGTGCTGTGTTAGGATACCAATCTTATCATATGGGAGCCATTGTAGCTCGTAGGTTGCATCATAATACACATAATGGAGATTTCTTTGGAGAAATTTATGCAACTCGCTTAGCTCATTTTCTTGAGATAGACGTTCGTGAGGGTGATACGGAGTTGCCTCCTGCATATTTAGATTATGACTCTATGGCTTCGCACCAGTTTGCCGAGAGGCCTGAATCACCTCTCTTATATCGTTTAATTTTTGATAAATGACATTTTTTCTGTATTACTCTCCCTGCTCCTGCCTTCTTTGATTCACAGACAAAAAGAAGATATTGTTGGAAATATGCCCTAGAGGCAATAATAAAAGTATTATTATTATATTTCCTTGTTCATGATAATTGTCTTTTATTCATGCTATAACTGTATTATCCGGAAATCGTAATACACGTGTGAATACATAGACCACAACATGTCCCTAGTGAGCCTCTAGTTGACTAGCTCGTTGTGATCAACAGATAGTCATGGTTTCCTGGCTATGGACATTGGATGTCGTTGATAACGGGATCACATCATTAGGAGAATGATGTGATGGACAAGACCCAATCCTAAGACTAGCACAAAAGATCGAGTAGTTCATTTGCTAGAGCTTTGCGAATGTCAAGTATCTCTTCCTTTGACCATGAGATCGTATAACTCCTGGATACCGTAGGAGTGCTTTGAGTGTATCAAACGTCACAACGTAACTGGGTGACTATAAAGGTGCACTACAGGTATCTCCGAAAGTATCTATTGTTTTATACGGATCGAGACTGGGATTTGTCACTCCGTGTAAACGGAGAGGTATCTCTGGGCCCACTCGGTAGGACATCATCATATGCGCAATGTGACCAAGGAGTTGATCACGGGATGATGTGTTACGGAACGAGTAAAGTGACTTGCCGGTAACGAGATTGAACAAGGTATCGGTATACCGACGATCGAATCTCGGGCAAGTAAAATACCGCTAGACAAAGGGAATTGTATACGGGATTGATTAAGTCCTTGACATCGTGGTTCATCCGATGAGATCATCGTGGAACATGTGGGAGCCAACATGGGTATCCAGATCCCGCTGTTGGTTATTGACCGGAGAACGTCTCGGTCATGTCTGCATGTCTCCCGAACCCGTAGGGTCTACACACTTAAGGTTCGATGACGCTAGGGTTATAAAGGAAGCTTGAATGTGGTTACCGAATGTTGTTCGGAGTCCCGGATGAGATCCCGGACGTCACGAGGAGTTCCGGAATGGTCCGGAGGTAAAGATTTATATATGGGAAGTCCTGTTTTGGACACCGGAAGAGTTTCGGGGTTTATCGGTATTGTACCGGGACCACCGGGAGGGTCCCGGGGGTCCACCAAGTGGGGCCACCAACCCCGGAGGTCTGCATGGGCCATGTGTGGGAGGGAACCAGCCCCATATGGGCTGGTGCGCCCCCCACAAGGGGCCCAAGGCGCAGGGGAGAGTGGGAGGGGGCAAACCCTAGGGCAGATGGGCCTTAAGGCCCATGCTCCCTGCGCCTCCCTCTCCTCCCCCTCTGGCCGCCGCACCAGATGCCATCTGGAGGCTGGCCGCACCCCTTGGGGTGGGAAACCCTAAAGGGGGCGCAGCCCCCCTCTCCCCCTATAAATAGTGAGGCATAGGGCTGCCCATGAGAGACACAGAATACACGTGATTCGATCTCTGCCTTTGGTTGCAGCCCTCTCCTCTCTCCCAAGTACTCCTCCTCTCCCGTGGTGCTTAGCGAAGCCCTCCAGGATAGCCACGCTCCTCCACCACCACCACGCCGTTGTGCTGCTGCTGGATGGAGTCTTCCTCAACCTCTCCCTCTCTCCTTGCTGGATCAAGGTGTGGGAGACGTCACCGGGCTGTACGTGTGTTGAACGCGGAGGTGCCGTCCGTTCGGCACTTGGTCATCGGTGATCTGAATCACGACGAGTACGACTCCATCAACCCCGTTCACTTGAACGCTTCCGCTTAGCGATCTACAAGGGTATGTAGATGCAAACTCTCCTCTCCTTTCTACTCGTTGCTGGTCTCTCCATAGATAGATCTTGGTGATACGCGTAGGAAAATTTTGAATTTCTGCTACGTTCCCCAACAGTGGCATCATGAGCTAGGTCTATTGCGTAGATTCTTTGCACGAGTAGAACACAAAGTAGTTGTGGGCGTTGATGTTGTTCAATATGCTTACCGTTACTAGTCCAATCTTGTTTCGACGGTATTGTGGGATGAAGCGGCCCGGACCGACCTTACACGTACTCTTACGTGAGACAGGTTCCACCGATTGACATGCACTTGGTGCATAAGGTGGCTAGCGGGTGCCAGTCTCTCCCACTTTAGTCGGAACGGATTCGATGAAAAGGGTCCTTATGAAGGGTAAATAGCAATTGGCATATCACGTTGTGGTCTTGCGTAGGTAAGAAACGTTCTTGCTAGAAACCCATAGCAGCCACGTAAAACATGCAACAACAATTAGAGGACGTCTAACTTGTATTTGCAGGGTATGCTATGTGATGTGATATGGCCAAGAAGAATGTGATGAATGATCTGTGATGTATGAGATTGATCATGTTCTTGTAATAGGATTCACGACTTGCATGTCGATGAGTATGACAACCGGCAGGAGCCATAGGAGTTGTCTTTATTTTTTGTATGACCTGCGTGTCATTGAAGAACGCCATGTAACTTACTTTACTTTATTGCTAAACGCGTTAGCCATAGAAGTAGAAGTAGTCGTTGGCGTGACAACTTCATGAAGACACGATGATGGAGATCATGATGATGGAGATCATGGTGTCGTGCCGGTGACGATGATGATCATGGAGCCCCGAAGATGAAGATCAAAAGGAGCAAAATGATATTGGCCATATCATGTCACTATATGATTGCATGTGATGTTTATCATGTTTATGCATCTTGTTTACTTAGGACGACGGTAGTAAATAAGATGATCCCTTACAAAATTTCAAGAAGTGTTCTCCCCTAACTGTGCACCGTTGCTACAGTTCGTCGCTTCTAAGCACCACGTGATGATCGGGTGTGATGGATTCTTACGTTCACATACAACGGGTGTAAGACAGTTTTACACAGCGAAAACACTTAGGGTTAACTTGACGAGCCTAGCATGTGCAGACATGGCCTCGGAACACGGAGACCGAAAGGTCGAGCATGAGTCGTATAGTAGATACGATCAACATGAAGATGTTCACCGACGTTAACTAGTCCGTCTCACGTGATGATCGGACACGGCCTAGTTGACTCGGATCATGTGATCACTTAGATGACCAGAGGGATGTCTATCTGAGTGGGAGTTCATAAGATGAACTTAATTATCTTGAACATAGTCAAAAGACCTTTTGCAAATCATGTCGTAGCTCGCGCTTTAGTTCTACTGTTTAGATATGTTCCTAGAGAAAATATAGTTGAAAGTTGATAGTAGCGATTATGCGAACAGTAGAAAGCTTATGTCCTTAATGCACTGCTCAGTGTGCTGAACCCCAAACGTCGTTTGTGGATGTTGCGAACATCGGACATACACGTTTTGATAACTACGTGATAGTTCAGTTAAATGGTTTAAGTAGAGGCACCAAAGACGTTTTCGAAACGTCGCGGAACATATGAGATGTTTCGAGGGCTGAAATTAGGATTTCAGGCTCGTGCCCACGTCAAGAGGTATAAGACCTCCGACGATTTTCTTAGCCTGCAAACTAAGGAGAGAAGCTCAATTGTTGAGCTTGTGCTTAGATTGTCTGAGTGCAACAATCACTTGAATCGAGTGGGAGTTGATCTTCCATATGAGATAGTGATGTTTCTCCAAAGTCATTGCCACCAAGCTGCTAGAGCTTTGTGATGAACTATAACATATCAGGGATAGATATGATGATCCTTGAGGTAGTCACGATGTTTGACACCGCGAAAGTAGAAATCAAGAAGGAGCATCAATTGTTGATGGTTGGTGAAACCACTAGTTTCAAGAAGGGCAAGGGCAAGAAGGAATACTTCATGAAATGGCAAATCAGCTGCTGCTCCAGTGAAGAAACCCAAGGTTGAACCCAAACCCGAGACTAAGTGCTTCTGTAATAAGGGGAACAACCACTGGAGCAGGATTACCCTAGATACTCGGTAGATGAGAAGGCTGGCAAGGTTGATAAAAGTATATTGGATATACATTATGTTAATGTGTACTTTACTAGTACTCCTAGTAGCACCAGGGTATTAGATACCGGTTCGGTTGCTAAGTGTTAGTAACTCGAAATAAAAGCTACGGAATAAAACGGAGACTAGCTAAAGGTGAGCTGACGATATATGTTGGAAGTGTTTCCAAGTTTGATGTGATCAAACATCGCACGCTCCCTCTACCATCAAGATTAGTATTAAACCTGAATGGTTTATTGAATCTCGATCGTAGTGATACACATTTTCATGCCAAAAGATATAAGATAGTAATGATAGTACCACTTACTTGTGGCACTGCCATGTAAGTCATAATGGTATAAAACGCATGAAGAAGCTCCATGTTGATGGATCTTTGGACTCACTCATTTTTGAAAAGTTTGAGACATGCGAACCATGTCTATTGGTATATATGCATGAAGAAACTCCATGCAAATGGACCGTTTGAACTCACTTGATTTTGAATCACTTGAGATATGCAAATCATACCACATAGGCAAGATGACTGAAAAGCCTCGGTTTCAGTAAAATGGAACAAGATAGCAACTTATTGGAAGCAACACATTTTGATGTGTGCAGTCCAATGAGTGCTGAGGCATGCAGTGAATATCGTTATGTTCTTACTTCACAGATGATTCGAGTAGATGTTGAGAATATTTACTTGATGAAACACAAGTCTGAATTATTGAATGGTTCAAATAATTTCAGAGTGAAGTAGAAGATCATTTTGACAAGAGGATAAAATGTCTGTGATATGATCATAGAGATGAATATCTGAGTTACGAGTTTTGGCACACAATTAAGACATTGTGGAAATTGTTTCACGATTAATACCGCCTGGAACACCATAGTGTGATGGTGTGTCCGAACATCATAGTTGCACCCTATTGGATATGGTGCGTACCATGATGTCTCTTATCGAATTACCACTATCGTTCATGGGTTAGGCATTAGAGACAACCACATTCACTTTAAATAGGGCACCACGTAATTCCGATGAGATGACACCGTATGAATTATGGTTTAGAGAAACCTAAGTTGTCGTTTCTTAAAGGTTTGGGGCTGCGACGCTTATGTGAAAAAGTTTCAGGATTGATAAGCTCGAACCCAAAGAGGATAAAATGCATCTTCATAGGAAACCCAAAACAGTTGGGTATACCTCCTAATTCAGATCCGAAAGCAATATGGATTGTTTCTAGAATCGGGTCCTTTCTCGAGGAAAAGTTTCTCTCGAAAGAGTTGAGTGGGAGGATGGTGGAGACTTGATGAGGTTATTGAACCGTCTCTTCAACTAGTGTGTGGCAGGGCACAGGAAGTTGTTGCTGTGGCACCTACACCAATTGAAGTGGAAGCTTGTGATGTTGATCATGAAACTTCGGATCAAGTCACTACCAAACCTCGTGGGATGACAAGGATACGTACTACATCAGAGTGGTACATAATTCTGTCTTGGAAGTCATGTTACTGGACAACAATGAACCTACGAGCTATGGAGAAGCAATGGTGGGCCCGGATTCCGATAAATGGCTCGAGGCCATAAAATCCGAGAACGGATCCATGACTTTGGAAGAAATACTTGATGGTCGTAAGGCCATTGGGTACGGATGGATTTTAAAAGGAAGACAGACAATGATGGTAAGAATTACCATTAAGAAAGCTCGACTTGTCGCTAAGATATTTTCCGACAAGTTCAAGGAGTTGATTACGGTGAGGTTTTCTCACTCGTAGCGATGCTAAGAGTCTGTTGGAATTGGATTAGCAGTTACTGCATGATTGATGAAATCTTGCAGATAGGATGTCAAAACATTGTTTCCTCGACGTTATACTTGAGGAAAGGTTGTATGTGATACAACCGGAAGGTTTTGTCAATCCCAAAAGATGCTAATAAGTATGCAAAGCTCCAGCAATCCTTCTAAGGACTGGAGTAAGCATCTCGGAGTTGGAATGTATGCTTTGATGATGATCAAAGATTTTGGGTTTATACAAAGTTTATGAGAAACTTGTATTTCCAAAGAAGTGAGTGGGAGCACTATAGAATTTCTGATGAGTATATGTTGTTGACATATTGATGATCAGAAATGATGTAGAATTTCTAGACAGCATATAGGGTTATTTGAAAGGTGTTTTTCAATAGAAAACCTGGATTAAGCTACTTGAACATTGAGCATCAAGATCTATAAGGATAGATCAAAATGCTTAATAATACTTTCAAATGAGCACATACCTTGACATGATCTTGAAGGTGTTCAAGATGGACCAGTCAAAGAAGGAGTTCTTGCCTGAGTTGTAAGGTACGAAGTTAAGACTTAAAGCTCGACCACGGCAGAATAGAGAGAAAGGACGAAGGTCGTCCCCTATGCTTAAGACGTAGGCTCTTCAGTATGCTATGCTGTGTACCGCACCTGAAGTGTGCCTTGCCATGAGTCAGTCAAGGGGTACAAGAGCGATCCAAGAATGGCTCACAGGACAGCGGTCAAAGTTATCCTTAGTAACTAGTGGACTAAGGAATTTTTCTCGATTATGGAGGTGGTAAAAGAGTTCGTCGTAAAGGTTACGACGATGCAAGATTAACACCTATCCGGATAGCTCTAAGTAGAGATACCGGATACGTACAATGGGGCAACAATTTAGAATAGTTGCAAGTAGAACAGTTGTTTGGAATAGCTCCAAATAGAGCGTGGTAGCTGCATCTAGGAGATGACATAGAGATTTGTAAAGCACACATGGATCTGAAAGGTTCAGACCCGTTGACTAAAACCTCTCTCACAAGCAACATGATCAAACATAAAACTCATTGAGTGTTAATCACATAGTGATGTGAACTAGACTACTGACTCTAGTAAACTCTTGGGTATTAGTCACATGGTGATGTGTCCTGTGAGTGTTAATCACATGGTGATGTGAACTAGATTATTGACTCTAGTGCAAGTGGGAGACTGTTGGAAATATGCCCTAGAGGCAATAATAAAAGTATTATTATTATATTTCCTTGTTCATGATAATTGTCTTTTATTCATGCTATAACTGTATTATCCGGAAATCGTAATACACGTGTGAATACATAGACCACAACATGTCCCTAGTGAGCCTCTAGTTGACTAGCTCGTTGTGATCAACAGATAGTCATGGTTTCCTGGCTATGGAAATTGGATGTCGTTGATAACGGGATCACATCATTAGGAGAATGATGTGATGGACAAGACCCAATCCTAAGACTAGCACAAAAGATCGAGTAGTTCATTTGCTAGAGCTTTGCGAATGTCAAGTATCTCTTCCTTTGACCATGAGATCGTATAACTCCTGGATACCGTAGGAGTGCTTTGAGTGTATCAAACGTCACAACGTAACTGGGTGACTATAAAGGTGCACTACAGGTATCTCCGAAAGTATCTATTGTTTTATACGGATCGAGACTGGGATTTGTCACTCCGTGTAAACGGAGAGGTATCTCTGGGCCCACTCGGTAGGACATCATCATATGCGCAATGTGACCAAGGAGTTGATCACGGGATGATGTGTTACGGAACGAGTAAAGTGACTTGCCGGTAACGAGATTGAACAAGGTATCGGTATACCGACGATCGAATCTCGGGCAAGTAAAATACCGCTAGACAAAGGGAATTGTATACGGGATTGATTAAGTCCTTGACATCGTGGTTCATCCGATGAGATCATCGTGGAACATGTGGGAGCCAACATGGGTATCCAGATCCCGCTGTTGGTTATTGACCGGAGAACGTCTCGGTCATGTCTGCATGTCTCCCGAACCCGTAGGGTCTACACACTTAAGGTTCGATGACGCTAGGGTTATAAAGGAAGCTTGAATGTGGTTACCGAATGTTGTTCGGAGTCCCGGATGAGATCCCGGACGTCACGAGGAGTTCCGGAATGGTCCGGAGGTAAAGATTTATATATGGGAAGTCCTGTTTTGGACACCGGAAGAGTTTCGGGGTTTATCGGTATTGTACCGGGACCACCGGGAGGGTCCCGGGGGTCCACCAAGTGGGGCCACCAACCCCGGAGGGCTGCATGGGCCATGTGTGGGAGGGAACCAGCCCCATATGGGCTGGTGCGCCCCCCACAAGGGGCCCAAGGCGCAGGGGAGAGTGGGAGGGGGCAAACCCTAGGGCAGATGGGCCTTAAGGCCCATGCTCCCTGCGCCTCCCTCTCCTCCCCCTCTGGCCGCCGCACCAGATGCCATCTGGAGGCTGGCCGCACCCCTTGGGGTGGGAAACCCTAAAGGGGGCGCAGCCCCCCTCTCCCCCTATAAATAGTGAGGCATAGGGCTGCCCATGAGAGACACAGAATACACGTGATTCGATCTCTGCCTTTGGTTGCAGCCCTCTCCTCTCTCCCAAGTACTCCTCCTCTCCCGTGGTGCTTAGCGAAGCCCTCCAGGATAGCCACGCTCCTCCACCACCACCACGCCGTTGTGCTGCTGCTGGATGGAGTCTTCCTCAACCTCTCCCTCTCTCCTTGCTGGATCAAGGTGTGGGAGACGTCACCGGGCTGTACGTGTGTTGAACGCGGAGGTGCCGTCCGTTCGGCACTTGGTCATCGGTGATCTGAATCACGACGAGTACGACTCCATCAACCCCGTTCACTTGAACGCTTCCGCTTAGCGATCTACAAGGGTATGTAGATGCAAACTCTCCTCTCCTTTCTACTCGTTGCTGGTCTCTCCATAGATAGATCTTGGTGATACGCGTAGGAAAATTTTGAATTTCTGCTACGTTCCCCAACAGATATGTTATTACCAGAGAGGAGGCAGAAGAGTATGCGAGGAGAGCGGAGGTAGCTCGACTCCACACTGCAGCTCAGCAGGCGATAACCGCTGCACATCAGTATGATCCCAACTATTCTTCGTCGCAGTATGACCCCAGCTACACCTATGGGTATCCGCCAGGCTATCCCTGGCAATAGACCAACTTAGGCCAAAAGCCTAAGCTTGGGGGAGTATGTATTTCTCAGCGACATTATATTTATGTTCACACACACTCATTGCTAGATGTCGGTGCTCATACTTTTTCACTGTAATATCCATGCTAGTTTATTTTCTTTTTCCTGCTTTCTTCTTGTGTGTTTGTTAAACCTTAAGAAAAACAAAAAAAATAATAGTAGTTTATTTTTCCGCTGTAGTAGTAATAATTAAAAATAAAACCCAAAAATATTTCCCGTTCTTCTTTTGCTTGTTGGGAGTTTTCCCGTGTAAATAGTTTTATTTCTTTTCTTTTATTTGGGGGTCAGTAGGAGAAGATCATAATTAAATTATTGAAGTAGCTCTTATATGCATTATTGTTGATTTAACCCAGAGCTCATATTGCCTTGTCTTCTCCTGTTTATTGAATGCTCGCAGATTCCAGCTTAGTCCAATGCACGTACACTCTTATTATTATTCACACCGTTCGGTCGTGCAAGTGAAAGGCAATTATGATGATATATGATGGGCTGACTGAGATGAGAAAAGCTGGTATGAACTCGACATCTTTTGTTTTTGTAAATATGATGAGTCCCTCGTTCTTGATTCAGCTTATTATGAATAAACATGTTTGCAATGACAATTAGAGATCATAGTTGCTTGTGCCATGCTTGATTAGCTATGAGTTATAATGATTTACCTTGTGTGCCAACATGCTATTGAGATGATTATGATGTGGTATGATGGGGTGGTATCCTCCTTTGAATGATTTAAGTGACTTGACTTGGCACATGTTCATGCATGTAGTTGAAACAAAATCAACATAGCCTTCACGATATTTATGTTCATGGTGGATTATATCCTACTCATGCTTGCATCCAATGTTTATTAATTTTAATGCATGTACATGGCTGTTGTCGCTCTCTAGTTGGTCGCTTCCTAGTCTTTTGCTAGCCTTCACTTGTACTAAGCGGGAATACTGCTTGTGCATCCAATCCCTTAAACCCCAAAGTTATTCCAGATGAGTCCACCATACCTTCCTATGCGGTATCTACCTTCCGTTCCAAGTAAATTTGTATGTGCCAAACTCTAAACCTTCAAATAAACATTCTGTTTTGTATGCTCGAATAGCTCATGTATCAACCAAGGTTGTCCTTATCTTCCGTGTTAGGCGGGTTATTCTCAAGAGGAGTGGACTCCGCTCCTCACTCACGAGAAGATGGCTGGTCATCGGGATGCCCAGTCCCATGCTTTATGCAAACTAAATCAAAATTAATTGCAAACAAAACTCCCCCTGGGACCTGATGTATGTTGGAGGCACTCGTTGTTTCGAGCAAGCCATGGATTGATGCTTGTTGGTGGAGGGGGAGTATAAACTTTACCATTCTGTTTGGGAACCGCCTATAATGTGTTTAGCATGGAAGATATTGCCATCTCTTAGTTGTTACGTTGACAATGAAAGTATATCGCTCAAAATACAATTTATCTCTATCTCAAAACTGAGCTCTGGCACCTCTACAAATCCCTGTTTCCCTCTGCGAAGGGCCTATCCATTTACTTTTATGTTGAGTCATCACCCTCTTATTAAAAAGCACTAGTTGGAGAGCACAGCTGTCATTTGCATTCATCATTGTTAATTTACATTGGGTATGACTATGATTGGATCTCTTTTACCATGAATTACAATGTATAGTCAGTCCTTGATCTTTAAAGGTGCTCTGCATTTATGTTTTGCGGTCTCAGAAAGGGCTAGCGAGATACCATCTTGTTATATCATATTATGATTGTTTTGAGAAAGTGTTGTCATCCGAGATTTATTATTATGGCTTGCTAGTTGATTATGCTATTGATATGAGTGATTATGAGACCTGAGAATTATTGCAAATGTGGTTAGTTATGATCTATGCTGAAAACTTGAATGCTGGCTTGACATAGTTACAACAACAAGAGCAAACATAGTTTGCAAAAGTTTTTCTTTCTTTCTTTTACTTTGTCAACTGAATTGCTTGAGGACAAGCAAGGTTTTAAGCTTGGGGGAGTTGATACGTCTCCGTCGTATCTACTTTTCCAAACACGTTTGCCCTTATTTTGGACTCTAACTTGTATGATTTGAATGGAACTAACCTGGACTGACGCTATTTTCAGCAGAATTGCCATGGTGTTGTTTTATGTGCAGAAAACAAATATTCTCGGAATGACCTGAAACTCCACGGAACATCTTACGAAAAATAATAAAAAAATCCTCGCCAAAGATGAAGACTAGGGGGCCCACACCCTATTCACGAGGGTGGGGGCACGTCCCCTACCTCGTGGGCCCCCTGGATGCCCTCCGACGCCAACTCCAACTCTATATATTTGCTTTCGGAGAGAAAAAATCAAGGAGAAGAAATCATTGCGTTTTACGATACGGAGCCGCCGCCAAGCCCTAAAACCTCTCGGGAGGGCTGATCTGGAGTCCGTTCGGGGCTCCGGAGAGGGGGATTCGTCGCCGTCGTCATCATCAACCATCCTCCATCACCAATTTCATGATGCTCACCGCCGTGCGTGAGTAATTCCATCGTAGGCTTGCTGGACGGTGATGGGTTGGATGAGATTTATCATGTAATCAAGTTAGTTTTGTTAGGGTTTGATCCCTAGTATCCATTATGTTCTGAGATTGATGTTGCTATGACTCTGCTATGCTTAATGCTTGTCACTAGGGCCCAAGTGCCATGATTTCAGATCTGAACCTATTATGTTTTCATGAATATATGTGAGTTCTTGATCCTATCTTGCAAGTCTATAGTCACCTACTATGTGTTATGATCCGGCAACCCCGAAGTGACAATAATCGGGACCACTCCCGGTGATGACCATAGTTTGAGGAGTTCATGTATTCACTATGTGCTAATGCTTTGTTCCGGTTCTCTATTAAAAGGAGGCCTTAATATCCCTTAGTTTCCAATAGGACCCCGCTGCCACAGGAGGGTAGGACAAAAGATGTCATGCAAGTTCTTTTCCATAAGCATGTATGACTATATACGGAATACATGCCTACATTATATTGATGAATTGGAGCTAGTTCTGTGTCACCCTATGTTATGACTGTTACATGATGAACCACATCCGGCATAATTATTCATCACTGATCCGGTGCCTACGAGTTTTCCATATACTGGTTTACGCTTATTTACTTTCCCGCTACTACTGTTACAATCACTACAAAATACCAAAAACATTACTTTTGCTATCTTTACTTTTGTTGCTACTGCTACCACTATCATATTACTGTGCTACTAAACACTTTCCTGCAGATACTAAGTTTCCAGGTGTGGTTGAATTGACAACTTAGCTGCTAATACTTGAGAATATTCTTTGGCTCCCCTTGTGTCGAATCAATAAATTTGGGTTGAATACTCTACCCTCGAAAGCTGTTGCGATCCCCTATACTTGTGGATTATCATAGGACTCCCCTTTCCTACTCCTACTAGGAGGAGGAAAGGAAGGAGGAGAGGGAGAAGGAAGGAGAGGGAGGAAAGGGGAAAAGGGGGGCCGGCCCCTAGTCCAATTCGGTTTGGGCTAAGGGGGCCGCGTGCCCTGCCGCCTCTAATCCACCACTTGGCCCATGAGGCCCAATACTTCTTCCCTGTATTCCCGTAACTCCCTGGTACTCCGAAAAATGCCCGAATTACTCGGAACCTTTCCCATGTCCGAATATAGTCGTCCAATATATCGATCTTTATGTCTCGACCATTTCAAGACTCCTCGTCATGTCCCCTATCTCATCCGGGATTCCGAAATACCTTCGGTACATCAAATCACATAAACTCATAATATCGATCGTCACTGAACGTTAAGCGTGCGGACCCTATGGGTTCGAGAACTATGTAGACATGACCGAGACACGTCTCCGGTCAATAACCAATAGCGGAACCTGGATGTTCATATTGGCTCCTACATATTCTACGAAGATCTTTATTGGTTAAATCGCATAACAACATACATTGTTCCCTTTGTCATCGGTATGTTACTTGCCCGTGATTCGATCGTCGCTATCTCAATACCTAGTTCAATCTCGTTACCGTCAAGTCTCTTTACTCGTTCCGTAATGCATCATCCCGCAACTAACTCATTAGTCACAATGCTTGCAAGGCTTATAGTGATGTGCATTACCGAGAGGTCCCAGAGATACCTCTCCGACAATCGGAGTGACAAATCCTAATGTTGATCTATGCCAACTCAACAAGTACCATCAGAGACACCTGTAGAGCACCTTTATAATCACCCAGTTACGTTGTGACATTTTAGCACACAAAGTGTTCCTTCGGTACTCGGGAGTTGCATAATCTCATAGTCATAGGAATATGTATAAGTCATGAAGAAAACAATAGCAACAAACTAAACGATCATCGTGCTAAGCTAACGGATGGGTCAAGTCAAACACATCATTCTCTAATTATGTGATCCCGTTAATCAAATGACAACTCATGTCTATGGTTAGGAAACATAACCATCATTGATTCAATGAGCTAGTCAAGTAGAGGAAAACTAGTGACACTCTGTTTGTCTATGTATTCACACATGTACTAAGTTTCCGGTTAATACAATTCTAGGTGAACAATAAACATTTATCATGATATAAGGAAATATAAATAATAACTTTATTATTGCCTCTAGGGCATATTTCCTTCAATGGGACAGCCCGAAAAGTCACGTCGACACATCAAAAGGAGTTTCTCACCCCCCCCCCCGCCAACATACCGAAGGAGTTGATTCATAGGCCATACATGGCGGCATGTTGAGGACCGACAAGTATAGGGGATCAATCGTAGTCCTTTAGATAAGTAAGAGCATCGAACCCAACGAGGTGCAGAAGAAAATGACAAGTGGTTTTCAGCAAGGTAATTTCTGCAAGCACTAAAATTGTCGATAATAGGTAGTTTGATAGCAAGATAATTTGTAACTAGGAAGTAACGGTAACGGTAAATAAAGTGCATCAAGGTAGACCAATCCTTTTTGTAGCAAAGGACAGGCCAAAACGATCTCTTATAATAAGCAAAGCGTTCTTGAGGGCACACGGGAATTTCGTCTAGTCACTTTCATCATGTTATTTGATTCACGTTCGCTACTTTGATAATTTGATATGTGGGTGGACCGGTGCTTGGGTGTTATTCTTACTTGAACAAGCCTCCCACTTATGATTAACCCCCTCGCAAGTGTAGACTCGTGTTGGGCCTCCAAGCGCGGAGTTTTGTAGGACAGTAGCAGATTCCCCTCAAGTGGATGACCTAAGGTTTATCAATCTGTGGGAGGTGTAGGATGAAGATGGTCTCTCTCAAACAACCATGCAACCAAATAATAAAAAGTCTTTTGTGTCCCCAACACACCAAATACAATGGTAAATTGTATAGGTGCACTAGTTCGGCGAAGAGATGGTGATACAAGTGGTATATGGATAGTAGATAAAGGTTTTTGTAATTTGAAAATATAAAAACAGCAAGGTAACTAATGATAAAAGTGAGCACAAACGGTATTGCAATGCTTGAAAATGAGGCCTAGGGTCCGTAGTTTCGCTAGTGCAATCTCTCAACAATTCTAATATAATTGGATCACATAAAAATCCCTTAACATGCGATGAAGAATCACTCCAAAGTTCCTATCTAGGGGAGAACATAAGAAGAAATTGTTTGTAGGGTGCGAAACCACCTCAAAGTTATTCTTTCTGATCAACCTTTCCAATAGTTCGCACTAAGGTAACACCAAGTTATCCTTTCCGATCGATCTATCAAGAGTTCATACTAAAATAACACCATACGATACACATCAACCAACTCTAATGTCACCTAGATACTCCAATGTCACCACGAGTATCCGTGAGTTGATTATACGATATGCATCAAAAAAAATTTAGATTCATAATACTCAATCCAACACAAAGAACGTCAAAGAGTGCCCCCGGATTTCTATCGGAGAAACAAAGACGAGAGCGTGCATCAACCCCTATGCATAGATTACCCCAATGTCACCTCGGGAATCCGCGAGTTGAGTGCCAAAACACACATCAAGTGAATCAATATGATACCCCATTGTCACCACGGGTGTTCATAGCAAGACATACATCAAGTGTTCTTAAATCCACAAAAGTATTCAATCCGGTAATAACAAAATCTCAAAGGAAAAACTCAATTCATCACAACAAGATAGAGAAGGAGAAACACCATATGATCCAACTATATTAACAAAGCTCGCGATACATCAAGATCATTCCAAATCAAGAACACGAGAGAGAGAGAGAGAGATTAAACACATAGCTACTCGTACAAACACTCAGCCTCGAGGGTGGACTACTCCCTCTTCATCATGGTGGCCATAGGGATGATGAAGATGGCCACCAGTGGTGATTTCCCCCTCCGGCAGGGTGCCATAACAAGGTCTAGTTTGGTTTTTCGTGGCTACAGAGGCCTGCGGCGGCGGAACTTCTAATCTAGGGTTATTTTTGGAGGTTTCTGTATTTATAATATTTTTTGGCATTGGTTTCATGCGAAGATGGGCCTCGAGGTGAGCACAACCCACCTATACAAGGGTTGGGCTCCAGGCGTGCCCCGGTAGGTTGTGCCCACTTCATGGCTCTTCTGGCCCTCCTATGAAGCTTCTAGTGCCTCTTTTGTTCCAAAAAATTGTCAAAAAGTTTCAGCTCATTTGGAGAGCTTCCATTTCTGCACAAAAAACAACACCATGGTAGTTCTGCTGAAAACAACATCAGTTTGGGTTAGTTAAATGCAAATCATACCAAAACCATATAAAATTGTTGTAAACATGGCATGGATACTTCATAAATACAGGTACGTTGGAGACTGATGCGGCTTGAACTGCGCCGGTATTTCCCCAAAGAGGAAGGGATGATGCAAGACAATTACGGTAGGTATTTCCCTCAGTGATGAGACCAAGGTTATCGAACCATTAGGAGAACCACGCAACACTATGTAAACGGTACCAGCACACAAAGAACAAATACTTGCAACCCGACACGTAAGAGGGGTTGTCAATCCCTCCCGGGTAAAAGATAGATTGGTTTGTAGTAAATTGGATAAATAGATCTCGCGGAAACGCAAAATAAAATAAATAACAAAAAATTGCAGCAAGGTATTTTTGGGTTTTTGGAATAATAGATCTGAAAATAAAAGCGAATAAAAATAGATCTCAAAGCAAATATGATAAAGAATAGACCCGGGGGCCGTAGATTTCACTAGTGGCTTCTCTCGAGAAAAATAGCATATGGCGGGTAAACAAATTACTATTGGGCAATTGATAGAACTTCAAATAATTATGACAATGTCCATGCAATGATCGTTATATAGGCATCACGTCCAAGATTAGTAGACCGACTCCTGCCTGCATCTACTACTATTACTCCACACATTGACCGCTATCCAGCATGCATCTAGTGTATTAAGTTTATGGAGAAACAGAGTAATGCAATAATAATGATGACATAATGTAGACAAGATCTATTCATGTAGGAATAGACCCATCTTGTTATACTTAATAGCAACGATACATACTGTTGGGAATCGTTGCATGGAAAACAAAAAAATTCTACGCACACACAATGATCTATCCATGGAGATGCATAGCAATGAGGCGGAGAGTGTGTCTACTTAGCTTCGTAGACTGTAAGCGGAAGTGTTTCTCAACGCGGTTGATGTAGTTGAACTTCTTCGCGCTTCAACCTATCAAGTACCGAACACACGGCACCTCCGCGTTCTGCAAACATTTAGCTCGGTGATGTCCCTCGCCTTCTTGATCCATCAAATTGTCGAGGTAGTAGATGAGTTCCGTCAGCACGACGGCGTGGTGATGGTGATGGTGAAGTGATCCTCGCAGGTCCTCGCCTAAGCACTACGAAGATATGATCGTGGGAGTAAACGGTGGAGGTGGGCGCCACACATGGCTAACAATTGTCTGGGGTGTGCTAGGGGGCGCCCCCACATATATATAGGTGGGAGGGAGAGGGGAGAGGCCAGGAGGTTCCCCAAGTAGGACCGAATCCTACTTGGGTTCCTCCTTGGCCGGCCGCCCCCCTTCCTTATTTACCGGAGGGGGAAGGAAAGAGGAGAGGGGAGAAAGGGAAGGCGGAGGCCGAATCCCCCCTTTACTTTCTCTTTCCCCTTTCCTTCTCCCTTTGGTTCGGCCCATATGGGGGGCGCACCAGCCCCTGGCGGCTGGTGTGTTTCCCCTCTTGGCCCATAAGGCCCATATCTTTTACCGGGGGTGTCCGAAACCCCTTCCGGTGACCCGATATGTACTCGGTACCCTCTGGAACACTTCCGGTATCCGAATACTATTGTCCTATATATATATATATATATATATCAATATTTACCTCTCAACCATTTCAACACTCCTCGTCAGGTCCATGATCTCATCTGGGACTCCGAACAACATTCGGTCACCAAATCACACTACTCATATAATACAATATCGTCATCGAACGTTAAGTGTGCAGACCCTACGGGTTCGAGAACTATGTGGACATGACCGAGACACCTCTCCGGTCAATAACCAATAGCGGAACCTGTATGCCCATATTGGCTCCTACATATTCTATGAAGATCTTTACCGGTTGAACCATTATGACAACATATGTTATTCCCTTTGTGTGTCGATATGTTACTTGCCCGAGATTCAATCATTGGTATCTTCATACCTAGTTCAATCTCGTTACCGGCAAGTCTTTTTACTCATTCCATAATACATCACCTCGTGACTAACTCCTTAGTCATTTGCTTGCAAGCTTATGATGTGAATTATCAAGAGGGCCTAGAGATACCTCTCTGATACTCGCCGCATGCCTCAACACTCATTGGACCACATACACCGGTATGTATTATTTCCAATAAGTCATTGGCTCTCCCCATTGTTCTGGAGAACGAGTTTTAGTCATCTTGCCCATGAGGCATGGTTTGTAAGTATCAAATGGTTCATAATCAAGTGATTCCAAAAGTCCATCAGCATGGAGTTTCTTCATGCGCTTTATAGCAATATGACCTAAACGGCAGTGCCACAAATATGTTGCACTATCATTAACAACTTTGCATCTTTTGGCATCAATATTATGAATATGTGTATCACTATGATCGAGATTCAATAAACCATTCACATTGTGTGTATGACCATAGAAGGTTTTATTCATGTAAACAAAACAACAACTATTCTCTAACTTAAATGAATAAACGTATTGAAATAATCATGATCTAATCATATTCATGCTCAACGCAAACACCAAAATAACATTTATTTAGATTCAACATTAATCCGGAAGGTAGAGGGAGTGTGTGATGGTGATCATCTCAACCTTGGAATCATTGCCAACACACATCGTCACCTCGCTTTTAACTACTCTCTATAACTGTTGTTTCGAGTTATTAATATTAGCAACTGAACCGGTATCAAACACCTAGGGGTTACTTCGAACACTAGTAAAATACACATCAACACTACAAAAAATACACTTCCGTGATGATACGTGTTTGTCAAAGTAGGTCGTGTTTTTTGTCATGCATGTACATCCATGACAAATTTATGACAGAATCAAGATAGTCATACATGTGCTGTCGTAGAAGTGTTCCATGACATTACCAAAATTATCATCACGGAAGTGTCCACTTCCATGATGATAAATCGCGTGTCACAAAAGTGCTTTCGTCAAGGGTGACCGACACGTGGCATCCACCGTAACAGAACACCATTAAGCTATTGGGTCGGGTTTTGGATCCGATAACCCGTTAACAGCCCCGACCAATGGGGATTTTCCACATGTAAAATCATCATTGGCTGGAGGAGACACGTGTCAGGTTCGCATTGGCACAGGTGTCACTCATCCAATGGGCGAGACACGCCTATGATATGTTGACACGTGGACCAGCCCATCAAGTTTAAATGGGCCGGCCCAACTGAAGGCCCACAAGATTTTGCGGACCATAATGGGCCGGCCCAGCTAAAGGCCCATGAGATTTTGCAGACCATAATGGGCTGGCCCAGCTAAAGGCCCACAAGATTTTGCGGGCCATAATGGGCCGGCCTAGGTAAAGGCCCACAAGATTTTTGTGTGCCATAATGGGCCTGCCCAGGTAAAGGCCCACAAGATTCTTGCGGATCATAATGGGCCAGCCCAGCTAAAGGCCCACGAGATTTCACCGACATTAATGGGCCGGCCCAGCTATAGGCCCACAAGATTTTGAGGACCCTAGTAGGCCGGCCCATTAACTGGCTGCCATGTTTTGGGCCAAATGTCGGCCCATCTTTGATCCGGTCCATTAATGGCCTGCCACGCTCCGGGCCTAATAGTTGCCCATATGAGATCCGGCCCGTTAAAAGCCTACCACGTTTTGGGCCAAATTACAGCCCAGATCAGGTCCGGCCCTTTAAGAGGCTTTGGGCTCAATTATGGCCCATATCAGATTCGGCCCATCAATTGGACACTATGCTTTTGGGCCCACTTGATAAAGGACCACTTAGTAATTCGACCTGATATTAGTTTTGGCCCGTTAAGGGCCCATTTAACATTTCGGCCCTATATTAATTTTGGCCTATTAAAAGCCCGTCATATAGTTGGGCCTAACTACGACCCAGTTTGCATCCGGCCTGCTCGCATCCGATATCTGATTGGACCAAAAGGACCGAGACAATTTTGGCCTGTTAAAAGCCCGTGATTTGATTCGCACAATCATGGGCTGGGGTTCATTTCGGGCTGCTGCCGGCCCATGAGTTGTTTGGCACATTTCAGGCCCAACCTACATCGTGATTGCATGATGACCCGATTATGTATCGTAATTTTACAGTTTGGCCGGTTTACTGCGAAGACAAGATATATATACAGTAAAATAACTACAGCATCGTGAATAAGAAAAAACCTAGACTATACAATAAAGAAATTACGGTATATTACATCCACTGGGCATCAAAGTTCGCCACTATGATAATAAAGCACAAGCAGACAGCATATGACATACACTGAGCATCAAAGATCGCCACCAATGCAAATAAACACGCCGACAAAATAATATACAAAACCGACAACACTTCAATAGAGTTCAAGAAAGGATAACCCTGCTGGGGAGCTGCAGAGCAAGCAGCTGAGCAAGATGATGAGAGTGTGCTTGTTCAACACTTATATCTTCCTCACTTCGAAAGATAAACAAGCACACAGATGACAGGTTTTGCACATAAAAGTATCAGTGTTGACAATTCATCACATTTCTTACTGACGAATAAAGTGACACAGTTTAAAATTGCATTAACACAATATGGTATTGTTCAGGTCAAGACATCGCAGGAAATGGCATCGTGAAGGAGTTGGCAGCTTCACGACACCACTGGATTACAGATCAAGAACTCATAAGTATCAATGGTTAGTGTGCTGTCAATTTATACCATTTCAGATTGGCAAATAAAGAGACGGTTTAAATAATAGTAGAATGATATGACATTGTTCATAGTTAAGACATTGCAGAATATGACATTGTGCTGTAGTGTAGGTTCACCACACCACTGGATTACGGATGAAGAACAGAAGCATACGTGCAGTGCAAAACAAGATCACTTGCTCTGTATAGTTTAATTTACATGGTATGAAGATGGAACTTGGTTGTACAACTGAAAACTTAAATTGAGAAAGGACAAACTTTTGTTTATGAACTACATAATAAACTTTAAACAAGCAATTTGATGCAAATACCAAAAATAAACAGTTGTTGCAGTCATGCCTAACCAAATATATACAACGAAGTTTGAAGGCTTGAGATGGACAAACTTACATTATTGGTGAAGACAGGCTCTATAAAGGCCTTGTCCATGCCGATGGGGGCAATTCAAGAAGTTTACCACATAATCTTCTTCAAAAGCATTGCCTTTATTCTACATTTTGTTAAGAGTAAATATAGATGTGATAATATATGAAAAAATGGAGAATATTTAAGATAAGATGAAGAGTGATGCTACACAACCAAGTAGCTATAAATGTAAGTGCATCGATACATGCAAAAGGTACAACCAACAGCAATGCACAGCTAAACTTCTTCAGTACCAACCTTATGGTAAGAGTAAATATATATCTGATGTGTAGAAAATGGAGGGCAAAGGAAAATAAGCTGCAGAGTGATGGTACATGAACAACTACCTGTCATATAAGTGCACTGATAAAGGACATCATGTACTTACAAGAACAATGCAGAGCTAAAAAAACATTGGCATTGGATATATTCTACACTAATGTAACCATTCATACAGATCGGATAATTTGGAGTGAACAATTTATAAGCAAGCTATCATGCATACTGTTGTCACATAATGAACCAGGTATGTATGCAAGTATAGTGATACAGGACAACATGTACTAAAAAGAGCAAAGCAGCGGGCAGCATATTTGCGATATCCTGTCGTTCTTGTCAAACCAGAATTCTTCCTCGAGCAGATTTCCTGCAAAAAATATCCGTAAGGCACATGCGGAAAAGTAGAAGTTCAAATTGTCATGTGATTTCATAGACAGTACCTCATCCTGGGAACGAGACCAGTGCATAACAAGGTTTTTCCATTCAATGTCTTCTAAATTTAGCACACGAGACTTCACCGGAAATTCTTTTATAGACTTGCCATCAAAGTGTGATTTCCTCAGGTAAAACCGATACTGCTGCAATGCTTCCTTGGAAAGCACAAGCAAGCTTTGCTCATCATGACTATCCAGATTTACCCTCGCCTAGTTACAATAATGCAAGGTAAATCATTGATGTGTTCAATCAGCAGAAAACAGGAAAATAATAACCATGAATAATAGCACTTACACTTAAGTTGGACATGAAGATGTGAAAATGGTGTTTGTCTTCACAATAATCTTCCCATGATGGGAATATATGCATGTAGTCCCTAACAACATTGAAAGCATTTTATTTTAAACTGAGAATAAATGGAATGGGGTTCCAATCTGCAGGAATTGGCCGTCTCTGCAGTTGGGATAGGTCTTCGGCCGGTGGACTTGCTGTACTTTTTGCTGGAGTGGGATTTTTCTGTGGTACAGCTGGTGCTATGGCAAATGAAATCGGTATACCTTTTGCTGGAGTGCAGGTCCTGTGTGGTGGGGCTAGTGGTGTGGCCAGTGAAGTATGGGTACAGTTTGCTGGAGTCGGTCCTACGTTTTGTGCCACTGGTTGTACATCCAATATAAGTGGGGTGCTGTCTGATTTCTCCGGCACCACCACGTTTTTCAAGGACTTCGCTGGTGCTCCTTCAGGTTCGGCAATCACCCTCTTCCTTTTTGATGTCTGATGCACAAGAACAACATTTGAGTGGAAAAACATGGTATGATGACAGATGGAATATGTATCAATAATGGATGGGCATGGCATCTCGACATATATGATGAGTAAACTAAGCAGATGGCAGTGCAACAAAGTAGAAGAAATGCAAGACAACATATGCAAGATACCCACAATCAACAAAACATTGTCAAATTAGAACAAGCACCTTGATGGGTGGATAGGACAGGCCATCTGCCTTTGACTCCTTGAGGTTAGAATAGTCATTAGGATCATATTCTGAACAAGAATCAACAGGTGGGGAGCGTATGAGTTTCATTACATCCAGAATGGCACTCAATGCCTTGGTGCCAATTTTGTAAGTCATTGCAGTGTTTAGCTTCAAGAGTGGACTGGTGCTAGTGCGACACAAAGCAGCTACACAGATCATAGTGTAGATATAACGGGAAAACCTTAAGCATCAGAGTAAAATCAGCAAAGTGGAACCTGCTAGAATATATGTGCTAGTATTGCCGGTACGGCTAGAAAGGCTTCGGATACTAGCTCTCTTCAAGTGAAGGTGCGGTACTGTTAATATCAGTGTAACTCTCAACGGCGACACAACTCCCCGCATTTCCTTGCTATTCTTATAGGATTCAAGTGGGCAGGCCAATACAAATCCTATTCCTTTGTTTACAAGATCCTACAAATCAAAGACGCTCAAAGTGTCCATCACAACCGACCGTATAGACCTCTACACTGCAAATTTCCCTGCTCATCTTCAATACAAGGAACATACTGTACTACTATCATACTCCCTCCATTCCAAAATATAAGTCTAGGTAGAGATTTCCACTATGGATCACATACAGATGTATCCAGATACATTTTAGAGTGTAGATTCACTCATTTTGCTCCATATGTAGTCCATGGTGGAATCTATACAAAGACTTGTATTTAGGAATAGAGAGAGTACATATTAAAGAAGAACGGAAGATGAACATGGTAAAGAAGAGCAAGCAGATTTTGGATAATAAAATGATGGTTGCGCAGTGCCCACACATGATGAACCAGAGCGCATTAAGAATGCAACTCCCAGCTGTCTCTCGACCATTTCAGGCGGTTGGATGAAGATCCTATGTATCCTAACCCTTCTTCTTCCTCGTCTCTGATTCTTCCCATACAGAACACCGCATGGGCCGCCGGCCGGACCACCGGCCCCCACCGCCTGTGTTCCTCCGCCACCCCCACCCCGCCCCAACCCCCATCCGCGTCGAGTTTTCTTCGTTCGGCGAGGCCCCACAACCACCCGAGCCCCTTCGATCGCACCGGCGAACTCCGGCGAGCTCTGAAAAATCGACTGACCCAATTTTGAAATTTAGTCTACTGTGATTTAACTAGTGTGGAATATAAAAGGGAAAAACCATAAGCATTGGGAGTATAGTGTTGAGCGTGCCATGGCGGATCTGAAGGTGAAAACTGGACAAAGGCAACTTCGCAACCAAGACAAGAAATCAGAGTAAATCAGTGGCGATCTATTTTCTTGCTGCGATAAATAAGTTGAGCAGATACGAAAGAGTACCGCCTCTGGTGCGGCGCCGTGTATGCATATGCTGAGAATTTGATGGTGCTACGGTAGCGATGGTTGTCAGCAGCATGGAAGCAGATCTAGGAGGGTAGACGGTGGCGGCGGGGCGTGGTGGACGAGACGGTCGTAGGAGCGGCGCTGACAAGGTGGACGACGGCGGGGATGAAGCGAGAGGACGGGATGCAAGGATCCCGGTCCGAAGCCTTGGATGAGAGAGGTCGATCTCTTGTCATGGACGGCGGCGTCGGGGTATCAGCTCCGGCATGGTGGAGGAGGACGGTGGTGGATGGGGTGGTGGACGGCGGCAGATGGAGGGGGGTGGGGTGGAGATGGTGTTTTGGCGCCTACGAAGTACGAATGGGGAAAAGGGAGGTAGAGAGGAAGGGGGGAACCATGTATTCAGGGTGCGCTTGTCTCAAATGCGAGGAAATTTACAAACTTAGCCCCCGTTTCAAATTTCTACTACATCACAGCAACATTAGTCGGTTGGGGATAGGACGGTAATCTCGCATACACCGAATATTTGCCGACGAGAGTTTTGTTTTTGGCGCCCACCGTGTATGAATATGAATCGGGGAGGGAGTCGATTTCGGCCGAGGACACACTGTGTTTTGGCGCCCACCGTGTATGAATCCGGGTGAGAGGCGGTTATGTCACGTTTGGGTGAAATTACAAACCTACCCCTATCGAAACCTATAGAAATCCAGCAGATAGGCTTTGAGTGGCAGGGATAGGCAGTAGTGATTTCCACCTCGCAGATTTTGGTTTCGGGCGGTTACTGCGACTTTCCCCGCTTCGTTCAAATTTTGCAGAGTGCACGTTTACCATGCTAACTCAATTCGAATCCCATTTGTATTCTATTTTTTTTTGGGCAGGATCCATTTTCAATTGGAATTACATTCTATATACATCATTTTTTTATATATACTTTCAAAAGCACAACAAAGAATTCTGCTCCTTTATATGTATAGTATGATTTACAAATACAACGATCTCGAAATCTTAAGGTTGAATTCGAATATTTTTAACCAAATTATGTTCTACTAAAATGTATGGATCAAGAATATCTACATATTAAATAACATAGATGTGCGTGAATTCATATGAGTATGCATGTTTGATAGATCAATTTTGGTTCGAGTATGGATTACATGTATCATCATCTCGAATTCAAATATTTGAATCCCTTTTTTGTTCACTCCTTTCACGCCCATCTCTCTCGCATGCATGCTCCTTGAGGTAGCTATCACTCTCTTTTCTCCAGCTCACCCGCACGCTCACTTCATGTTTATCCTATCCTCGCAAACATGGTCTCTCGACGTCTCCCTTGAGAAGTGCCACACTCTCCCTATCATTATACATTACACAGTTTTCATTATCTCTCACGTCTCTACTGTTCTCTAGTATCACTCGGTACCTAAGCTTTCTTTTTCACCGCCACACACACAGTCTCCACTCGTCTTTCTCTCTATGGGATTCTCTCACACACCCTATATGTCTCTACATATGACTCATACCACTAAAATTACTCTCTCTCTCTCTCTCTCTCTTGTAGACACAACATTTTTTGCGGCCTCCTTTTTGTCTCCATCCCAAACTGACATTATTCATTTGTTTACCGATCAGACAACCCCGACTACCGTCTCCTCTCTCTCTCTCTCTCAGACACACACACACAACTCCTGCTTCCACTCTCCTTCCTGACTACCATCTCTCTCTCACACACACAAAACTCTCGCTTTCGCACCCCGACTCGTATTTCTCTCACAAACATTTGTCGACTAGATAGCCTCTAGATAGGTTTAGACACCCGCACACTCGTGCTTCCACCATCGCATACATGTCTCTCTCCCCCTCCTTGTATCTATGTAGATTTTTCTTCCCTTCTTGAGACACGCCCTCTCGATCGTGCACACACACACTACTGCCTCATTTTAAGCTGATACCTATCGCACACACACTACTTGTGTCTTTGTCACACATGCACTCCGTCCTCCTCCACTCTCCTTCTCTCTCACACACACATGGGCTTTTTGCAACAACTAGCAAGATGCCCATGCATTGCACGGAACATCAAGATGCATTTGTATGAGTAGTTTATCTTGCGGGGGAAAGGATGAATGAGGGAAGGCCTTATTTGCAAATGTGGAGAGGGGTGTGGGTATCTTTTTGCAAAATTGCCATAGTTTCCTTCTTATCTGTCAGATATAGATCGGACGGCCTATATTGTAGGATGGCAGGCACACGATCATCATCGACAATGCTTTTTATAAGAGTAGGGATAAAAATAGAGTTGGTGATGATGGTGGGCCTGCCATCCTACAATGTAGGTCGTCTGATTTGGATAGGATGGAAAATATGGCAATTTACCCGCACTCTTCACCACATTTGCAGATAAGGCCTTCCCTCGTTCATCCTTTTCTCCCACAAGATCTTGATGTTCCGTGCAACGCATGAGCATCTTGCTAGTAAGAGTAGAAATTAGACATATACCACTTCTCGAATCTTCAAACCAACAACATTCCTCCCTTATCTCATGAAAACCGCCAAAGGAATATATTTTGAGTGAAACATAACATATTTTTAGTGATATATGTATTTCAAAACTAGACTTTTTTCTATCAAATCGGTGAATATGTATTAATCTACTTTGATCGTGTGGCAACGCATTGGCACATTGCTAGTAGTTATTATAATTTTTTGGACACCAGACAAACAGTGGAGTACATATACGAAGAGAAGAGGCGCACGCACGCAGTCGACCTCTCGCTGTCTCGCACACATGAGTGTTATGTAACAGCGATGTTAACAAATAAACCCTAAAACCCTAGGTGCACGATTGCTGCATTCGCGGGTACCGGGTACGTGGTGGAGCACCTTTGTAGGAATAGTCAGCTCGCGTGATAATTTGATCCATAGGAGTTGATGGTCGGGACCACAGGTGAACGACTTGGAGCACGGTGGGTCGCAAGTTGCCACAGATCGAGTAGCCACGTTTAAAATATCGTTTTTAGCGGGTGTCGGTGTCAAAACCGGCGGATCTCGGGTAGGGGGTCCCGAACTATGCGTCTAAGGTGGATGGTAATAGGAGGCAGGGGACATGATGTTTTACCCAGGTTCGGGCCCTCTTGATGGAGGTAAAACCCTATGTCCTGCTTGATTTATTCTTGATAATATGAGTAGTACAAGAGTTGATCTACCACGAGATCGGAGAGGCTAAACCCTAGAAGCTAGCCTATGGTATGATTGTCTGTTGTCCTACGGACTAAAACCCTCCGGTTTATATAGACATCGGAGGAGGCTAGGGTTACGCAAGGTCGGTTACAAAGGAGGAGGTATGCATATCCGTATTGCCTAGCTTGCCTTCCACGCCAAGTAGAGTCCTATCCGGACACGGGACGAAGTCTTCAATCTCGTATTCATAGTCCAACAGTCTGGCCAAAGGATATAGTCCGGCTATCCGGAGACCCCCTAACCCAGGACTCCCTCAGTAGCCCCTGAACCAGGCTTCAATGACGAAGAGTCTGACGCGCAGTGTTGTCTTCGACATTGCAAGGCGGGTTCCTCTTCCGAATACACCACAGAAGAGTTTGAATACAAGGATAGTGTCCAACCCTGCAAAATAAGTTCCACATACCACCGTAGAGAGAATAATATTTCCACAAATCTAATCTGCTGACACGTTTTGGCAGCATGACATCACGCCATTGTCCGGTAATTATTTGAACCGTTTTTCTTTAACCAGCCCCGCACATAACGCGAGGCGGTTTCTTGACACGTCTTGTCAAAGCAGAGATCGTGTTCCCCTTATTACGGGATTCCCATCAATACGGGCATGGGTAACCCAACCGCGCCACCAATTACGGTGCTTGGGGGATAAGCGAGTTTTACCAGGCTGGTGGGGGGCGCATAGTTTCATCCGCCCTTATCAAGGGATAATGTTTCACCTTTTTCTACCCATGCCTTCTTCCTCCTTGCTCATCCATTCTCGCGCACTCGAGCTCCAACGCCCAAGTCCGCATCCTTCTCCTCAACTCTCTCCAAACATGTCCGGAGCGGGAGGCAAGTGGATGGCCTCCTCCGTCACGGAGGGACACATCAAAAAGCTACGTGGAGCCGGATACTTAGCCGCGGATATCGCGCACCGGCTGCCAGCCGCGGGGCAGGTCGTCCCTACCCCGGAACCTCACGAAAGGGTGGTTTTCCTCCCCCACTTCGTCCGTGGACTGGGGTTTCCCCTCCATCCATTCGTCTGTGGCCTCATGTTCTATTATGGGCTGGACTTTCATGATCTGGCCTTGAATTTCATCCTCAACATCTCGGCGTTCATCATCGTATGCGAGGCTTTCCTCCGCATCCGGCCCCACTTCGGCCTGTGGCTGAAGACCTTCAATATCAAGCCGAAGGTGGGGGGCAGCCAACAAGCGGAATGCAGCGGAGCCATGGTGGGCAAAATGCCCACCGTTACTTGGCTCGAGGGCTCCTTCGTGGAGACCATAAAGGGGTGGCAATCGGGGTGGTTCTACATCACTGAGCCGCGCGACGCTAACTGGGTGGCGGCCCCCGAGTTTCGATCCGGAATCCCCACGTGGCTCACTTCCTGGAAGGAGAAGGGCCTATCCTGGGGCTCATCGGTGGAGCTAGACGGACTCCAGAAGTGTATCCGGAACATGACAAGCAAGAAACTTAAGCTCATCAACATAGTCCAGGTCATGGTCTTCCGCCGGATCCTCCCGTGTCAACAACGGGATTTCAACTTATGCGAGTTCGACCTGGCCCAGCACCAGACTCTGAGCGAGCTCTTCGACACGACGCATAAGGACGTCTGGAAGGTGCTGTTCAAGGGCGCCGAGGTCCCTCCTTCTCTCACCGAGGACTGCAGGCTAAGTGCGAAGCGCCCTGCGAATCCGGTAAGTTTTGTACATCTGGTAGGGTATTTATTTCCCAAAGCTTAACCATGTGCGGGGTCTGAGCTCCCTATGCCTTTCACAGGACTGGGTGGAGACATTGGAGCAGATCAACTGTTCGGCCCCTCTGCCCGAAGACCCTGCGGATGCTCTCCTGATGGAGATGCGGACTCTGGCTCCTTATGAGGTGCCGGAGAAGACCAAGAAGAAGGCCAATGGAACCCGAAAGAGTTCCCGGCACCAGGTGGTATCGGACACATCGTCCGATAACACCGAGACACACTCCTCCCGTGAAAATGAGGAGAAGGAAGATGAAGATTCTCCCCCTCCAGCCGGGGGAGATAAGAAAAGGACGGCCGCCCCAACCGGGGAGGCCGAAGGGTCCAAGAAGGGAAGGACTCTCCTTCCGGACTGCTCCACCACCGCCACCGACGATGAAGACGAGTGGCTGCTCAGGGCCAAGCCCCTGGCGAAGTCGTAAGTATTCGGATACCAGAGTAACTCATAGCATACCTTTGTCGCACTGCTTCTCCTAACGTCGAATATGATTATGCAGTCCGCCCCAAGCCCGTATCGATGTATCATTGTCAGACGGTTCCTTGGACTCGTCGGACATGAATAGTGATACACTTCCAACCGCCTCCTCTCCTTGCCCTACGGACAATGCCAAGGTATTGTCTCAAGGGGCACCGAACCGGGGGAGACAGTCCCAGAGGCGCCTCAAGGCGACCTTCCGGACTCCAGGAGCAAAGGGAGCATGGCTCCTGGGGGCTCCCAGTTTGGCCCTCAGTCGAACACCGCGCCGGAACCTCCAGTGGTACCGGACTCGAGCAGGCGGCCCCCTTCCAAAAGGGGCAAGCCATCTGTGCTGGTGACCTCTGTCCATCCAGAGGCACTGGACGACCTGCTGGGAGCGCTTCGCGGCGCTTCCATCGATGAAGAGCACCGCACTATTATGAGTGCGGTGATCAAGAAGGTTCAGTCTGCCAAGAGCGGACTGACTGAAGCCTATGCCAGCCTTCTAACAGGCTTTGAGGTAAGTATTTAAAATATAGGAAAATATTACCGCATAGACAGTAGCCCCTCATGCTCTGTTTGGTGTTCACAAAGAAAAGCCGAATAGAGGATCAAATAATATCTGCAGGAGTCTAATATAAGTATGTCTGAATGCGTATGCAGGCTTCACTGCTGACATCTGCCGCACTGACTGCGGAGGTCGCCACACTAAAGCAGGACCTCGAGCGGTCCGAGAAAGAGCTCGGCCTTGCCAAGAGGCAGCTCGAGGAGAACAAAGGTAAGTAATACCTTGTCTGTATAAAAAAGAAAATGTGGTTGCGAAATGACAGGGTCATCATTAATGTGCCAGGGGCCACGAACGAAGTGGCGACCCTGAAGCAAGCGCTGTCCGAGGCCGAAAACAAAGCGGCCGAGGAGCGCACCGAGCGGGAAAAACAAGAGGCACGGGTGGGCGAGGTGCAGCAAGAGCTCCAGGCTCTCGTGAATAAGAACGAGGTTTGGAGCTTGACTCGAAGATGCGAGAGTCCGAGCTTGCCGCGGCCCTCGAGAGCACAAAGCATGCCAAGGCTGAAGCCCAAAAGGCCCTCCAGGAAATTGAGGCGATGAGGAAGATAGCGGCGGGTAAGGCATTCAATATGCAAAGCAAGCATGCGAGAGTAAATTACTTGTTACTTACCCGAGTCCGGAGCTCTCCAGGAGCATTCGCAGATTTGCCCCGCAGTGTGTCGGATGCCGCGAAGTATTACCAGGCCGAGGAGGGAAGCTCGACGGAGAGGTTGTTCTGGTCTCAGTATACTGGGACCAAACACCTGATGCCTATGAGCGACCAGCTGAAGCAACTGGTCGAGCTGCACAAGGCGGCCGAACAGGCCATGAAGGGCTTTATAGTGTAGGATCGAAAGTATGTCTAGAGGGGTGGGTGATTAGACTACTTGACCAAATAAAAACTTAACCTTTTCCCAATTTTAGTTCTTGGCAGATTTTAGCTATTGTAGGACAAGTCAAGCAATCATCACACAATTCAAGCAAGCATGCAAAGAGTATATTGGCAGCGGAAAGTAAAGCATGCAACTTGCAAGAATGTAAAGGGAAGGGTTTGGAGAGTTCAAACGCAATTGGAGACACGGATGTTTTTCCCGTGGTTCAGATAGGTGGTGCTATCCTACATCCACGTTGATGGAGACTTCAACACATGAAGGGTAACGGTTGCGCGAGTCCATGGAGGGCTCCACCCACGAAGGGTAACGGTTGCGCGAGTCCACGAAGGGCTCCACCCACGAAGGGCTCCATCCACGAAGGGTCCACGAAGAAGCACCCACCCACAAAGGGTCCACGAAGAAGCAACCTTGTCTATCCCACCATGGCCATCGCCCACGAAGGACTTGCCTCACTAGCGGTAGATCTTCACGAAGTAGGCGATCTCCTTGCCCTTACAAACTCCTTGGTTCAACTCCACAATCTTGTCGGAGGCTCCCAAGTAACACCTAGCCAATCTAGGAGACACCACTCTCCAAGAAGTAACAAATGGTGTGTAGGTAATGAACTCCTTGCTCTTGTGCTTCAAATGATAGTCTCCCCAACACTCAACTCTCTCTCATAGGATTTGGATTTTGTGGAAAGAAGATTTGAGTGGAAAGAAACTTGGGGAAGGCTAGAGATCAAGATTCATATGGTAGGAATGGAATATCTTGGTCTCAACACATGAGTAGGTGGTTCTCTCTCAGAACATATGAGTTGGAATTGTGTATGTGTTCTGATGGCTCTCTCCACGAATGAAGAGGAGGTAGAGGGGTATATATAGCCTCCACACAAAATCCAACCGTTACACACAGTTTTCCAATCTCGGTGGGACCGAATCAACAAACTCGGTCGGACCGAAAAGGTAAACCTAGTGACCGTTAGAGATTTTTGGTGGGACTGACATGCAACTCGGTAGGACCGATATGGTTAGGGTTTGGGCATAACGTAATCTCGGTGAGACCGATTACACAAACTAGGTGAGACCGATTTTGGTAATTAGCTAACCAGAGAGTTGGTCAGGCAAACTCGGTGGGACCGATTTGCTCTTTCGGTGAGACCGAAAAGTTACAAAAAGGAAACACTGAATTTACATTGCAATCTCGGTGGGACCGATTCGCTCTTTCGGTGAGACCAAAAAGTTACGAAAGGGAAACAGAGAGTTTGCAATACCATCTCAGTGAGACCGAGATCCCTATCGGTAGAACCGAATTGCTAGGGTTTGGCAGTGGCTTATGACAAGTGAAACTCAGTGGCGCCGGATAGAAAGAATCGGTAGGATCGAGTTTGGCTTAGGGTTTAGGTCATTTGTGGATATGGGAAAGTAGTTGAGGATTTTGGAGCATATCACTAAGCACATGAAGCAAGAGGCTCATTAAGCAACACCTCATCCCTCCTTGATAGTATTGGCTTTTCCTAAAGACTCAATGTGATCTTGGATCACTAAAATATAAAATGAAGAGTCTTGAGCTTTTGAGCTTGAGCCAATCTTTTGTCCTTAGCATTTTAAGGGTTCCACTTTCACATCCATGCCATGCCAATCATTGAGCTTTCCTGAAATAATCATCTTGGAATAGCATTAGCTCAATGAGCTATATGTTGTTATGAATTACCAAAACCACCTAGGGATAGTTGCACTTTCAATCTCCCCCTTTTTGGTAATTGATGACAACATATAGATCAAAGCTTCGACAAATGATAATAAGCATGAAATATATCGTCGCTTTGAGAAGTATGTGACAAGTAAGAGCTCCCCCTAAATTTGTGCATATTTAAAATTTGCTTTGGACTACAAATGCACAAGGAGTTAGAGTCATGGGTTACTCTTCCATGTCACATACATCTTGGTGGAGCACTTAAAAATGATAAGAATGAAATACATGCACTCATCACCAAGAATAGTGAATGATCACATAAGATAGATAAGATGATAATATTAAGCAAACATTAAGTGTAGCTTATGATCAAACACATGATCATCAATGTCTCACAAGCAATGACATAGTATCTCAAGCACTCAAAAGCAAACAAAGTTAAAAAAACCACCAAATAAAGCAAGAGAGAATAAAAGCAACACACTCTCTCGAAGCCTATGATTTATACATTTTCTCCCCCTTTGGCAACAAGTTACCAAAAAGTTCCTAGAAAATGCATAGTGCTAAGTCGACACTCAGGCTTGATCTTCAGGTGGTGGTGGAGTCCGGAGCACTCCAAGGATGAAGCCTTCTGTAGTCGTGGTCGGAGTCGAGGCTGAAGTGGACGCTGGAGCTGGTGGAACTGAGGCTGTAGCTGGTGCAGACGTGGTGGCTCTGGGGTCAGCAACTGGCACTGCAGACGACCTCGGACCTCGTGGCACTCTGGCAAAGGCATCAGTTGTAGTCTTGCCTCTCCTCTCCTGCATGTCATCCTGGAGCTGCTCCACTGCAGTCTGAATCTCTGTCACTTTGACATCCAAGTCATAGAACTTTTGTTCCATGATCCGCTCTAGGCTTGCCTGGTTCTGAGTTAGGGTGGCTAGTCCTTGCTCAATCCGCAGGGTGGATGTAATCAAGTAACCAAGCTTCTCTTGTTTGGTTTTCAAGAAATACTCAGATGCCTCCTCTTGAGTTGGCATCTTGGCATCTTTCTCCTTCCTTGCCTTCTCCTTATTTGCTTGTGCTTGTGCTGATGATGGTTCATTCTCAGTCATAACAACTTGATTATCTTCAAAATCTGGACGGATGGGCAGGTGTTCCTTGTCCAATGAGTATATGCCTGTGCCCATCTTTGAGTTGATGAGCTCCTGAATCTGTGGGGCATATCCACAACTCCTCTTCTGGTCTGCTGCTGTCCTCTTGATTGTCTCTACCATGAGGCTCATCACCTTGAACTTCTGTGGCACATCAAAGATATGTAGCAAGTTGATTGCATGGCCTCTGATCATCTTGTGATCACCTGACTTGGGCAACAGAGTGTGCCTAAGGATCCAGTTGATGGTTGACAGCCCTAACAGAAGATAATGCACAGACCCAAACTTGAAAGTATCAAGTGCCTCGTTTGGAATTTCCTTGTACATATTGGACATAGAGTTGTGGTCCATCTTCTTCTTGGCATAGATATCCAAGTCATCCTCATGCTCCTCTGGGGCATTGATCAGCTGAGCCCATTCAGCAACTGTAGATTGGTACCTCGTACCTTCAGACATCCAAATTATCCTACCATCTGGATAAAAATGTGCTGTGGAGTAGAACTGCATGATAAGCTCCTCGTTCCACTTTGTGAGCTTCTGCCCAACAAAGTCCTCTACTCCACATGCCTTGAAGCTGTCCTGCACTCCAGGGTAGTACTCTTCGTTTTCCTTGATGTATTGCCAGTCAACCCATCTCATATCACAGACTATTGGCTTCTTATCAAGCAACACTGTCTCATAGAAGTCCTGCTGTTCCTTGGTGTGAAATCTGTAGTCAACAACAGTCCTCCTCCTTGAAGCATACGGATCTGCTTCTCTCCACTTCCTCAGCCCTGAGTCTCTCCTAAGCTTCATATCCTCAGCCACAGGATGAGCATCGTTGTGGTCTGGGATCTTGGGCTTGAGTTTTCTGAGTACTTTCTCTTCATCATCTTCTTCTGCAGCTTCAGGCACTGGGGCCTTGTTCTTCTCAGCAGCTGGGATGCTCCTTGTATTTCTCTTTGGTGCATACTTGGGCTTGGAGGCAGCTTTGGGTGCTTCTTTGGGCTTAGATGTGGAAGCCCCTGATCTTATAGCATCACCCACAAGCTTAGGTGCCTTAGGTGCTGGTGCAGCTACCTCTTCTTCTTCCTCTTCTTCCATGATGGCAGCCTTTCCAAGCACTCTGGCTACGGTCTTCTTGACCCTTTCCTTCCTTTTCTTTCCTTCAGCAGCAACTGGCTCTATGGTTGCAGGCTTTTCAGGAATCTGAGTTGAGGCTCTGGCCTTTGGCATAGGCTGCCAACCTGCTGGCCTTTTGATTTTCAATCCTGGCTTTGTGCCTTGAGCTGGCTCAACTCTCTTGGAAGTTGCTTCCTCTTCTGCCACATAATCCTCATCTTCTGAGTCTGAGGTTCTCTTCTTTCTCCGTCTGGTGGCAGCTTTTGGTAAATTGCTAGGAGTACTTCTGCTGCCATCATCTGAAGAACTTGAGGGACTAGTGCCCTCACTCATCTGCACTTGCTGTTCTGACATGTTCTGGCTGTCACTCTGATCTGACATGATGAACAAGCTGTCTGCTAACCCTGTGAATAGTTTATAGATGAGGTAGAATAGATGAGCATCACAAAATGCAGAGATTTTTGCAAAAGAGTGATCCAAAAACTTAGTTTTAGTTTCCCACTGAAATCATCTCGGATCTACCGATTTTTAAACTCGGTGATACCGAAGCAGTTTTGGAACCTAAACTAGTGAACTCGGTCAGACCGAGTCACAGTTCGGTGGCACCGGGACTGCTAGGGTTTCACAGAGTTCCAAAATCGGTCACACCGATAAGTAATTCTCGGTCAGACCGAGTCTCACCTGTGCAATGGCATAAGCCAAATCGGTGGGACCGAGTTTTTCAACTCGGTGGGTCCGAGATGGTTTCGGCGGGAACCTAACCCTAAAATTTTCGAATCAAACCTAATCTACGAGCGCATTGACTGGATAGGAGTGTTTCAATCATGGCAAGAATCATGATGATCACAATGTGCTAAGAATCGGATTGGAGAATAGCACAAAGATCAAGTCCATACCCTAGTTCGGCAGAGACTCGCTACGGCGGCAACGGCGGGGTAGAATTCCCGTTGACGGCGACGGAGACCAGCGACTGGAGGCGGCTGGAGGCGAGGAGACGATCCGGAGACCACGTTGGCAGAGCAGGCTATCACGCGGGCGAAGGGGTTCGGAGAAATTTCCAAATTTTTGCCCGTGACTATATATAGCCCGACCCTGTCGGTGTGACCGAGTGGAACGGCTCGGTGGCACCGAGATGCAAAACTGTATACAGTTATTGCAACTCGGTGTGACCGAATGGTTCAAATCGGTTGCACCGAGATCGAAAACATAGATCAACTTAATGATCTCGGTAGGACCGAAAGTAGGGTATCGGTCAGACCGAGAATCACAAAGAGGTTTTGGAAGTTTAAGTCTATGACAAATCGGGGACTCCGAGCGCTCCTCACACAGAGTGGTTCGAATCTGACTTGATCAAATTTTGTGATGTAGCATGAATAGAGTTTGAGACGAGAAAAGCATAGATATCTAGAGGAGGTTCTTAGGCATTCTTGTCCGTCCACTTGGCAAAAGGAAATAAAACCAAACAATCAAAACAACAAGTGGATGTCCTCGAATGAGTAAAATATGCAACCAGCATGCTCACGCAATAAGATGGCAAATGAAATATGTGACAAGGCATGCACAACCAATTCTAGCATCTATCAAGCAATTTCCGATGACAAGGTCATCTATATATGAGTATATTAACTTAGGAGTCAAGTGAGAACACTTTATCATAGGTCATACTCATCGTTTAAGCTCAAGTGGGGTTACCACTTTTACATAAAGCATTGTTGTGTTCACATCTTTAGAGTTGCTTTAGCTCAAGTCTTAGAGTAAAGCTCCCCCTAGATGTGATATCCCCCCTTAGAGGGATGAACCCTCGGGTTTTGTCGATGATGACTTCATGTAGATGTGGAAGATGTGGATGCTCAATGTTGATGTAGATCACTTGGAGCTATCCATTTGAGTGAATTGCACTTTCAATACCTACATGGGTTAGTCCCACAAGGAACAAACAAGGATATCCATAGACATAGAGTGATGCACACACAAGATGATGTCCATGAAAACTTTTAGGTTACCTTGTCCCTTGTCTTACCAACAAGAGGGTTTGTGACTCCTTGAACTAGTGCAAGATGTGGAAGTTGATTGCACTTGTTCTTGCCAAAATGATAAGAGTGAAGTATGTTGGCGGAGTCACCCTCAAGAAATCTCTAGTTCTTCTTGGGAATCCTTGGAGTTGTAGTCGTACTTGATGAAGTGGAACTTGAAGTAGTCTTGGGAATCCACTTGACTAAGGTCTTAGGATCTTCTTCAAATGCATCAATTTCCTCTTGAAGCTTGTCCTTGCCTTTTTGCTTGTAGTCTTGTGGTGGAAGATCATTTTGAGCTTGTGTCCCCTTGAAAGAAGTATCATACTTCTCTTGTTGAGGAACAAACTTTGTATTGGGGTATTGATCTTCTTCCCACTCAACTCCATTGGCATTGAACTTTCGTTCAAAACCAACACCTTGATTCTTCCGGTGCATTCCTTGCTTGCGCACAATTTCCTTGAATTGCTTACTCCCGGCAAGGCTTTTGTACACTCCTTTCTCTATAATTCCCTTCAATAAGCTATTTTCTTGCTCAAGTGTAACTTGGCTAAGAGAATCATTGGTGGAATCAAGAGAACTACTAGAAGCAACAATATTGGATTTAGCATGATCATTGTTAGTGCTAGAGGAAGAATCTTTCTTGTTCTTGTTACTAGACTTGACTTGAGGCATGTAAGTGGATAAGAGTAAACGCTTGGCACTGTAAGAAGAACTTTTCTTGCGGAGATCATCATTGATTGCTTTTAAGAACTCATGCTCTTGCTCAAGATTGAGCTTTTCAAAGCGTAATTTCTCATGAGCTCTTAAAAGTTCTTGATGATCTTCGAAGATAGTTTCATGAGCTAACTTATGAGTGTTTAGTTCTTTAGTTAGAGCCTCAATCTTCTCCTTATCATTGTCATTCGTTTTATCTTGATTAGCATGATTAATTGACGTTTCATCATAGTATTCGTCACTAGAGTTGTCAACAAGCAAATCATCACCTAACAAGTCATCTTCATCACTATTGAAATCAACATACTCGGGGTGTGTTACCTTAGGACCTTTGGCCATGAAGCATCTTCCAATTCCTTCATTTGGTGAGTCAAATATGTCGTAGGAGTTGGTTGACACAAGTGCTAGACCGGCAACACCTTCATCTTGAGTATCTTCGGAGTCGGAGTGATAACTTCTCTCGGAGTGGCTGTTGGAGTCGGAGGCGGATACCCATTCACCAACATGAGCTTGATGTCTTCGTTTTGTGTAGCTCCTTGATGATTTTTCCTTCCTTTCCGAATCCTTTCTTCTCCGTGAGTATCTTCGTTCATAAAGATCATCTCTACTCCTTCTCTCTCTTGGTGGTGATTCTTTGCTTCTTCTTTTTGGAGAATCTTCTCTTCTCTTGTAGGGAGCCGTACACTCATTGGAATAGTGTCTGGGTCTTCCACAACTGTAGCAGTTTCGCTCTTGACTAGAAGATCTTTTGTCATTGTAGGACCTTGACTTGAAGCTTCTATCTTTGCTTCTACTCTTGTAGAACTTGTTGAAGTTCTTCACCATTAAGCTCAATTCTTCATTGAAGTTTTGTTTCTCACTTGATGATGTAGGGGCTTCACATGAGGCTTTGTAGGCACCACTTGATTTGTTGTGAAGTTCCTCTTTATCCTTAAGTGACATCTCATGAGCAACAATTCTTCCAATCACCTCCGTTGGCTTGAGATCTTTGTAATTGGGCATCATTTGGATCAATGTGCACACGGTATCATATTTTCCATCCAAGGCTCTTAGAATCTTCTTGATGATGAATCTATTGGTCATCTCTTCACTTCCTAAGCCGGCAATCTCATTTGTGATGAGAGCAAGTGTAGAGTACATTTCAGCGACACCTTCACCATCCTTCATTTTGAACTTGTCAAGTTGACTTTGAAGCAAATCCAACTAGGATTCCTTGACGGAGTCGGTACCTTTGTGCATATCAATCAAAGTGTCCCAAATTTCCTTTGCATTCTCAAGACGGCTGATTTTGTTGAATTCTTCGGGGCACAATCCGTTGAAGAGAATATCACAAGCTTGGGCATTGTATTGCAACATCTTCAACTCATCCGCGGTAGCTTCACGGTTTGGTTCTTTCCCATCAAAGAAGTCACCTTGCAAACCAACACACACAAGAGCCCAAACGGCGGGGTTATGTCCAAGAATATGCATTTTCATTTTATGCTTCCAACTAGCAAAATTAGTACCATCAAAGTAAGGACCTCTACGGTGATAATTTCCCTCGCTAGACGCCATACTCTCCTAGGTTGTGAAACCAAGGTTATGACCACCAAAAGCTATGGAGATCAAAGCAAATGGAGACCAAAGCTCTGATACCACTTGTAGGATCGAAAGTATGTCTAGAGGGGGGGTGATTAGACTACTTGACTGAATAAAAACTTAACCTTTTCCCAATTTTAGTTCTTGGCAGATTTTAGCTATTGTAGGACAAGTCAAGCAATCATCACACAATTCAAGCAAGCATGCAAAGAGTATATTGGCAGCGGAAAGTAAAGCATGCAACTTGCAAGAATGTAAAGGGAAGGGTTTGGAGAGTTCAAACACAATTGGAGACACGGATGTTTTTCCCGTGGTTCGGATAGGTGGTGCTATCCTACATCCACGTTGATGGAGACTTCAACCCACGAAGGGTAACGGTTACGCGAGTCCATGGAGGGCTCCACCCACTAAGGGTAACGGTTGCGCGAGTCCACAAAGGGCTCCACCCACGAAGGGTCCACGAAGAAGCAACCACCCACAAAGGGTCCACGAAGAAGCAACCTTGTCTATCCCACCATGGCCATCGCCCACGAAGGACTTGCCTCACTAGCGGTAGATCTTCACGAAGTAGGCGATCTCCTTGCCCTTACAAACTCCTTGGTTCAACTCCACAATCTTGTCGGAGGCTCCCAAGTAACACCTAGCCAATCTAGGAGACACCACTCTCCAAGAAGTAACAAATGGTGTGTAGGTAATGAACTCCTTGCTCTTGTGCTTCAAATGATAGTCTCCCCAACACTCAACTCTCTCTCATAGGATTTGGATTTTGTGGAAAGAATATTTGAGTGGAAAGCAACTTCGGGAAGGCTAGAGATCAAGATTCATATGGTAGGAATGGATGAAGGAAATATGCCCTAGAGGCAATAATAAAGTTATTATTTATTTCCTCATAATCATGATAAATGTTTATTATTCATGCTAGAATTGTATTTACCGGAAACATAATACATGTGTGAATACATAGACAAACAAAGTGTCACTAGTATGCCTCTACTTGACTAGCTCGTTAATCAAAGATGGTTATGTTTCCTAACCATGAACAATGAGTTGTTATTTGATTAACGAGGTCACATCATTAGTAGAATGATCTGATTGACATGACCCATTCCATTAGCTTAGCACCCGATCGTTTAGTATGTTGCTATTGCTTTCTTCATGACTTATACATGTTCCTATGACTATGAGATTATGCAACTCCCATTTACCGGAGGAACACTTTGGGTACTACCAAACGTCACAACGTAACTGGGTGATTATAAAGGAGTACTACAGGTGTCTCCAATGGCCGATGTTGGGTTGGCGTATTTCGAGATTAGGATTTGTCACTCCGATTGTTGGAGAGGTATCTCTGGGCCCTCTCGGTAATACACATCACATAAGCCTTGCAAGCATTACAACTAATATGTTAGTTGTGAGATGATGTATTATGGAACGAGTAGAGAGACTTGCCGGTAACGAGATTGAACTAGGTATTGGATACCGACGATCGAATCTCGGGCAAGTAACATACCGATGACAAAGGGAACAACATATGTTGTTATGCGGTCTGACCGATAAAGATCTTCGTAGAATATGTAGGAGCCAATATGGGCATCCAGGTCCCGCTATTGGTTATTGACCGGAGACGTGTCTCGGTCATGTCTACATTGTTCTCGAACCCGTAGGGTCCGCACGCTTAAGGTTACGATGACAGTTATATTATGAGTTTATGCATTTTGATGTACCGAAGGTTGTTCGGAGTCCCGGATGTGATCACGGACATGACGAGGAGTCTTGAAATGGTCGAGACGTAAAGATTGATATATTGGAAGCCTATATTTGGATATCGGAAGTGTTCTGGGTGAAATCGGGATTTTACCGGAATACCGAGAGGGTTACCGGAACCCCCCGGGAGCTATTTGGGCCATAGTGGGCCTTAGTGGAAAAGAGAAGGGGCTGCCCTAGATGGGCTGCACGCCCCCCCTTCCCCTAGTCCTATTAGGACTAGGAGAGGTGGCCGGCCCCCTCCTCCTCTTTTCCCCTCCGAGGAATCCTAGTTGGACTAGGATTGGAGGGGGAATCCTACTCCCAGAGGGAGTAGGACTCTCCTACGCCTTCCCCCCTTGGCCGGCCAGCCTCCCCTCCTCTCCTCCTTTATATACGAAGGCAGGGGCACCTCTAAACACACAAGTTGACACAAGTTGATCCACGTGATCGATTCCTTAGCCGTGTGCGGTGCCCCCTGCCACCATATTCCTCGATAATACTGTAGCGGAGTTTAGGCGAAGCCCTGCTGCTGTAGTTCATCAAGATCGTCACCACGCTGTCGTGCTGACGGAACTCTTCCCCGACACTTTGCTGGATCGGAGTCCGGGGATCGTCATCGAGCTGAACGTGTGCTCGAACTCGGAGGTGCCGTAGTTTCGGTGCTTGATCGGTTGGATCGAGAAGACGTACGACTACTTCCTCTACATCGTGTCATCGCTTCCGCAGTCGGTCTGCGTTGGGTACGTAGACAATACTCTCCCCTCGTTGCTATGCATCACATGATCTTGCGTGTGCGTAGGAATTTTTTTGAAATTACTACGAAACCCAACAGTGGTATCCGAGCCTAGGTTATTGATGTTGATGTTATCTGCACGAGTAGAACACAAGTGAGTTGTGGACGATACAAGTCATACTGCCTACCAGCATGTCATATTTTGGTTCGGCGGTATTGTTGGACGAGACGACCCAGACCAACCTTACGCGTACGCTTACGCGAGACCGGTTCCCTCGACGTGCTTTGCACAGAGATGGCTTGCGAGCGACTGTCTCTCCAACTTTAGTTGAACCAAGTATGGCTACGCCCGGTCCTTGCGAAGGTTAAAACGGAGTCTATTTGACAAACTATCGTTGTGGTTTTGATGCGTAGGTGAGATTGGTTCTTACTTAAGCCCGTAGCAGCCACGTAAAAACATGCAACAACAAAGTAGAGGACGTCTAACTTGTTTTTGCAGGGCATGTTGTGATGTGATATGGTCAAGGCATGATGCTGAATTTTATTGTATGAGATGATCATGTTTTGTAACCAAGTTATCGGCAACTGGCAGGAGCCATATGGTTGTCGCTTTATTGTATGCAATGCAATCGCGATGTAATGCTTTACTTTATTGCTAAACGGTAGTGATAGTCGTGAAAGCATAAGATTGGCGAGACGACAATGATGCTACGATGGAGATCAAGGTGTCGCGCCGGTGACGATGGTGATCATGATGGTGCTTCGGAGATGGAGATCACAAGCATGAGATGATGATGGCCATATCATATCACTTATATTGATTGCATGTGATGTTTATCTTTTTATGCATCTTATCTTGCTTTGATTGACGGTAGCATTATAAGATGATCTCTCACTAAATTATCAAGAAGTGTTCTCCCAGAGTATGCACCGTTGCCAAAGTTCGTCGTGCCCAGACACCACGTGATGATCGGGTGTGATAAGCTCTACGTCCATCTACAACGGATGCAAGCCAGTTTTTGCACACGCAGAATACTCAGGTTAAACTTGACGAGCCTAGCATATGCAGATATGGCCTCGGAACACGGAGACCGAAAGGTCGAGCGTGAATCATATAGTAGATATGATCAACATAAACGATGTTCACCATTGAAAACTACTCCATCTCACGTGATGATCGGTCATGGTTTAGTTAATTTGGATCACGTAATCACTTAGAAGATTAGAGGGATGTCTATCTAAGTGGGAGTTCTTAAGTAATATGATTAATTGAACTTAAATTTATCATGAACTTAGTACCTGATAGTATCTTGCTTGTTTATGTTGATTGTAGATAGATGGCTCGTGCTGTTGTTCCGTTGAATTTTAATGCGTTCCTTGAGAAAGCAAAGTTGAAAGATGATGGTAGCAATTACACGGACTGGGTCCGTAACTTGAGGATTATCCTCATTGATGCATAGGAGAATTACGTCCTGGAAGCACCGCTGGGTGCCAGGCCTGCTGCTGGAGCAACGCCAGATGTTATGAACGTCTGGCAGAGCAAAGCTGATGACTACTCGATAGTTCAGTGTGCCATGCTTTACGGCTTAGAATCGGGACTTCAACGACGTTTTGAACGTCATGGAGCATATGAGATGTTCCAGGAGTTGAAGTTAATATTTCAAGCAAATGCCCGGATTGAGAGATATGAAGTCTCCAATAAGTTCTATAGCTGCAAGATGGAGGAGAACAGTTCTGTCAGTGAGCATATACTCAAAATGTCTGGGTATAATAATCACTTGATTCAATTGGGAGTTAATCTTCCGGATGATTGCGTCATCGACAGAATTCTCCAATCACTGCCACCAAGCTACAAGAGCTTCGTGATGAACTATAATATGCAAGGGATGAACAAGACTATTCCCGAGCTCTTCGCAATGCTGAAAGCTGCGGAGGTAGAAATCAAGAAGGAGCATCAAGTGTTGATGGTTAACAAAACCACTAGTTTCAAGAAAAAGGGAAAAGGGAAGATGAAGGGGAACTTCAAGAAGAACGGCAAGCAAGTTGCTGCTCAAGAGAAGAAACCCAAGTCTGGACCTAAGCCTGAAACTGAGTGCTTCTACTGCAAGCAGACTGGTCACTGGAAGCGGAACTGCCCCAAGTATTTGGCGGATAAGAAGGATGGCAAGGTGAACAAAGGTATATGTGATATACATGTTATTGATGTGTACCTTACTAGAACTCGCAGTAGCACCTGGGTATTTGATACTGGTTCTGTTGCTAATATTTGCAACTCGAAACAGGGACTACGGAATAAGCGAGCACTGGCAAAGGACGAGGTGACGATGCGCGTGGGAAACGGTTCCAAAGTCGATGTGATCGCAGTCGGCACGCTACCTCTACATCTACCTTCGGGATTAATATTAGACCTAAGTAATTGTTATTTGGTGCCAGCGTTGAGCATGAACATTATATCTGGATCTTGTTTAATGCGAGACGGTTATTCATTTAAATCAGAGAATAATGGTTGTTCTATTTATATGAGTAATATCTTTTATGGTCATGCACCCTTGAAGAGTGGTCTATTCTTATTGAATCTCGATAGTAGTAATACACATATTCATAATGTTGAAACCAAAAGATGCAGAGTTGATAATGAAAGTGCAACTTATTTGTGGCACTGTCGTTTAGGTCATATCGGTATAAAGCGCATGAAGAAACTCCATGCTGATGGACTTTTAGAACCACTTGATTATGAATCACTTGGTACTTGCGAACCGTGCCTCATGGGCAAGATGACTAAAACACCGTTCTCCGGTTCTATGGAGAGAGCAACAGATTTGTTGGAAATCATACATACCGATGTATGTGGTCCAATGAATATTGAGGCTCGTGGCGGATATCGTTATTTTCTCACCTTCACAAATGATTTAAGCAGATATGGGTATGTCTACTTAATGAAACATAAGTCTGAAACATTTGAAAAGTTCAAAGAATTTCAGAGTGAAGTTGAAAATCATCGTAACAAGAAAATAAAGTTTCTACGATCTGATCGTGGAGGAGAATATTTGAGTTACGAGTTTGGTGTACATTTGAAAAACTGTGGAATAGTTTCGCAACTCACGCCGCCCGGAACACCACAGCGTAATGGTGTGTCCGAACGTCGTAATCGTACTTTACTAGATATGGTGCGATCTATGATGTCTCTTACCGATATACCGCTATCGTTTTGGGGTTATGCTATAGAGACGGCCGCATTCACGTTAAATAGGGCACCATCAAAATCCGTTGAGACGATGCCTTATGAACTGTGGTTTGGCAAGAAACCAAAGTTGTCGTTTCTTAAAGTTTGGGGCTGCGATGCTTATGTGAAAAAACTTCAACCTGATAAGCTCGAACCCAAATCGGAGAAATGTGTCTTCATAGGATACCCAAAGGAAACTGTTGGGTACACCTTCTATCACAGATCCGAAGGCAAGACATTCGTTGCTAAGAATGGATCATTTCTAGACAAGGAGTTTCTCTCGAAAGAAGTGAGTGGGAGGAAAGTAGAACTTGACGAGGTAACTATACCTGCTCCCTTACTGGAAAGTAGTTCATCACAGAAAACCGTTTCAGTGACACCTACACCAGTTAGTGAGGAAGCCAATGATAATGATCATGAAACTTCAGATCAAGATACTACTGAACCTCGTAGATCAACCAGAGTAAGATCCGCGCCAGAGTGGTACGGTAATCCTGTTCTGGAAGTCATGCTACTAGATCATGATGAACCTACGAACTATGAAGAAGCGATGGTGAGCCCAGATTCTGCGAAGTGGCTTGAAGCCATGAAATCTGAGATGGGATCCATGTATGAGAACAAAGTATGGACTTTGGTTGACTTGCCCGATGATCGGCAAGCAATTGAGAATAAATGGATCTTTAAGAAGAATACTGACGCTGATGGTAATGTTACTGTCTACAAAGCTCGACTTGTCGCAAAAGGTTTTCGGCAAGTTCAAGGGATTGACTACGATGAGACCTTCTCACCCGTAGCGATGCTTAAGTCCGTCCGAATCATGTTAGCGATTGCCGCATTTTATGATTATGAAATTTGGCAGATGGATGTCAAAACTGCATTCCTGAATGGATTTCTGGAAGAAGAGTTGTATATGATGCAACCGGAAGGTTTTGTCGATCCAAAGGAAGCTAACAAAGTGTGCAAACTCCAGCGATCCATTTATGGACTGGTGCAAGCCTCTCGGAGTTGGAATAAACGTTTTGATAGTGTGATCAAAGCATTTGGTTTTATACAGACTTTCGGAGAAGCCTGTATTTACAAGAAAGTGAGTGGGAGCTCTGTAGCATTTCTGATATTATATGTGGATGACATATTACTGATTGGAAATGATATAGAATTTCTGGATAGCATAAAGGGATACTTGAATAAAAGTTTTTCAATGAAAGACCTCGGTGAAGCTGCTTACATATTAGGCATTAAGATCTATAGAGATAGATCAAAACGCTTAATTGGACTTTCACAAAGCACATACCTTGACAAAATTTTGAAGAAGTTCAAAATGGATCAAGCAAAGAAAGGGTTCTTGCCTGTGTTACAAGGTGTGAAATTGAGTAAGACTCAATGCCCGACCACTGTAGAAAATAGAGAGAATATGAAAGATGTTCCCTATGCATCAGCCATAGGATCTATCATGTATGCAATGCTGTGTACCAGACCTGATGTATGCCTTGCTATAAGTTTAGCAGGGAGGTACCAAAGTAATCCAGGAGTGGATCACTGGACAGCGGTCAAGAACATCCTGAAATACCTGAAAAGGACTAAGGATATGTTTCTCGTATATGGAAGTGACAAAGAGCTCATCGTAAAAGGTTACGTTGATGCAAGCTTTGACACTGATCCGGACGATTCTAAATTGCAAACCGGATACGTGTTTACATTAAACGGTGGAGCTGTCAGCTGGTGCAGTTCTAAACAAAGCGTCGTAGCGGGATCTACATGTGAAGCGGAATACATAGCTGCTTCGGAAGCAGCAAATGAAGGAGTCTGGATGAAGGAGTTCATATCCGATCTAGGTGTCATACCTAGTGCATCGGGTCCAATGAAAATCTTTTGTGACAATACTGGTGCAATTGCCTTGGCAAAGGAATCCAGATTTCACAAAAGGACCAATCACATCAAGAGACGCTTCAACTCCATCCGGGACCTAGTCCAGGTGGGAGACATAGAAATTTGCAAGATACATACGGATCTGAATGTTGCAGACCCGTTGACTAAGCCTCTTCCACGAGCAAAACATGATCAGCACCAAAGCTCCATGGGTGTTAGAATCATTACAATGTAATCTAGATTATTGACTCTAGTGCAAGTGGGAGACTGAAGGAAATATGCCCTAGAGGCAATAATAAAGTTATTATTTATTTCCTCATAATCATGATAAATGTTTATTATTCATGCTAGAATTGTATTTACCGGAAACATAATACATGTGTGAATACATAGACAAACAAAGTGTCACTAGTATGCCTCTACTTGACTAGCTCGTTAATCAAAGATGGTTATGTTTCCTAACCATGAACAATGAGTTGTTATTTGATTAACGAGGTCACATCATTAGTAGAATGATCTGATTGAGATGACCCATTCCATTAGCTTAGCACCCGATCGTTTAGTATGTTGCTATTGCTTTCTTCATGACTTATACATGTTCCTATGACTATGAGATTATGCAACTCCCGTTTACTGGAGGAACACTTTGGGTACTACCAAACGTCACAACGTAACTGGGTGATTATAAAGGAGTACTACAGGTGTCTCCAATGGTCGATGTTGGGTTGGCGTATTTCGAGATTAGGATTTGTCACTCCGATTGTCGGAGAGGTATCTTTGGGCCCTCTCGGTAATACACATCACATAAGCCTTGCAAGCATTACAACTAATATGTTAGTTGTGAGATGATGTATTACGGAACGAGTAAAGAGACTTGCCGGTAACGAGATTGAACTAGGTATTGGATACCGACGATCGAATCTCGGGCAAGTAACATACCGATGACAAAGGGAACAACGTATGTTGTTATGCGGTCTGACCGATAAAGATCTTCGTAGAATATGTAGGAGCCAATATGGGCATCCAGGTCCCGCTATTGGTTATTGACTGGAGACGTGTCTCGGTCATGTCTACATTGTTCTCGAACCCGTAGGGTCCGCACGCTTAAGGTTACGATGACAGTTATATTATGAGTTTATGCATTTTGATGTACCGAAGGTTGTTCGGAGTCCCGGATGTGATCACGGACATGACGAGGAGTCTCGAAATGGTCGAGACGTAAAGATTGATATATTGGAAGCCTATATTTGGATATCGGAAGTGTTCCGGGTGAAATCGGGATTTTACCGGAATACCGAGAGGGTTGCCGGAACCCCCCGGGAGCTATTTGGGCCATAGTGGGCCTTAGTGGAAAAGAGAAGGGGCTGCCCTAGATGGGCTGCGCCCCCACTTCCCCTAGTCCTATTAGGACTAGGAGAGGTGGCCGGCCCCCTCCTCCTCTTTTCCCCTCCGAGGAATCCTAGTTGGACTAGGATTGGAGGGGGAATCCTACTCCCAGAGGGAGTAGGACTCTCCTGCGCCTTCCCCCCTTGGCCGGCCAGCCTCCCCTCCTCTCCTCCTTTATATACGGAGGCAGGGGCACCTCTAAACACACAAGTTGACACAAGTTGATCCACGTGATCGATTCCTTAGCCGTGTGCGGTGCCCCCTGCCACCATATTCCTCGATAATACTGTAGCGGAGTTTAGGCGAAGCCCTGCTGCTGTAGTTCATCAAGATCGTCACCACGTCGTCGTGCTGACGGAACTCTTCCCCGACACTTTGCTGGATCGGAGTCCGGGGATCGTCATCGAGCTGAACGTGTGCTCGAACTCGGAGGTGCCGTAGTTTCGGTGCTTGATCGGTTGGATCGAGAAGACGTACGACTACTTCCTCTACGTCGTGTCATCGCTTCCGCAGTCGGTCTGCGTTGGGTACGTAGACAATACTCTCCCCTTGTTGCTATGCATCACATGATCTTGCGTGTGCGTAGGAAATTTTTTGAAATTACTACGAAACCCAACAATGGAATATCTTGGTCTCAACACATGAGTAGGTGGTTCTCTCTCAGAACATATGAGTTGGAATTGTGTATGTGTTCTGATGGCTCCCTCCACGAATGAAGAGGAGGTGGAGGGGTATATATAGCCTCCACACAAAATCCAACCGTTACACACAGTTTTCCGATCTCGGTGGGACCGAATCAACAAACTCGGTCGGACCGAAAAGGTAAACCTAGTGACCGTTAGAGATTTTCGGTGGGACTGACATGCAACTCGGTAGGACCGATATGGTTAGGGTTTGGGCATAACGTAATCTCGGTGAAACCGATTACACAAACTTGGTGAGACCGATTTTGGTAATTAGCTAACCAGAGAGTTGGTCAGGCAAACTCGGTGGGACCGATTTGCTCTTTCGGTGAGACCGAAAAGTTACAAAAAGGAAACACTGAATTTACATTGCAATCTCGGTGGGACCGATTCGCTCTTTCGGTGAGACCGAAAAGTTACGAAAGGGAAACAAAGAGTTTGCAATCCCATCTCGGTGAGACCGAGATCCCTATCGGTAGAACCGAATTGCTAGGGTTTGGCAGTGGCTTATGACAAGTGAAACTCGGTGGCGCCGGATAGAAAGAATCGGTAGGACCGAGTTTGGCTTAGGGTTTAGGTCATTTGTGGATATGGGAAAGTAGTTGAGGGTTTTGGAGCATATCACTAAACACATGAAGCAAGAGGCGCATTAAGCAACACCTCATCCCTCCTTGATAGTATTGGCTTTTCCTAAAGACTCAATGTGATCTTGGATCACTAAAATATAAAATGAAGAGTCTTGAGCTTTTGAGCTTGAGCCAATCTTTTGTCCTTAGCATTTTGAGGGTTCCACTTTCACATCCATGCCATGCCAATCATTGAGCTTTCCTGAAATAATCATCTTGGAATAGCATTAGCTCAATGAGCTATATGTTGTTATGAATTACCAAAACCACCTAGGGATAGTTGCACTTTCATATAGTCCGGATGTGGCCTGGCGACTCCCTTCCCAACAGTTACTTAGGCCTAGTGAGGCGGCTTGTGGATGCCTGCCCACGGCTGGAAGTCATCAAGTGGTCCGTCTATATCGAAGGTGCCCGCCGGGCTTTTGCCCGTGCAAAGGTGCACTGGGCCAAGATGGACGCTGAGAAGCTGGTGAAGGAGGGGCTGCCGCAGGGTAAGGAGCATCGCCACCCCGAGATGTATTATGAGGGTGTCTTGAAGGGTGCCCGTCTTGTGGTGGACGAGTGTGCGAAGGATGTAATTTTTGAATGAACTTGCTCATGTGATCCTGTATTATGAAAACTTGTTCATATGCGCTATGCAACGCTTGTTTGAATTTAAAATATTACCTTGTGTGCGGCTGTTTATCAAATCTAAGAGATGGCCAGTCATCGGCTTCTGCCCCCATGCCGCGAGTACTGGGGTGTTCGGGATAAATCTGAGCACTCTTTTTCCCATTGTTGGGTCCTTTGAGGGAGGTGCTCACCACAACGAACAAGGCAATCGGACTATAATGCTTTATTACTCTCACTTAGCCATAGAAGTATACAATTTTAAATTTTGGCGAAGCCCCTAGTATTCGGAAGGCCGAATTCGGGGCACTATACACGCCTTAAGCCGGACAAAGCCGACTCCTCTCTCTAAGCGGCATAAGTCTTTAGGGACTCGAGACCTCTCGAACAACGACCAGCTCTTGCCTTATCATCACAGTCAGTTTTAGCTTTCTCTACTGAGGTGCTTAGCCCAGATGAACCAGGGCACAATCGCAGTAGTTCTCCTAGTGCTACCTTAGCCGATATAGCGGAACGTAAGGTACCAAAACATGGGAGCCGGGCAAACCCAACTATTGACCCAAGACATGATTCGGAGCTGATGCATATAGTGCTATAAGTTCGGGGTGCCGCACTGTCGAAAGTGTTCGGACTTCTCATGCCATATTATGGGGTACGCTTAAGCCCCTGGCGTATTGGCCGTACCAGAGTGTACGGGTGCTGAATGTCATGAATGAACATATATATATATATATATAAGAAGAATATAGAATGCGATAGTAGTCTAGTGCTATGCATTGTTTATTCAAAAAGCTGCGTCGAAGCAGAATGATACAAGTAGTGCGATAAGCAAAAAGTAGGACTATTTGACATGTCCCCTCCAAGGGCAAGCTGAGGAATGGTATTTAAAGCAGGTATTTCACTCGTTATCAGAGACCACCTGGGAGTTCCGTGGTGCGACGTAGCTTTCTGCCTCCTTTGTTGTTGCATCGTGTGTCCGGCAACCATACTGCCGGACAGGGTTTCCAGAGATTAAAGTCCTGAAAGAGAGAAAAATAACAAAGCGGGAAGCCCCTAGTGCGGTTGAGCCGCGTCTTGGGGCAAGCCGTAGTCGTGCCCCTCCCCACCTGTGCCCATGGTATTTTCAATGCGTAATTATGTACGTGTGGCACGGATTTCGCCGTTTGGCTGGGACTGGGGCGGGGTTGCATTGCTATGAGAGCTCGGAACGTGCCAGGCGGTCTTGTTGCCGATTAGTCCAGGCGCGCTTGAAGGTATCCGGGTCTTTAATTGCCGAACTGGTGGATTGCCTTAAGAGGCTGCTTTGCGCTTCTGCTGCGAGGGCCGCAGTGTGCTCCTCCGTGCGGAGAGAGCGCTCTGTGTTTCCATTGACTGTGATGACCCCCGAGGTCCTGGCATCTTGAGCTTGAGGTATGCATAATGCGGTACCGCATTGAATCTCGCAAATGCAGTTCGCCTAAGCAGTGCATGATAGCCACTACGGAATAGGACTATATCAAAGATTAACTCCTCGCTTCGGAAGTTATCCGGGGATCCGAAGACCACTTCCAGTGTGACTGAGCCTGTGCAATGGGCCTCTACACCTGGTATGACGCCTTTGAAGGTCATTTTTGTGGGTTTGATCATTTAGGGGTCTACACCCATTTTGCGCACTGTGTCCTGATGAAGCAGGTTCAGGCTACTGCCGCCGTCCATAAGGACTCGAGTGAGGTGAAAGCCGTCAATGATTGGGTCTAGGACCGGTGCGGCGAATCCGCCATGACGGATACTAGTGGGGTGGGCCCTGCGATCGAAGGTGATCGGACAGGAGGACCATGGGTTGAACTTTGGGGCGACTGGCTCCAACGCATATACGTCCCTTAGCGCACGCTTCCGCTCCCTCTTGGGGATGTGGGTTGCGTATATCATGTTCACCGTCTGTACTTGTGGGGGGAACCTCTTCTGTCCTCTGGTGTTCGGCGGCCGGGGCTCCTCCTCATCGTCGCTATGCAACCCCTTATCTTTGTTTTCGGCATTTAACTTGCCGGCCTGCTTGAACACCCAACAATCCCTGTTGGTGTGGTTGGCTGGCTTGTCGGGGGTGGCGTGTATTTGACACGAGCGATCGAGTATACGGTCCAAACTGGACAGGCCTGGAGTGCTTCTTTTCGATGGCTTTTTCCGCTGACCGGGTTTAGAGCCTTTGAATCCGGCCCAACAAGACATTTATCCTTTTTCCGCCATGATGGTTTAACCTTATCCTTTTGCCGATCACACAGCGGAACTCTCAATGAAAGCACCAATGTCAGAACTCCCATTCTTCCCGCATTCTTTATTGGTCAAACCGCATAACAACATACGTTGTTCCCTTTGTCATCGGTATGTTACTTGCCCGAGATTTAATCGTCGGTATCATCGTACCTAGTTCAATCTCATTACTGACAAGTCTCTTTACTCATTCTGTAATGCATCATCCCGTAACTAACTCATTAGTTACATTGCTTGCAAGGCTTATAGTAATGTGCATTACCGAGAGGGCCCAGAGATACCTCTCCGACAATCGGAGTGACAAATCCTAATCTTGATCTATGCCAACTCAACAAACACCATCGGAGACACCTATAGAGCATCTTTATAATCACCCAGTTACGTTGTGATGTTTGATAGCAAACTAAGTGTTCCTCCGGTATTCAGGAGTTGCATAATCTCATAGTCATAGGAACATGTATAAGTCATGAAGAAAGCTATAGCAATAAACTAAACGATCATAGTGCTAAGCTAACGGATGGGTCATGTTGTTGGAGATATGCCCTAGAGGCAATCATGTGATGATGATATGAGATTATACATGGACACTGTCCAGGTATGTGCAATATTCTGATGTGGCCACATGCCAATACGTCAGCATCCTTCTCAATTGTACTGAGAATCCGGGGGATGTGTATCAACAAGAGACAGTGAAAAAGGTTTACGCAGGGTCTTAATCTAAAAAGAATCCTTGGAATGGGTCCCTGCTGCACGTCTGCGCCCGTGTCTCCGCTGTGCCGTATCCTGGACGGGTGCAGCACGATGGTCATCTGTAAAAGAGAAGAACTTAGTTGAAAAGTTGTCGTGCAAAAAGGTAGGTTATACTAAAGAAACCATGTACAATTCAAGATGAGTAAGGTTGAGCCTAATTGCCACTTGTTTGCGCGCGTTGAGCCCCTTGTATTGTAATAGGGGTATAGCCATCAAACTTGTATCAATTACATATAGCTGCGTCGGACTCGTCTAACCGCGTCCATGGTCTTAATGACCTGTCAGATGCTTTAGTTGGTGAGGCCGTTTAGTGTGCGGCTGCCAAGGCAGCCGCACGGTCTTCCGCGCGCAAGGAGCGCTCAATATTTCCATTTACTGTAATGATGCCGCATGGACCGGGCATCTTAAGCATGAGAGAAGCGTAATGCGGTATTGCATTAAAGCGAGCGAAAGCTTCGCGTCCGAGTAGTGCTTGATAGCCACTTTGGAATGGAGCGATGTGGAAGGTTAACTTTTCGCTGCAGAAGTTATCGGGAAAGCTGAATATAACCTCTAGTAGCAGGGAGCCCGTGCAATGGGCTTTTGGGCTGGCGTTACTCCTTTAAAGGTAGTATTGCTATGGCTAATTTTTGCTGGGTCTATCCCCATGTTGCGGACTGTGTCCTGATATATCAGGTTTAAACTGATGTCGCCGTCCATCAGGACTCATGTGAAGTGGTATCCGTTAATTATTGGGTCTAATACTAAGGCAGCCCATTCTGCATGCCGGATACTTGCCGAGTAATCCTGATGGTCAAAGGTGATCGGTTGGGATGACCAGTGGAAGAACTCCACGGTGATAGGCCCTGGGGCATGTGTCTCTAGGAGTGCCGCTTTGTTTCTCCCCTTTATCACGTGTAACACGTTGACTGTTTTGACTTCTAGTGGGAATTTCTTCTGTTCCCCAGTGCTTTGCTTGCGAGGCTCGTCCTCGTCTTCGCTTGGTGTATCCTGCCCCTTGTGTTCGGCATTAAGTTTGCCGGACTGCTTGAAGACCCAACATTCTCTATGGGTATGATTTGCAGGTTTATCGGGGGTGCTGTGGATCTCACATAGCTTGTCCAGAATCTTGTTCAGGCTGGACAGTTCATCTCCGTTGCCTTTGGGGGGCAGCGTTTGCTGACCTGGCCGAGAGCTTCTGAATCCGGTGTTTACCGCCGTGCTCTTCAGGCTGTCTTGTTTATTCCGGTGCTTGTTTTTACTGCATCGTGATTTCCCGTTTCCGTCCCTGACTTGGATGTACTTGGTTCGCTGGTGCTGCATCGGGCTAACCAGCTGTCCTCGCCCGCGCAAAAGCGGGTCATGAGGCTTGTTAATGATGCCATTGTTCTCGGCTTTTCTTGGCCGAGGTGCCTGGCAAGCCATTCGTCTCGAACGCTGTGCTTGAAAGCTGCTAAGGCTTCGGCGTCCGGACAGTCGACTATTTGGTTCTTTTTAGTGAGGAACCTGTTCCAAAGCTTTCAGGCTGACTCTTCGAGCTGTTGAGTTATATGACTTAAATCGTCTGCATCTGGTGGTCGGACATAGGTCCCTTGAAAATTTGCCCAAAAAGCGTCTTCGAGCTCTTCCCAGCTTCCAATGGAGTTTTCGGGGAGGCTTTTAAGCCAGTGCCGAGCTGGCCCTTTGAGCTTGAGGGGTAAGTACTTGATGGCGTGGAGATCGTCTCCTCGAGCCATGTGGATATGGAGGATGTAGTCCTCAATCCAGACCCCAGGGTCTTTCGTTCCATCGTACACCTCTATGTTCACGGGGTTGAATCCCTCTGGAAATTCATGGTCCAGCACCCCATCAGTGAAACATAGGGGGTGTGCGACACCCCTGTATTTGGGTGTACCATGGTGTTCGGATGTTTGTTGTGTTGCATTGCATGCTGGAGCGCGCTTGCGTGGCCCGCATATGGATCTGGTTGTGCCGTCCTTTTGATGCGAGCCCTCGCGTGGATCACGTACTGGCTTATGTGCGGCGTCGTTTGCCGCTCTATGTTGGCCATGAAGTCGTCTATCCGACCGGATGGCCATTTTATTTTTTAATTGCGGGGGATCTAAGGCCTCCTCATCGAATTTAGGTAGCAACTTTCGCTTCGGGCAGCTCTTGGTGTAGCGATTACCGCTGTACTTCACTGCAGTGTTGAGTACTTCACTCCATCTGATTCTGAGTGTGTCTTGTGCAGCCCTGAGCCTTTGCTTCTGCTTTTTCAGACTCCTCGTGGTGGCAATAAGCCTTTGATGGGCATTCTGTTGCTCCGGGCGCCTGTCCGGTGTGATGTCATCCGGACTGTTATCTTCGACGGAGTCGGGTTGCTCGGTTTGATTCTCCGTGTTGTCGTGGTCGGGTGATGGTTCACCCTGCTCTATCGCTGGGTCTATATGATCGTTGTTTCTGCCGAGGCGGGATTTGGAGCGGCGCATACGCCGCCGCTTTGACTTCTTCTCGAGGGAACAACCCTTCGCTGCGTCCTTCCGTTCCTCGTCGTCATTTTCTTTGGGTGTGTCCACCATGTATACATCATATGATGAAGTGGGTGTCCAGTGCCCTGTGGGCAGTGGTTCCTGTTCGTCTCCTGCATCGTCGTCCATACCGTCGATGTCTTCGGAGTCGAAGTCGAACATGTCGGTCAAATTGTCGACAGTGGCTACTAAGTGGGTGGTGGGTGGGCAGCGAATTTCTTTGTCATCCGCATCCCCATCCTGCCGAACGTAGTTCGGCTAGGACTCTCTTGACAGGGGAGAGACCTTAATGAGTTCAGTATGTCACCGAAGGGTGAGTGCTGAAAGATATCCGCGGAGGTGAACTCCATGATTGGCGCCCAGTCGGATTCGTTAGGCACAGGCGCAGGTGGTTCGGAGTCCGTGGCCGGGGAAGAATCCGGTAGTTTGGCATCATGGCTCTCGTGAAGGGTAAGGTCGATACTCGGCTCGATCACCGCTGAGAATACGGCCTCTATGGCGGGGTCTGTCCACCCGTCCATGGATGGCGCAATTGGCTTCGGTGCGGTCTCCTAAACACTGTCCGATGGTAGAGCTAAATCATACTCATCGTGACTGTGCGGCGCACTCTGCAGGGGCTCGAATCCGTCGAAGATCAAGTCTCCGCGGATGTCGGCCGTGTAGTTTAAGCTTCCAAACCTGACCTGGTGGCCAGGGGCGTAACTCTTGATCTGCTCCAGATGGCCAAGCGAGTTGGCCCGCAGTGCGAAGCCGCCGAATACAAAGATCTGTCTGGGGAGAAAAGTCTCACCTTGGACTGCATCGCTATCAATGATCGGAGGAGCCATCAAGCCTAACGGTGATGACAGAGAGGAAATCTCAATGAAAGCACCAATGTTGGTGTCAAAACCGGCGGATCTTGGGTAGGGGGTCCCGAACTGTGCGTCTAAGGCGGATGGTAATAGGAGGCAGGGGACACGATGTTTTACCCAGGTTCGGGCCCTCTTGATGGAGGTAAAACCCTACGTCCTGCTTGATTTATTCTTGATAATATGAGTAGTACAAGAGTTGATCTACCACGAGATCAGAGAGGCTAAACCCTAGAAGCTAGCCTATGGTATGATTGTATGTTGTCCTACGGACTAAAACCCTCTAGTTTATATAGACACCAGAGGAGGCTAGGGTTACACAAGGTCGGTTACAAAGGAGGAGGTATGCATATCCGTATTTCCTAGCTTGCCTTCCACGCCAAGTAGAGTCCCATCCGAACATGGGACGAAGTCTTCAATCTCGTATCTTCATAGTCCAATAGTCCGGCCAAAGGATATAGTCCGGCTGTCTGGAGACCCCCTAATCCAGGACTCCCTCAATCTTCATAGAATATGCGGGAGACAATATGAGCATCCAAGTTCCGCTATTGGTTATTGACCGGGGATGAGTCTCGGTCATGTATACATAGTTCTCGAACCCGTAGGGTCCGCACGCTTAACGTTCGATGACGATCGGTATTATGAGTTTATGTGTCTTGATGTACCGAAGGTAGTTCAGAGTCCCGGATGAGATAACGGACATGACGAGGAGTCTCAAAATGGTCGAGACATAAAGATTGATATATTGGAAGACTATATTCGGACACCGGAACAATTTCGAGGTGTATCGGGTATTTTCCGGAGTACCGGGGGGTTACCAGAACCCCGGGGGGTTATTGGGCCTCATGGGCCTATTGGTGGAAGAGAGGAGGCATGCCAACGCAGGGCGTCCCCAAGCCCAAACCAAATTGGACTAGGTGGGCCGCCCCCCCTTTCCTTCTCTCCTCCCTCACCTTCCCCCTTCTCCTTGTTGGAATAGGAAAGGGGGGGCGATTCTTACATGGAGTAGGATTCCCCCCCCCCCGCCCATGGCGCACCTCCTCCCTCTGGCCGGCCTCCTCATCCCCCCCCCCTTTATATACGTGGGAGGGGGGCACCCCAAAGGCACACCAAAGTTTCTCTTAGCCGTGTGCGGTGCCCACTTCCATAGAAACACACCTCGGTCATATCGTTGGAGTGCTTAGGCGAAGCCCTGCGCTGGTAACTTCATCATCACTGTCACCACGCCGTCGTGCTAACTAAACTCTCCCTCGGCCTTAGCCGGATCAAGAGTTTGAGGGATGTCACCGAGCTATACGTGTGTAGATCTCGGAGGTGCCATGCGTTCGGTACTTGATCGGTTGGATCGTGAAGACGTTCGACTACATCAACCGCGTTACTCAACGCTTCTGCTTTCGGTCTACGACGGTATGTGGACACTGAAGGAAATATGCCCTAGAGGCAATAATAAAGTTATTATTTATTTCCTTATATCATGATAAATGTTTATTATTCATGCTAGAATTGTATTAACCGGAAACATAATACATGTGTGAATACATAGACAAACAGAGTGTCACTAGTATGCCTCTACTTGACTAGCTCGTTGATCAAAGATGGTTATGTTTCCTAACCATAGACATGAGTTGTCATTTGATTAACGGGATTACATCATTAGGAGAATGATGTGATTGACATGACCCATTCCATTAGCTTAGCACCCGATCGTTTAGTATGTTGCTATTGCTTTCTTCATGACTTATACATGTTCCTATGACTATGAGATTATGCAACTCCCGTTTGCCAGAGGAACACTTTGTGTGCTACCAAACGTCATAACGTAACTGGGTGATTATAAAGGAGCTCTACAGGTGTCTCCAAAGGTACATATTGGGTTGGCGTATTTCGAGATTAGGATTTGTCACTCCAATTGTCGGAGAGGTATCTCTGGGCCCTCTCAGTAATGCACATCACATAGGCCTTGCAAGCATTACAACTAATGAGTTAGTTGCGAGATGATGTATTACGAAACGAGTAAAGAGACTTGCCGGTAAAGAGATTGAACTAGGTATTGAGATACCGACGATCGAATCTCGGGCAAGTAACATACCGATGACAAAGGGAACAAAGTATGTTGGGCAAGTAACATACCGATGACAAAGGGAACAAAGTATGTTGTTATGCGGTCTGACCGATAAAGATCTTCGTAGAATATGTGGGAGCCAATATGAACATCCAGGTTCCGCTATTGGTTATTGACCGGAGACGTGTCTCGGTCATGTCTACATTGTTCTCGAACCCCTAGGGTCCGCACGCTTAAGGTTTCGATGACAGTTATATTATGAGTTTATGCTTTTTGATGTACCGAAGTTTGTTAGGAGTCCCGGATGTGATCATGGACATGACGATGAGTCTCGAAATGGTCGAGACGTAAAGATCGATATATTGGACGACTATATTCGGACATCGGAAAGGTTCCGAGTGATTCGGGTATTTCCGGAGGTACCGGGGAGTTACGGGAATACGAGGAAGAAGCAATGGGCCTTAATGGGCCTTAGTGGAAAGGAGCAGGAGGTGGCGCGCGCCCCTCCCAAGCCCAGTCCGAATTGGACAAGGGGTTTGGGGCACGGCCCCTCTCTCCCTTCCTTCCCCTCTTCCCCCCTTTCCCCCCTTCTCCTAGTTGGACTAGGAAAGGTGGAAACCTACTCCAACTAGGAGTAGGAATCCTACTCCTCCTTGGCGCGCCCACAAGGGCCGGCCGGCCTCCCCCTTGCTCCTTTATATACAGGGGCAGGGGGCACCCCATAGACACACAAGTTGATCCACGTGATCATATTCTTAGCCGTGTGCGGTGCCCCCTTCCACCATAATCCTCGATAATATTGTAGCGGTGCTTAGGCGAAGCCCTGCGACGGTAGTACATCAAGATCGTCACCACGCCATCGTGCTGACGGAACTCTTCCCCGCCACTTTGCTGGATCGGAGTCCGGGGATCGTCATCGAGCTGAACGCGTGCTAAAACTCGAAGGTGCCGTAGTTTCGGTGCTTGATCGGTCGGGCCGTGAAGACGTACGACTACATCAACCGCGTTGTGCTAACGCTTCCTCTGTTGGTCTACAAGGGTACGTAAATCACACTCTCCCCTTGTTGCTATGCATCACCATGATCTTGCGTGTGCGTAGGAATTTTTTTGAAATTACTACGTTCCCCAACAGTGGTATCAGAGCCTAGGTTTTATGTGTTGATGTTATTTGCACGAGTAGAACACAAGTGAGTTGTGGGCGATATAAGTCATACTGCTTACCAGCATGTCATACTTTGGTTCGGCGGTATTGTTGGACGAAGCGGCCCGGACCGACATTACGCGTACGCTTACGCGAGGCCGGTTCTCCCGACGTGCTTTGCACAAAGGTGGCTAGCGGGTGACAGTTTCTCCAACTTTAGTTGAACCGAGTGTGGCTGCGCCCGGTCCTTGCAAAGGTTAAAACAGCACCAACTTGACAAACTATCGTTGTGGTTTTGATGCGTAGGTAAGATTAGTTCTTGCTTAAGCCCGTAGCAGCCACGTAAAACTTGCAACAACAAAGTAGAGGACGTCTAACTTGTTTTTGCAGGGCATGTTGTGATGTGATATGGTCAAGACATGATGCTAAATTTTATTGTATGAGATGATCATGTTTTGTAACCAAGTTATCGGCAACTGGCAAGAGCCATATGGTTGTCGCTTTATTGTATGCAATGCAATTGCGTTGTAATGCTTGACTTTATCACTAAGCAGTAGCGATAGTCATGGAAGCATAAGATTGGCGAGACGACAACGATGCTACGATGGTGATCAAGGTGTCGCGCCGGTGACGATGGTGATCATGATGGTGTTTCGAATATGGAGATCACAAGCACAGGATGATGATGGCCATATCATATCACTTATATTGATTGCATGTGATGTTTATCTTTTATGCATCTTATATTGCTTTGTTTGACGGTAGCATTTTAAGATGATCTCTCACTAATTATCAAGAAGTGTTCTCCCTGAGTATGCACCGTTGCGAAAGTTCTTCGTGCTGAGACACCACGTGATGATCGGGTGTGATAGGCTCTACGTTCAAATACAACGGGTGCAAAATAGTTGCACACACGGAATACTCAGGTTATACTTGACGAGCCAAGCATATACAGATATGGCCTCGGAACACGGAGACCGAAAGGTCGAGCGTGAATCATATAGTAGATATGATCAACATAGTGATGTTCACCAATGAAACTACTCCATCTCACGTGATGATCGGACATGGTTTAGTTGATTTGGATCATGTGATCACTTAGAGGATTAGAGGGATGTCTATGTAAGTGGGAGTTCTTAAGTAATATGATTAATTGAACTTAAATTTATCATGAACTTAGTCCTGGTAGTATTTTGCAAATCATGTTGTAGATCAATAGCTCGCGTTGTTGCTTCCCTGTGTTTATTTTGATATGTTCCTAGAGAAAATTGTGTTGAAAGATGTTAGTAGCAATGATGCGGATTGGATCCGTGATCTGAGGTTTATCCTCATTGCTGCACAGAAGAATTATGTCCTTGATGCACCGCTAGGTGACAGACCTATTGCAGGAGCAGATGCAGACGTTATGAACGTTTGGCTAGCTCAATATGATGACTACTTAATAGTTTAGTGCACCATGCTTAACGGCTTAGAATCGGGACTTCAAAAGACGTTTTGAACGTCATGGACCATATGAGATGTTCCAGGAGTTGAAGTTAATATTTCAAGCAAATACCCGAGTTGAGAAATATGAAGTCTCCAACAAGTTCTATAGCCAAAAGATGGAGGAGAATCGCTCAACTAGTGAGCATGTGCTCAGATTGTCTGGGTACTACAATCGCTTGAATCAAGTGGGAGTTAATCTTCCAGATAAGATAGTGATTGACAGAATTCTCTAGTCACCATCACCAAGTTAGTAGAACTTCATGATGAACTATAGTATGCAAGGGATGACGAAAACGACTCCCGAGCTCTTCATGATGATGAAATCGATGAAGGTAGAAATCAAGAAAGAGCATCAAGTGTTGATGGTAGACAAGAGAAATCAAGAAAGAGCATCAAGTGTTGATGGTAGACAAGACCACTAGTTTCAATAAAAGGGCAAAGGGAAGAAGGGGAACTTCAAGAAGAACGGCAAGCAAGTTGCTGCTCAAGTGAAGAAGCCCAAGTCTGGTCCTAAGCCTGAGACTAAGTGCTTCTACTGCAAAGGGACTGGTCACTGGAAGCGGAACTGCCCCAAGTATTTGGCGGATAAGAAGGATGGCAAAGTGAACAAAGGTATATTTGATATACAGATTATTAATGTGTATTTTACTAGTGTTCGTAGCAACCCCTCGGTATTTGATACTGGTTCAGTTGCTAAGAGTAGTAACTCGAAACGGGAGTTGCAGAATGAACAAAAACTAGTTAAGGGTGAAGTGACAATGTGTGTTGGAAGTAGTTCCAAGATTGATATGATCATCATCGCACACTCCCTATACTTTCAGGATTAGTGTTGAACCTAAATAAGTGTTATTTGGTGTTTGCGTTGAGCATGAATATGATTTGATCATGTTTATTGCAATACGGTTATTCATTTAAGGAAGAGAATAAATTGTTGTTCTGTTTACATGAATAAAACCTTATATGGTTACACACCCAATGAAAATAGTTCATTGGATCTCGATCGTAGTGATACACATAAACATAATATTGAAACCAAAAGATGCAAAGTTAATAATGATAGTGCAAACTTATTTGTGGCACTGCCGTTTAGGTCATATTGGTGTAAAGCGCATGAAGAAACTCCATGCTGATGGGCTTTTGAAATCACTTGATTATGAATCAGTTGATGCTTGCGAACCATGCCTCATGGGCAAGATGACTAAGACTCCGTTCTTCGGAACAATGGAGCGAGCAACAGATTTGTTGGAAATCATACATACTGATGTATGTGGTCCGATGAATATTGAGGCTCGTGACAGGTATCATTATTTTTCTGTTCTTCACAGATAATTTGAGCAGATGTGAGTATATCTACTTGATGAAACATAAGTCTGAAACATTTGAAAAGTTCAAAGAATTTCAGAGTGAAGTGGAAAATCATCGTAACAAGAAAATAAAGTTTCTACGACCTGATCGTGGAGAAGAGTATTTGAATTACGAGTTTGGTCTTCAGTTAAAACAATGTGAAATAGTTTCACTACTCACGCCACCTGGAACACCACAGTGTAATGGTGTGTTCGAACGTTGTAATCGTACTTTATTTGATATGGTGCGATCTATGATGTCTCTTACAGATTTGTCGCTATTGTTTTGGGGTTATGCATTAGAGACAGCTACATTCACGTTAAATAGGGCACCATCTAAATCCGTTTGAGATGACACCGTATGAACTATGGTTTAGCAAGAAACCTAAGCTGTCGTTTCTTAAAGTTTGAGGTTGCAATGCTTATGTGAAAAAGTTTCAACTTGATAAGCTCAAACCAAAATCGGAGAAGTGCGTCTTCATAGTATATCCAAAGGAAACTATTGGATACACCTTCTATCACAGATCCGAAGGCAAGACTTTTGTTGCTAAATTCGGAAACTTTCTAGAGAAGGAGTTTCTCTCGAAAGAAGTGAGTGGGAGGAAAGTAGAACTTGACGAGGTAAATGTACCTGCTCCCTTATTGGAAAGTAGTACATCACAGAAACCTATTTCTGTGACACCGACACCAATTAGTGAGGAAGCTAATGATAATGATCATGAAACTTCAGAACAAGATACTACTAAACCTCGTAGATCAACCAGAGTAAGATCCGCGCCAGAGTGGTACGGTAATCCTGTTCTGGAAGTCATGCTACTAGATCATGATGAACCGACGAACTATGAAGAAGCGATGGTGAGCCCAGATTCCGCAAAATGGCTTGAAGCCATGAAATCTGAGATGGGATCCATGTATGAGAACAAAGTATGGACTTTGGTTGACTTGCCCAATGATCGGCAAGCAATTGAGAATAAATGGATCTTCAAGAAGAAGACTGACGCTGACGGTAATATTACTGTCTACAAAGCTCGACTTGTCGCAAAAGGTTTTCGGCAAGTTCAAGGGATTGACTACGATGAGACCTTCTCACCCGTAGCGATGCTTAAGTCTATCTGAATCATGTTAGCAATTGTCGCATTTTATGAAATCTGGCAAGTGGATAAACAAAACTGCATTCCTTAATGGATTTATTAAAGAAGAGTTGTATATGATGCAACAAGAAAGTTTTGTCAATCCTAAAGGTGCTAACAAAATATGCAAGCTCAAGCGATCCATCTATGGACTGGTGCAAGAATCTCGGAGTTGGAATATACGCTTTGATAAGTCGATCAAAGCATATAGTTTTATACAGACTTGCAGTGAAGCCTGTATTTACAAGAAAGTGAGTGGGAGCACTACTGCATTTCTAATAAGTATATGTGAATGACATATTGTTGATCGGAGATAATGTAGAATTATTGTGCAAAGCATAAAGGAGTGTTTGAAAGGAGTTTTTCAAAGAAAGACCTCGATGAAGCTGCTTACATATTGAGCATCAAGATCTATAGAGATAGATCAAGACACTTGATAAGTTTTTCAATGAGTACATACCTTGACAAGATTTTGAAGTAGTTCAAAATGGAACAGTCAAAGAAAGAGTTCTTGCCTATGTTACAAGGTGTGAAGTTGAGTAAGACTCAAAACTCGACCACGGCAGAAGATAGAGAGAGAATGAAAGTCATTCCCTATGCCTTGGCCATAGGTTCTATAAAATATGCCATGCTGTGTACCAGATCTATTGTATACCCTACACTATTTTTGGCAAGGGAGTACAATAGTGATCTAGGAGTAGATCACTGGACAGCGGTCAAATTATCCTTAGTGGAATAAGGATATGTTTCTCGATTATGGAGGTGACAAAAATGGTTCGTCGTAAAGGGTTACGTCGATGCAAGTTTTGACACTGATCCAGATGGCTCTAAGTCTCAATATGGATACATATTGAAAGTGGGAGCAATTAGCTAGAGTAGCTCCATGCAGAGAATTGTTGACATAGAAATTTGCAAAATACTAACGGATCTGAATGTGGCAGACCCGTTGACTAAACTTCTCTCACAAGCAAAACATGATCACACCTCCGTACTCTTTGGGTGTTAATCACATAGCGATGTGAACTAGATTATTGACTCTAGTAAACCCTTTGGGTGTTGGTCACATGTCTATGTGAACTATGGGTGTTAATCACATGGTGATGTGAACTATTGATGTTAAATCACATGGCGATCCGAACTAGATTATTGACTCTAGTGCAAGTGGGAGACTGAAGGAAATATGCCCTAGAGGCAATAATAAAGTTATTATTTATTTCCTTATATCATGCTAAATGTTTATTATTCATGCTAGAATTGTATTAACCGGAAACATAATACATGTGTGAATACATAGACAAACAGAGTGTCACTAGTATGCCTCTACTTGACTAGCTCGTTGATCAAAGATGGTTATGTTTCCTAACCATAGACATGAGTTGTCATTTGATTAACGGGATTACATCATTAGGAGAATGATGTGATTGACATGACCCATTCCATTAGCTTAGCACCCAATCGTTTAGTATGTTGCTATTGCTTTCTTCATGACTTATACATGTTCCCATGACTATGAGATTATGCAACTCCCGTTTGCCGGAGGAACACTTTGTGTGCTACCAAACGTCACAACGCAACTGGGTGATTATAAAGGAGCTCTACAGGTGTCTCCAAAGGTACATGTTGGGTTGGCGTATTTCGAGATTAGGATTTGTCACTCCGATTGTCGGAGAGGTATCTCTGGGCCCTCTCGGTAATGCACATCACATAAGCCTTGCAAGCATTACAACTAATGAGTTAGTTGCGAGATGATGTATTACGAAACGAGTAAAGAGACTTGCCGGTAACGAGATTGAACTAGGTATTGAGATATCGACGATCGAATCTCGGGCAAGTAACATACCGATGACAAAGGGAACAAAGTATGTTGTTATGCGGTCTGGCCGATAAAGATCTTCGTAGAATATGTGGGAGTCAATATGAGCATCCAGGTTCCGCTATTGGTTATTGATCGGAGACGTGTCTCGGTCATGTCTACATTGTTCTCGAACCTATAGGGTCCGCACGCTTAAGGTTTCGATGACAGTTATATTATGAGTTTATGCTTTTTGATGTACCGAAGTTTGTTCGGAGTCCTGGATGTGATCACAGACATGACGAGGAGTCTCGAAATAGTCGAGACGTAAAGATCGATATATTGGACGACTATATTTGGACATCGGAAAGGTTCCGAGTGATTCGGGTATTTCCGGAGGTACCGGGGAGTTACGGGAATACGAGGAAGAAGCAATGGGCCTTAATGGTCCTTAGTGGAAAGGAGCAGGAGGTGGCGCGCGCTCCTCCCAAGCTCAGTCCGAATTGGACAAGGGGTTTGGGGCGCGGCCCCTCTCTCCCTTCCTTCCCCTCTTCCCCCCTTTCCCCCCTTCTCCTAGTTGGACTAGGAAAGGTGGAAACCTACTCCAACTAGGAGTAGGAATCCTACTCCTCCTTGGCGCGCCCACAAGGGCCGGCCGGCCTCCCCCTTGCTCCTTTATATACAGGGGCAGGGGGCACCCCATAGACACACAAGTTGATCCATGTGATCATATTCTTAGCCATGTGCGGTGCCCCCTTCCACCATAATCCTCGATAATATTGTAGCGGTGCTTAGGCGAAGCCCTGCGATGGTAGTACATCAAGATCGTCACCACGCCGTCGCGCTGACGGAACTCTTCCCCGACACTTTGCTAGATCGGAGTCCGGGGATCGTCATCGAGCTGAACGTGTGCTAAAACTCGGAGGTGTCATAGTTTCGGTGCTTGATCGGTCGGGCCGTGAAGACGTACGACTACATCAACCACGTTGTGCTAACGCTTCCGCTGTCGGTCTACAAGGGTACGTAGATCACACTCTCCCCTCGTTGCTATGCATCACCATGATCTTGCGTGTGCGTAGGAATTTTTTTGAAATTACTATGTTCCCCAACAGACACACTCTCCCCGCTCGTTGCAATGCTTCTCCTAGATAGATCTTGTGTGATCGTAGGATTTTTTTAATTCAAACGCAGGATCACCTTTATGTTATTATTCTAAGTGTCTGGTACTAGATATATCCTGTTATTATTAGTGCTAACCTTTCCGAACATGAAGAAGAAATATTATTGAAAGTTCTAAGGAAGCATCGATTTGCTATTGGATATAATCTTGATGATTTAGAGGGCATTAGTCCCAGTCTATGTCAGCACAAAATTAATATGGAACCTGATGCTAAACCCGTTATTGATCACAAACGTCGGTTAAATCCGAAGATTAAAGAAGTGGTAAGAATGGAAAATATTAAAACTTCTGGAAGCAGGTATAATCTATCCTATAGCTGATAGTAGATGGGTAAGTCCTGCTCATTGTATCCCTAAGAAAGGAGGTATAATTGTTGTTCCTAATGATAAGAATGAACTTATTCCACAAAGAATTTTTACAGGCTATAGAATGGTAATTTGTTTTAGAAAATTAAAAGCAACTAGGAAAGATCATTACCCTTTGCCTTTTCTTGATCAAATACTTGAAAGATTATCTAAGCACACACATTTTACTTGATGGATATTCTGTTTTTTCACAAATACCTGTTTCTCAACCTGATCAAAAAAAGATCACTTTTACTTGTCCCTTTGGAACCCATGCTTATAGACGTATGCCTTTCGGTTTATTTAATGCACCTGCTACCTTTCAAAGATGTATGACTGCTATATTCTCTGACTTCTGTGAAAAGATTGTTGAGGTTTTCATGGGTGACTTCTCTGTTTATGGGAAGTCTTTTGATGATTGTTTAAGCAATCTTGATCGAGTTTTGCAGAGATGTGAACAAACAAATCTTGTCTAGAATTGGGAGAAGTGCCACCTTATGGTTAATGAAGGCATTGTCCTGGGTCATAAAATTTCTGAAAGAGGTATTGAAGTGGACAAAGCTAAGGTTGATGCAATTGAGAAAATGCCATGTCCTAAAGATATAAAAGGTATTCGTAGTTTCTTAGGTCATGCTGGTTTCTATAGGATACTTATCAAAGACTTTTCTAAAAAATTTAGGATTCTTACGAATCTTTTGCAAAAGGATATTCCTTTTGTTTTTGATGATGATTGTTTAGAAGCCTTTGAAACACTCAAGAAAGCATTAATTTATACACCTATTGTTCAACCACCTAATTGGAACTTGCCTTTTGAAATTATGTGTGATGCTAGTGATTATGTTGTTGGTGTTGTTCTAGGACAAAGAGTTGATAAGAAATTGAATGTTATTCATTATGCTAGCAAAACTCTAGACAGTACTCAACGAAACTATGCTACTATTGAAAAAGAATTCTTAGCAGTGGTGTTTGCTTGTGATAAATTTAGACCTTATATTGTTGATTTCAAAGTAATTGTTCACACCGATCATGCTGCTATTAAATATCTTAAGGAAAAGAAAGATGCTAAACCTATACTTATTCGATATGTTCTCTTGTTACAATAATTTTATATACATATCATTGATAGAAAAGGAGATGAGAACCCCGTAGCGGATAATTTATCTAGGCTTGAAAATTTGCCTGATGACCCACTACCTATTGATGATAGTTTTCCTGATGAGCAGTTAGCTGCAATAAATGTTGCTCATAGTACTCCGTTGTATGCTGACTATGCTAATTACATTGTTGCTAAATATTTACCACCTAGCTTTACATATCAAAACAAGAAAAAAAAATCTTCTATGATTTAAGACATTACTTTTGGGATGACCCACATCTTCATAAATAAGGAGTAGATGGTATTATTAGACGTGGTGTACCTGAGAATGAACAGGGACAAATCCTACGGAAATGTCACTCCGAAGCTTATGGAGGACATCACGACGGAGATAGAATTGCTCACAAGGTATTGCAATGTGGATTTTATTGGCCTACTCTCTTCAAGGATGCACGTAAGTTCGTCTTATCTTGCGATGAATGTCAAAGAACACATAATATTGGTAAGCGTCAAGAAATGCATATGGACTATTCACTTGCTATTGAACCATTTCATGTTTGGGGATTTGATTATATGGGACATTTTCCTTCCTCTAATGGGTATACACATATTCATATTTTGGTTGATGTTGATTATGTTAATAAATGGGTAGAAGCTATTCCAACCAGTAGTGCTGATCACAACACCTCTATTAAAATGCTTAAGGAAGTTATTTTCCCAAGGTTTGGAGTCCCTAGATATTTAATGACTGATGGGAGTTCACACTTTATTCATGGTGCTTTCCGTAAAATGCTTGCCAAGTATGATGTTAACCATATAATTGCATCACCTTATCATCCTCAGTCTAGTGGTCAAGTTGAACTTAGCAATAGAGAAATAAAATTAATTTTGCAAAAGACTGTCAATAGGTCCAGGAAGAATTGGTCTAAGATATTAGATGATGCACTTTGGGCCTATAGAACAACATATAAAAATCATATGGGGATGTCTCCTTATAAAATGGTTTATGGAAAATCTTGTCATTTGCCTCTTGAGTTAGAACATAAAGCATATCGGGCCATCAAAGAGCTGAACTATGATTTCAAACTTGCTGGTGAAAAGAGGTTATTTGATATTAGTTCTTTAGATGAATGGAGAACCCAAGCTTATGAAAATGAAAAATTATTCAAAGAAAAAGTTAAAAGATGGCATGACAAAAGAATCCAAAAGCGTGAGTTTAAGTTCGGAGAATATGTTCTTTTGTACAACTCTTGTTTCAGATTCTTTGCAGAAAAACTCCTCTCAAAATGGGAAGGCCCCTATGTTATCGAGGAGGTTTATCGGTCTAGAGCCATCAAAATAAATAATGTTGAAGGTACTAACCTGAAGGTTGTCAATGGGCAACGAATAAAACATTATATCTCAGATACGCCCATTAATGTTGAAAGTAATATTATCCAAACTTTGACACCGGAAGAACTCATAAAAGAGTCCTTCCGGAACACTCCAGAATTGTGAAAATAAGGAGGTACGTGATACGATAAGTAAACGGACTCCGAAAAATCCGCAAAAACATTTTTTTCAGTTTTGGAATATTTAGAAAAATAGGAAAATAAGAAACTTCCAGGAAGCGTACCCTGGTGGGCACAAGACACCAGCCTGGCGGGTTGTGCCCACCTGGGACACCCTTCGGACTGCGTTTTTCTACAATTTGCTTCTCCCCCAAGATAAAAAATCTATATATACTTCCTGAACCTATTGATTACCTTATCGCGGAGAAATCCTCTGTTTTCTTTTCTTGCTGTTTCCTATCAGATTCAGCCAGGATAGCCTCAGGTCTTCCTCACCCTCCAACAATGTAGAAGAAGACGCATGTGATGTTCAGGAGGATCTAAGAATAGAGGAAGATGAAGAGGTGGCTATGGAGGAAGAGGAGGAAAATACTTTTGGGGTTCACCCTCCGGCTTCCGAGAGAGGCACCTTGGCCGACATCTCCACTCACCCAATCCTCATCAAGCTATGAGGTTACCAAATAATCAAGAGAGCCTCGAAGTGCAAGAGGAAACCCCACCAAGGAGGCCTTTACACAGGTTAAATCGTAACAATTTTTGCAATTTGATTCATAACTATGGGTTCAAGAATACTCCTCGTAGGCACATACCGTCCAATTGGGACATATCTCGCCCAAGAGAAAACAGTGTAGGAATAAAAACTTGGGTCCTGGGAAATAAACACATAATGGCTAAAGTGAAGAAAAACGGTGAGCTAATTCATCCCTTCGGGAGATCCAAGGATTGAAGGATTTACTCATGGTTATACTGGAAACTACCACCGCACCACCACTTTCTTCTTCATCACCAAAGGATAATTGAGTATCGAGTATGGGCACTCCCCTTGCCTTCCGCCAAGCTTGGGGGAGGTTGCTACCTCTTGAGCACCGCGTTGGTTTTCCTCGAAGAGGAAGGGATGATGCAGCAAAGTAGCGTAAGTATTTCCCTCAGTTTTGAGAACCAAGGTATCAATCCAGTAGGAGGCTACGCGCGAGTCCCTCGCACCTGCACAAAACAAATAAATCCTCGCAACCAACGCAAATAGGGGTTGTCAATCCCTATAGGGCCACTTACGAGAGTGAGATCTGATAGATATGATAAGATAATATTTTTGGTATTTTTATGATAAATATGCAAAGTAAAATAAAGGCAAAGTAAATAGCAAAGGAAATAACTAAGTAGTAGGAGATTAATATCATAAAGATAGACCCGGGGGCCATAGGTTTCACTCGTGCTTCTCTCAAGAGCATAAGTATTCTACGGTGGGTGAACAAATTACTGTTGAGCAATTGACATAATTGAGCATAGTTATGAGAATATCTATGTATGATCATGTATATAGGCATCACGTCCGAGACAAGTAGACCAACTCCTGCCTACATCTACTACTATTACTCCACTCATCGACCGCTATCGAGCATGCATCTAGAGTATTAAGTTAAAAACAGAGTAACGCCTTAAGCAAGATGACATGATGTAGAGGGATAGACTCATGCAATATGAAGAAAAGCCCATCTTGTTATCCTCAATGGCAACAATACAATACGTGCCTTGCTGCCCCTACTGTCACTAGGAAAGGACACCGCAAGATTGAACCCAAAGCTAAGCACTTCTCCCATTGCAAGAAAGATCAATCTAGTAGGCCAAACCAAACTGATAATTCGAAGAGACTTGCAAAGATAACCAATCATACATAAAAGAATTCAAAGAAGATTCAAATATTATTCATAGATAGACTTGATCATAAACCCACAATTCATCGGTCTCAACAAACACACCGCAAAAAGAAGATTACATCAAATGGTTCTCCACAAGAGAGGGAGAGAACATTGTATTGAGATCCAAAAAGAGAGAAGAAGCCTTCTAGCTACTAACTATGGACCCGTAGGTCTGAGGTAAACTACTCAAACTTCATCGGAGAGGCTATGGTGTTGATGTAGAAGCCCTCCGTGATCGATGCCCCCTCCGGCGGTGCTCCGGAACAGGCCCCAAGATGGGATCTCATGGATACAGAAAGTTGCGGCGGTGGAATTTGGGTTTTGGCTCCGTATCTGATCATTTGGGGGTACGTGGATATATATAGGAGGAAGAAGTACGCCGGTGGAGCAACAGGGGGCCCACAAGGGTGGAGGGCGCGCCCCCCTACCACGTGGCCTCCTGTTTCTTTTCTTGACGTAGGGTCCAAGTCTCCCGGGTCTTATTCGTTGAGAAAATCACGTTCCTGAAGGTTTCATTCCGTTTGGACTCCGTTTGATATTCCTTTTCTTCGAAACCCTAAAATAGGCAAAAAAAAACAGCAATTCTGGGCTGGGCCTCCGGTTAATAGGTTAGTCCCAAAAATAATATAAAAGTGGATAATAAAGCCCAATAATTTCCAAAACAGTAGATAATATAGCATGGAGAAATAAAAAATTATAGATACGTTGGAGACGTATCAAGCATCCCCAAGCTTAATTCCTGCTCGTCCTTGAGTAGGTAAATGATAAAAACAGAATTTTTGATGCGGAGTGCTACTTGGCATAATTTTAATGTAATTCTTCTTAATTGTGGTATGAATATTCAGATCCGAAAGGTTCAAGACAAAAGTTCATATTGACATAAAAATAATAATACTTCAAGCATGCTAACAAAGCAATTATGTCTTCTCAAAATAACATGGCTAAAGAAAGTTATCCCTACAAAATCATATAGTCTGGCTATGCTCTATATTCACCACACAAAATATTTAAATCATGCACAACCCCGATGACAAGCCAAGCAATTGTTTCATACTTTTGACATTCTCAAAACTTTTTCAATCTTCACGCAATACATGAGCGTGAGCCATGGATATAGCACTATAAGTGGAATAGAGTGGTGGTTGTGGAGAAGACAAAAAGGGAGAACATAGTCTCACATCGACTAGGCGTATCAACGGGCTATGGAGATGCCCATCAATAGATATCAATGTGAGTGAGTAGGGATTGCCATGCAATGGATGCACTAGAGCTATAAGTATATGAAAGCTCAAAAATAAACTAAGTGGGTGTGCATCCAACTTGCTTGCTCATGAAGACCTAGGGCATTTTGAGAAAGCCCATCATTGGAATATACAAGCCAAGTTCTATAATGAAAAATTCCCACTAGTATATGAAAGTGATAACATGAGAGACTCTCTACTATGAAGATCATGGTGCTACTTTGAAGCACAAGTGTGGTAAAAGGATAGTAACATTGTCCCTTCTCTCGTTTTCTCTCATTTTTTATATTTTTTAATTTGGGCCTTCTCTCTTTTTTATGTCCTCTTTTCTCTCTTTTTTATTTGGGCTTCTTTGGCCTCTTTTTTTCGTCCGGAGTCTCATCCCGACTTATGGGGGAATCATAGTCTCCACCATCCTTTCCTCACCAGGACAATGCTCTAATAATGATGATCATCATACTTTTATTTTTCTTACAACTCAACAATTACAACTCGATACTTAGAACAAAATATGACTCTATATGAATGCCTCGGGCGGTGTACCGGGATATGCAATGACTCATGAGTGACAAGTATGAAAGAATTATGAACGGTGGCTTTGCCACAAATATGATGTCAACTACATGATCATGCTTAGCAATATGACAATGATGAAGCGAGACGGTGGAAAGTTGCATGGCAATATATCTTGGAATGGCTATGGAAATGCCATAATGGGTAGGTATGGTGGCTGTTTTGAGGAAGGTATATGGTGGGTGTATGATACCGGCGAAAGGTGCGCGGTATTGGAGAGGCTAGCAAAGGTGGAAGGGTGAGAGTGCGTATAATCCATGGACTCAACATTAGTCATAAAGAACTCATATACTTATTGCAAAAATCTACAAGTTATCAAAGCAAAGTATTATGCGCATGCTCCTAGGGGGATATATTGGTAGGAAAAGACCAGCGCTCGTCCCCGACCGCCACTCATAAGGAAGACAATCAATAAATAAATCATGCTCCGACTTCATCACATAACGGTTCACCATACGTGCATGCTACGGAAATCACAAGCTTCAACACAAGTATTTCTCAAATTCGCAACTACTCAACTAGCATGACTTTAATATCACCATCTCCATATCTCAAAACAATTATCAAGTATCAAACTTATCATAGTATTCAACACACTCATAAGAGAATTTATTATTCTTGAACACCTAGCATATTAGGATTTTAAGCAAATTACCATGCTATCAAGACTCTCAAATTGATCTAAGTGAAGCATGAGATATCAATAGTTTCTATAAAACAAATCCACCACCGTGCTCTAAAAGATATAAGTGAAGTACTAGAGCAAAATTATATAACTCAAAAGATATAAGCGAAGCACATAGAGTATTCTAACAAATTCTAAATCATGTATGGATTTCTCAAGAGGTGTGTACAGCAAGGATGATTATGGTAAACTAACAAGCAAATACTCAAATCATACAAGACACTCCAAGCAAAACACATATCATGTGGCGAATAAAAATATAGCTCCAAGTAAAGTTACCGATAGAAGTAGACGAAAGAGGGGGTGCCTTCCGGGGCATCCCCAAGCTTTGGATTTTAGGTGTCCTTAGATTATCTTGTGGGTGCCATGGGCATCCCCAAGCTTAGGCTCTTGCCACTCCTTGTTCCATAATCCATCAAATCTTTACCCAAAACTTGAAAACTTCACAACACAAAACTTAAAGTAGAAAAATCTCGTGAGCTCCGTTAGCGAAAGAGAATAAAAGACCACTTCAAGGTACTGTAATTAACTCATTCTTTATTTATATGGGTGTTATACCTACTGTATTCCAACTTCTCTATGGTTTATAAACTATTTTACTAGCCATAGATTCATCAAAATAAGGAAACAACACACGAAAACCAGAATCAGTCAAAAACAGAACAGTCTGTAGTAATCTGTAGCTAACGCAAGATATGGAACCCCAAAAATTCTAAAATAAATTTATGGACGTGAGGAATTTATCTATTAATCATCTGCAAAAAGAATTAACTAAATATCACTTTCCAAATAAAAATTACAGCAGTTCTCGTGAGCGCTAAAGTTTCTATTTTTTACAGCAAGTTCAACAAGACTTTCCCCAAGTCTTCCCAACGGTTCTACTTGGCACAAACACTAATTAAACACAAAAACACAACCAAAACAGAGGCTAGATAAATTATTTATTGAATAACAGCAAGGAAAATATTGGGTTGTCTCCCAACAAGCGATTTTCTTTAAAGCCTTATAGCTAGGCATTGATAATTTTAATGATGCTCACATGAAAGACAAGAATTGAAGCACAAAAGGAGCATCATAAAGCATGTGAAAAACACATATAAGTCTAACATACTTCCTATGACTAGGCATCTTATAGGAAAACAAATTATCAAGGCAAGCAAAAACTAGCATATGCAAGGAAGAGGAAAGAAACAATAGCGATCTCAACATAACGAGAGGTAATTTAGTAACATGAAAATTTCTACAACCATATTTTCCTCTCTCATAGTAATTACATGTAGGATCATAAGCAAATTCAACAATATAGCTATCACATAAAATATTCTCAACATGATCCACATGCATGCAAAGTTGGCACTTTTCCGAAATAGTGGGATTAACATTAACTAAAGTCATGACCTTCCCAAACGCACTTTTATCAAAAACTTCATAAGATTGAAAATCCTCCAAATATGTGGGATCTAAAGTTGAAATTATTCCAAACCCACTTTCAATATTATTGCAAACATTATAATCAATCTCATATTCATCATGGGGCTTAAATAAATTTTCAAGATCCAAAGAAGAATCACCCCAATCATGATCGTTGCAAGACGTAGAGGACATAGCAAAATTAGCATCCCCAAGCTTAGGGTTTTGCATATTATTAGCACAATTGACATTAATATAATTTATAATAACATCATTGCAATCATGCTTTTTATTCAAAGATCTATCATGAATCACTTCATAAAATACTTCATCGCAATTTTCAGATTCAGGAATTTCAAGAAAAACTTCATAAAGATAATCTAGTGCACAAAACTCACTAGCAATTGGTTCAACATAACTGGATCTCTTAAAAAGATTAGCAAGTGGATGAGGATCCATAAATCTTAGGTTCTCTATTTAGTAATAAATAAATGACCATTCCAACCATACGAGCAAACAAGAAACGGGCAAAAAGAGGCAAATGGAGAAAGAGAGGGAGGATAGAGAGAGAGAGAGGGAAAAGAAAACGGCAAGGGTGAAGTGGGGGGAGAGGAAAACGAGAGGCAAATGGCAAATAATGTAATGCGGGAGATAAGGGTATGTGATGGGTACTTGGTATGTTGACTTTTGCGTAGACCTCCCCGGCAACGGCGCCAGAAATCCTTCTTGCTACCTCTTGAGCACTGCATTGGTTTTCCCCGAAGAGGAAGGGATGATGCAGCAAAGTAGCGTAAGTATTTCCCTCAGTTTTGAGAACCAAGGTATCAATCCAGTAGGAGGATACACGCAAGTCCCTCGCACCTGCACAAAACAAATAAATCCTCGCAACCAACGCAAATAGGGGTTGTCAATCCCTATAGGGCCACTTACGAGAGTGAGATCTGATAGATATGATAAGATAATATTTTTGGTATTTTTATGATAAAGATGCAAAGTAAAATAAAGGCAAAGTAAATAGCAAAGGAAATAACTAAGTAGTAGGAGATTAATATGATAAAGATAGACCCGGGGGCCATAGGTTTCACTCGTGCTTCTCTCAAGAGCATAAGTATTCTACGGTGGGTGAACAAATTACTGTTGAGCAATTGACATAATTGAGCATAGTTATGAGAATATCTATGTATGATCATGTATATAGGCATCACGTCCGAGACAAGTAGACCGACTCCTGCCTACATCTACTACTATTACTCCACTCATCGACCGCTATCGAGCATGCATCTAGAGTATTAAGTTAAAAACAGAGTAACGCCTTAAGCAAGATGACATGATGTAGAGGGATAGACTCATGCAATATGAAGAAAATCCCATCTTGTTTTCCTCGATGGCAACAATACAATAGGTGCCTTGCTGCCCCTACTGTCACTGGGAAAGGACACCGCAAGATTGAACCCAAAGCTAAGCACTTCTCCCATTGCAAGAAAGATAAATCTAGTAGGCCAAACTAACTGATAATTCGAAGAGACTTGCAAAGATAACCAATCATACATAAAATAATTCAGAGAAGATTCAAATATTATTCATAGATAGACTTGATCATAAACCCACAATTCATCGGTCTCAACAAACACACTGCAAAAAGAAGATTACATCGAATGGTTCTCCACAAGAGAGGGGGGAGACACTACAAAAAAAATACACTTCCGTGATGATACGTGTTTGTCACAGTAGTTCGCTTTTTTGTCATGCATGTACATCCATGACAAATTTATGACAGAATCAAGATAGTCATACCTGTGCTGTCGTACAAGTGTTCCATGACATTACCAAAATTATCATCACGGAAGTGTCCACTTCCATGACAATAAATCGTGCGTCACAGAAATGCTTTCGTCAAGGGTGACCGACACATGGCATCCACCGTAACGGAACGCCTTTAAGCTATCGGGTCGGGTTTTGGATCCGATAACCCGTTAACAGCCCCGACCAATGGGGATTTTCCACGTGTAAAATCATCATTGGCTAGAGGAAACACGTGTCGGCTCATCGTTGGGACAGATGTCATCCACTCACTGGACAGAAGGCGCCTATGATACGTCGACACGTGGCACGGCCCAATAGTGGCCCATTCCTGTGAAAAGGCCGGCCCATTTGACTTGGTCAAAAGCTGGCAGGCCGGCCCATGGAAAGCCTATTAACGGCATGTTCGCATATAGCCCATTTACAGCCCGCTAACCCAAGGCCCGTTACCCCTCTGCGAATTGGGCCCAGTAGCGTCATCTGGGCCGTCCAATATGATTCCAGCCCGTTTTTACTTTTGGCCCATGTATAGCCCATGACGTCTTTCGGCCCATATGAGGCCCTTTGTAACTCTTGGCCCATTAGCGGCCCGTGCTGAAACTGGCCCGTAATGAACAGTGTATTACTTTACACCCATTAACGGCCCGTGGTGAAACTGGCCCGTAATGAACACTGTATCACTTTATACCCATTAACGGCCCGTTATTCCGTTGGGCCGTTTCCAGCCCAAGTTAACTTTTGGCCTTCTGAGGGACCATTTATTCTTGGGCTCATTTGCAGCATTCAGTTGCTTACGGTCCGTTACTGTCATTTTCTGTTTGTGGGCCAAATTTAGCCCGTCGTTACAGTCGGCCCGTTTGTGGACCGTTAGTCTGTTGGGCCATTTTCATAGCATCACCAAATACGGCCTATTAACGGCCCATTATGGTCAGCCCATAAAACGTACGATTTCCATTAAAGGCCCATCTACGGCCCATTAAAGGCCCGTACAAGACCCATAAATGAGCCGGCGGCCCATGGATCCTACGAGACGTACAAGGCCCATGGATCCTACGAGGCGTAGAAGGCCCATGGATCCTACGAGACGTAGAAGGCCCATGGATCCGACGGCCCGTGAAGGGCCATGGTCGGGCGAATTGGCCCCCGTTTAAACGATATAGCATATTCAAAGAATTATCCTACTCAATACTATCACCTCTAAAAATCCTACACTATTACAACAAAGAGATCAAGGCATAGAAAGGTAGAATAATCCTACACTATACAATAAAGAAATTGCAACCGATTATACCCACTGGGCATTATGGTTCGGCACAGGTGATAATAAAGCATACACAAACAACAAATTACATACACTAGGAAAATACAGCTCATACATCATGGACGCGCATCAACTTAACTCCATTTGAACTATAATCTCTTCAAAAATAGGATTGGCCGGATTCAGATAGCACAAATTTCAGTCTGCAAAATCTCCAATTCCTTCATGGTTACCTCAGTGTCTTGTTTCATTTTTTGACTCCTGAATCTAATACCTGCATGTCTAGTCTCAACTTGTTGATTATACATTGACAATCATGTACACGTTGTCTTGCCACCTCTAGTTGATGCTCGAGAACATCAGCACATTCCAATTCCAATCCATAATCATTCGGTAACGGCCATGCCGCACTGCTCGCAGATCTTTGTGTTGATGTCACTTCATCCTGAAATGTTTCTGTAAGTACACATGACTAGGGCAAAAATATAGTTACAACAGTGAAGCGAACAAGACACTATTTTGTACTACATGGCAAAACAGGACTAACAATAATGTTACACGTCACTTTCAAAAAAATGTTACACGTCATGAAGCATAAGCAGGTGATATTTTAAAAATTATAAAAAAGATAGTCTGTGCAGCCTGCATACAGAAATCCCTCTTAGCTCACCAGAGGAGCATGATGTTGGGGCCCAATCGAAAACACAGACAAGTTACAAATTTAGACAGCACGTTGCGTATAAGTAAGCAAGCAGTTGGCCATTCTGTGCCTCAATTAAAGTCTTAGGGAGCATAATGAATAGCAGAGGGTTTCATACAAACATACTACAGCAGGCAAAACTATGCAATCATTAGCGTAGTATAAACTAGATTGTGAGCCTCATGCAATAATAGTTGGTTAATAGACTTCAAAGCTTCAGGCACACTTCGGCAGAGTAATTAAATGGTAAGGCCTTTAATTATGTCAACTAATAGTGATACAAGTACCGAACATCAGGCATGATTATTTGGGCATCTCATTAACTGAGGACAAATAAAGCAATTGAAAAGAGAAAATTAACTATGCCTGAAACAAACAAGGAATTGAACTGTTGAGTTGCATACAGTGACTTACCTTAGCAGGTTGAAGAGGCTCAGCGCAGCTCCTACTTCTCTTGCAAGGCTCCTTCCTAACATCTTGTACTTGGAAATCCTCAATCTTATCTTCATTGCACCCCCTCTGCAAGGTGACACAAACTAGTTACTCGTCTCCTTGGAAGATAAATATGCATACTTTCCAGTCTGTGAACACAAAAGGATGAGATTATAACAAAACAACACCACATAATTATGTCAACTAGTTACTCGTCTCCTTGGAAGATAAATATGCATACTTTCCTAACATACTTGCCTACTGTAGTGTACAGCCAAACCTTTATGTCACCTATGAGTTAGACAAGGCCCCACTACAGCAGCCCTTAGTGTTTAAATCGTTGACAAGCTCTGTTAGAGTGTTAGGTCAAGAACAGCAAGTAATCAAAGCAAACAGTCCTAGTATGGCTGGCTGATGCAAACAAGCAATTGAACAGATGTGTGAGCAAATCTTACATATCAAGAAAAGAAGCAAAGAAGGAGGCTTAAAGACCATCACTTGACTGACCAGATTTAAGGGGCATTTAAACATCATGTGCAACGTATGAACTAACATAAACATTGCATATTCCAGATTCTACAATGGAATGCACATGTATTAGGTTATGCCATGTATGATGATGCCTAAATGTACAGATAGCAGGCAGGAGTGATTCATCATTGCACGCACAATTGAATTGCAGGTTAAGGGCCAGTTCGATTCCGCCTTTTCAGGGCATATTGTCAAAATAAGCCATAAAAGATGTAAAGAAGTCATTTTTGAGTTATGGGCTTGGGCTTAACTAATTTCGCTTTGGAGGGGGGTGTTTCGGGTAGAACCTCACTAAAAATTGAAGGGAAGGGGAATAGTGAAATGACTCTGTTGTCTGCCTATATTACACTCAAAATGCAACTGCTGACGCCCGTGTCACACCTGACCCTCAAGTAAAAACAAACACGCAAGCATTCATTGCCCTGCCCGCTTGCATCTCCTCTCCCCTTTCCCTCTACCTCGATCCCCTGCCTGCAGCACTAGGGTTCCTCCAGCGAGCCGTCGCCACTGGTGCACTACATCTTGTACTTTTTCATTGTGTAACCCTATCTGCAAGTTGACACGGCTAATTTCAGACATCTCTACATGATACTACATTGCATATCCCTTGCGCATATTTAAACCACCAATTAACGATTGTGTGCGTACCATAAACTAGCCATGACTCTGTATGCTGGACTAGCAGGCACTCTAAGGGAGCCTAATGTAGTGCACTGGAATTCCTACATGCCACCTATGATTTTGTGTAATGTACTGCCCCTGTTCCTAAATATATGTCTTTGTAGAGATTCCAGTATGGACCACATACAGATGTATATAGATGCATTTTCGAGTGTAGATTCACTCATTTTGCTCCGTATGTAGCCTATAGTGGAATCTCTAGAAAGACTTATATTTAGGAACGGAGGTACGAGGTAGTATCATGTATGACATCTACATATCTAATTTAGCAGCCAGTAGTAGAAATCATTGTCTGCACAAAGGGATTACTGGTCGAAAATCCTAGCAAAGCACGCTGGCAGGCACAGAACAATACAAGAGAGAGAGAGACGCGCTTACAAGAACATAGCAATGCCTCAGTCCAGGATCTTGGTTGGCCAAGCTATTAGATCCAGAAGAAACATCGTCCTTATAGTTTTTGCCAGCTGCATAACAGGTAACAGCGACCGGTTAGTATATTTGAAGTACATCGGGCAGGTGATGCTGGACGGGTTTAAAGGTGACAAGTACCTAGGCCGTGGCGGGTGCTCGGCATCTCTCCAGACTGTGGGAATCAGGTTAGAAACGTCGAGGGTGATGATGTTGCGCTGGCTATCGGGGTCCGGTAAGGAGATCTAGAACCATCGAGTAGGGTGTTTGGGGAGCAGCTCCGGTAGGGTGGACTATGGTGTGGGCGAAGTGGATCTATGGCCGTGGACAAGGGCGTAGGTGAAGCTGCTCCATTGGTTGGGTTAAGGATGGTGTCGACGATGCGGATCTGCGACCGTGGACGGGGCGTCAGAAGCTGCTCCGGTGGTTGGGTTAAGGGTGGTGTCGACGATGCGGATCTGCGGCCGTGGATGGGGCGTCTGAAGCTGCTCCGGTAGGTTGGATGAGGGTGCGAGGAAGAGGATCTCAGGCCATGGACTTGTGAGTTGGCAAAGCGACCCCGGTAGGGTTGAGAATGGTATAGGCGAAGCTACTCCGGTAGGGTTGAGGAAGGTGTCGGCGAAGCGGCTCCGGTAGGGTTGAGGAAGGTGTCGGCGAAGAGGATCAGAGGCCGTCGACGGGGGCGTCGGTGGGGCGGCTCCGGGGTGTGTGGACGAAGCGTCTCCGGTGGGGAGTACAAATGAGCCGCTGCAGATGCGCGGCGGTTGACGAGAGTACCGGCGAAGCAGATCCGGCGCCGTGGATAAGGCCGGCACTGAATGGGCTGTGGTACAGTGGTGGATGAGCAGTCTACTTGTTTCTAGGGGAGGTGGGACGGGTAGATGCGGCCGCAGAAGCAGATCCGGCGAGGTGGACGCCGCTGGCAGTGAATGGGCTATGGTACGCCGGTGGATGAGCAGTCTAGGGTTTCGAGAGGGGAGGGGAGAAAGGGCGATGAAGTACGGACGGCGTGATGTAAGATGCTCTGGTGTTGTGGAGTTAGTCGTTTTTGCGGGAGGGGGAGAGGAAATGGGGGTGCCGTGTAGTGGGGGAACCGGAAGTTACCAAAGCAGCCCCGACCTATCATGTAGATGAGGGCGGTATTGTAACTGTTGGTCTCCGTGCACCAAGGACAAAAGGGGGATTTCGCATGCTAAAGACTAAGGTGGCGGAAATTTTAGAAGGAGGCGGGAGATTTTGCCGCCCGCGGGATCGTTCGTATCCAGTTTCAACTAATTTTGGACCGTGCTAGCGGGAAGGTCATGCTAGACTGTGTACACGGGGCACGCGTCAGCAGTTAATAACTGGTGTGAAGTCCACCCCAGAAAAAAGACAATAACTCGGGATGATGCGCCGATAACTTGGACGTTCACACGGGCGCGGCCAATCGTACGGGTGTAGTGGCGCGTTCACAAAAAAGGGATCAAACGCTCAGCCTATGTATTTCTCGTGTAAATAGATAATTTAGTGCCATTGGTTATTTACTTTAAACATAATGCATTGACGTGTTAGTGTAGAGGCGCACAAAAAGAAATGGATATTGTAGTCAGCTACTTAAAAGTGTTACCTCATATGATTACATAGCCTCCATTTCATAAATTGCGTACCCGTTGAATTCATATATGAATATTACATATATTACTTCAAAATAGAAACTTAAATCATCCAAGACTAATGAATTTGAATGCAAGAGTAACAATGGTGCATGTTCATGATAGCTACATTGGTTGTTTGAAGAAACATCACTGTAACTTTGGCATGCACAACTAAAAAGGCTTATTTAAATAGAAAAAATGTGATATGTGAGTGTCCAATCTTTATAGCGTTGAATCGATATTGTACCTTTGGCCACGATACGAAGTAGATATTGACTTATGTTCAAGCGATGCACGTCCACGATCGCTAGATAGTGATACGTGAATGAATTGTGCAATCTCTCTCACATGCATACATATTTCATTTCCCTGTGGGCATCGGAATCACAGACGCGCACTTCGTGTATTTCTCTCTCTCCGTCAGGGTTAAATTCGTCTTTCTACCCCGTCCTACAAGTCTCTCACACAGAAACACACACGCTCTCTATGTCTAACACGCCCACCCCTTTAATTCCGCCCACCCACAGCCACTAATGTCTCTCACACATATGCTATCTACCTATCCCTTAATATAGCTAGATATGTGTCAGACAACCTCCTTCTCCCTACTAGCAAGATGCCCATGCATTGCACGGAACATCAAGATGCATTTGTATGAGAAGTTTATCTTGTGGGAGAAAAGGATGAACGAGGGAATGCCTTATTTGCAAATGCGGAGAGGGGTGTGGGTATCTTTTTGCAAAATTGCCATAGTTTCCTTCCTGTCCGTCGGATATAAATTGGATGGCCTATATTGCAGGATGGCAGGAACACCATCATCACCAACTCTGTTTTTTATAAGAGTAGAGATATGTGAGTGTCACTGCCCCCCCCCACACACCCACACTTCCCAACACCGAAGGAGTAGGGTGACACCTCGATCTTGATACTAATCTATCGACTGGCTTCTCTCTCAAACATACACACACACACACTACCCGGCACCGAAGGAGTAGGGTGGCACATCGATCTTGATAATAATCTATCTACTCCTCTTTCAAACACACACACACACACACACACTCGCTAGTTGTGCCTCTGTGCCTACCGCGCACACTCTCGATACGTCTTTCTCTCCCTCCCCCCCAACAATGACAGCAGAAGGGTGACAACTCGATCTGATCATAATCTGTCAATTGGTTTCTCTCTCAAACATTGTGTCTCGGTGCCTCGCTCGGTAGCCCCCTCGATATGTAGACTTCTCGCGCGCGCACAGCTGTAGTGACGATGACGCTGAACCCAGTGTGCCTTGTTTTTACCGGCCTCATGTGATAGTTTTCACCCTGTTTTCTGTTAATTAACAAGGCAACCTTTTCTTTGTTACTACTAGTGAATCTGAAATCATTCGGGGCAGACATAAAATATATCACTTCAACCCAATTATCGCAGCAACTATTTTAAAAGAAATAAGCTAGCTGCCCGTGCGTTGCACGGAACATCAAGATGCATTTGTATGAGTAGTTTATCTTGTGAGAGAAAAGGTTGAACGAGGGAAGGCCTTATTTGCGAACGTGGAGAGACGTGTGGGTATATTTTTGCAAAATTGCCATAGTTTCTTTCCTATCCGTTAGATATAAATCCGACGGCCTATATTGCAGGATGGCACGCACACCATCATCACCAACTCTGTTTTCTACTCCCTCCGTCCGAAAATACTTGTCATCAAAATGGATAAAAAGAGATGTATCTAAAACTAAAATACGTCTAGATACATTTCCTTTTATCCATTTTGATGACAAGTATTTCCGGACGGAGGGAGTATTTGTCTTTTTAGAGATTTCAACAAGTGACTATGACCGGACCTTACCAACATACTCAAAAAAGTAGTCCATAATTTTGATGTTACCCTCTTTTCTTGGCGGTGCAGTGCCATCTGGATACCTCATAAATAAATAAAGTACTACATGATACTAATATATGATACATGGCGCAGGAGTACTAAGTATTATTAATACAGTTTTGCCAGAACTCATCTAGATGAGATATAATTTGGTCTCATTCATCTTTTATAGCCATTGGATGTGATGCTATATAAGATGCGTGTGTGCTGACGTGGGTTGTATTTGTTCTTGTGCAACGAACTGACCACTGCATGTCATGTTTGATAGTCTCAAGTCATTAAAAGCATACAAGCCCCACATCTCTTCTTGGTTGATTCCTCTATTTATGTCAAAAAATAAGAAACAACGTGAGAGTTAATGCACCACGGCTATGTGTTTACTATTTGGTTTTCGTAGGATGACTTAATACTCACCTAGACGGAGGGAGTATTCGATTTGACAGCGGACGACGCAGTTCCCGATATGGCTTTAATGCAGACGAGGGAGGGAGTAGCGGTTCCCGATATGTTGAATGGCCAATGCATCCTCCTTCAATTAATGCATGAGGGAAGTAATGGGAGGAGGTCCGGGAAAAGAGGCTGCACGATGTGAATGCAACGCAGTTTGCCCTCATTACCCTCATATAAAGGCACCCCTCCATTCCAATGCATCTACCACATCGTAAGCACCTAATCATTTGCCTAAGCACCTACACTAAGCGCAAAAGAGCTCACTCCAGACCCACGGCGGCGATGCTCGTGAGCGGCCAGCGGCTGCGCCAGATGGTCCATGACGCCAGCCTGCAGCATGGCGCCGAGGATCGTCTCCAGACGGTGTTGGAGACCGGCTGGTGGATGGCCGCCTTCGACGCCAGCTACGACTCTCAGTTGGACCAGATGATCGTTGCCACCAGCAACAAGTTCACCGTCCTCAAGAAGCTCGCGGACGACATCGCCGTACTCCTACAGCCCAAGCGCCCGGGCTCCTTGTTGCCTGCCACCCTAATCGGCCTCCATGGCCGGAACCTCTTTCAAGCACTGGTGGCCCTACAACTGCCCGCCGACGCCACGAAGAATGTCCACCTGGAGGTCGCGCTCACCGTGAGGCGCCTCGCCCTGCAAGAATTTGTCGACCTACACATCCACATGTACGAGGAAATCATGTACATAGGTATCTACAAGGCCAGTGAGGATGCTACGACATTGGCCTTCCTCAACCGGCTGGAAGCCTTGGATGCCTTTGCTGAGAAGCACCTCGGTCTCCCCACAAAAGTCGCCGCTCCTTAGCCGCCGGTCGGTGGCCCGGCGCACTAAGTTGAGGAGGAGGAGGTCATATGTTCGTGGATCCATCTTTCTTCTTGCCTTCTGTAACCACCACTGCGATCGCATCATCGTGGCGTTAATTCTTATTGTGATGTTGCATTCTCGTTCCAGTCAATACCGACATGTGCGATCCCTTTGCTTAATTATATGCATCACTGTAACTAGTACTCCATCCGTCAATTTATAAGTTGTGCTTACCTTTTCCATCAACTTCGTGCAACGCGCGGGCATCTTGCTAGAAACACTAGAATATGTCTATATAATCCGTATGTGATGGTCCATTTAAAATCTCAAAAAAAGACAAATATTTAGGTACGGAGGGAGTAATATATTAGGAGTATATCAAAACAATAGTGATTTCTTTCAAGTTTGTGAACAAATACTACTATTCTACTACTTTGGATCCATCGCAATGCACGGGCACATTGCTGGTAAAAGGAAAAGGCCTGCCGCGTTCGCGTCGCACCCCCACACGCCCGGGAATCGGGAGTACAACACGGCCCGTCCGGCACGACACATAGCTTAGGGAAGGCGTGTTGCCTAGCATTTTCACTTTCATGTGGGACCGCCGTTGAGCAAACCGACACCCCGCCCGCCGCCGGGTTGGAAAACAGAAACGAGGGGAAGATCTAGCTGTAGCACGGAAGCCAAGAAATTTGGTGTCAGACGGGGCTCGTTGATAGAGTAGGAGCATTCCGTACTAGTACTACTCCTACTAGTACCAAGTTTGTACTCCTAATACTATATTACTAGTACTACCACTATACAACTAGTAGGTACGTGCACGGCACAACATCGTAGGAACAAAAAACGGGAAGATCTTGTTTTGGGTGATTTATCTTTTTTTCAATCAACATAGTATGAATAATATGATGTGGGGGGCACCCATGAAGCTTATGTGGCTTGGTTGCATGGCTACGGAAGGTTAGAGAAAAATAAATAGATAATGTGTTTAGAGTGCACTCCACTAAATAGATATATACTTGGGATCCATTGCAACGGACCGACACATCTATATCTATACCCCCTATATAGTGTGTGAAAAACTTTGAAAGTTGGTCGTTGGATGAAGCCAATCCGACGGTACAAAGATGGCAAATCCGAGCACTACTGGCCGTTGGATATCATCCACCAGATTCTGCCACATGTATAATCTAGAAGACTCCATGGTTGAACTTAATTCATGACTAAGGGCCTCTTTGATTCATAGGATTGCAGAAACACAGGAATAGGAAAAAAGTAGGATTGGAATGGCATGTTCATTGGATCCCTATAGGATTTGAGTTTGTTTGATTGTGTCACATGAAAAACAAAGGATTTCTTTCAAGAGGTTGGAGTGCATGTTAGAATTCCTGTGAAACGTAGTACAAATGAATCCTTAGGAAAATATTCTACATGATTCAATCCTACGAATCAAACGACCAACGTAGGAAAAATTCCTAAGGATTCTAATCCTTCAAAGATCCTATGAAAATCCTTTGAATCAAACAGACCCTAACTTTGCCACAACTAAGCTTAGGCAAAGTTATTAGTTCTTCAAAACGAGAGAAACAAGTTGGCAAGCCTAAGGGAATCTTGCCACATTTTTGTGTGTATGTCATGTGGGGCCTTAGTGTGGCTTGCCTAAGGTGTGGCTTGAATCAAACACTCGCCTAAGTTAATCAAACTTGCCTAACCTTACATTCCACCAGATTTTGCCACATGTTAGAATCCAGAAAGCTCCACATGTAGAAGCATAATGCACAAACCACCAGAATCTCATGCGTGCAATGCACGTGTACCTTACTAGTACTAGTTGGTAGTAGTAAGAAACAAATTCCAGTTTTGGCACGAGCTCGTACTGCGGGAGCACCACAAGGCCTGCCGCAGGAGTTACATTTCCCTCTCGGGGCCCACGGGACCGAACTTCAGTGGCTTAGTGGTAGAAACAAGAAACGTGATGGTCGCCGTGGTTCAACTTCCATGGACAAGCTGTCATGTCTGCTGACACATGTATATCAAAACTAGAGTGTTTATATTTCAAGCACGTGAACAAGTATTATTCTACTACTTTGGATCCATTGCAACGCACGGGCCAGCACATTGGTAGTAGTAGTGTCCATCTCTATCTCTAGAGGCCTTCCCTCGTTCATCCTTTTCTCTCACAAGATAAACTACTCATACAAATGCATCTTGATGTTCCGTGGAACGCACGAGGATGTTTCCTTGGGGGTCTCTCCAGCGCGGCGTGGCCGTAGTTGCAAGTTGACGCCCCTTGAGATGCCGACGTTGAGGGGCACTCGGATTTCCTCCGATGAGCAGGTAAGATGAGTTTGATCACGTAGTAAATGCATTCTAAAGACTACTTCCGTGTCCATTTCCTAATTCTCCCCCTGCCCACTGTTTCACAGGTTAGGCTCGGTGCGAGTGGAGATTGGCTTGCATATGTACGGGAGGGTACCAACATCAATTTGCACAACATTTACAACGGTGAAACCGTTCCCGTAGAACCTTTGTCCAACATTGGGATCAGCCATGCAACGGGCCACCGCATGAATTGGTACGATGGAACCACGGTGAGATTGAATAAGATAGCACGAACCTTGCACATGGCGGTCAAAGGGGGACCATGTTGTCTGCGGCCGATTTGTTGCCGTACGAGTAGGAAGACGTTGTGCTCCTTTCTAGCCGCATCTTCGCGGTGACAAACCAGGGGACTTATTTTGTATGGGACACATCCTACGATATACTCCCTCTCTCCCAGTTTATTTATTTTGAACCTTTTCGTTTTATAAGTTTCAAATTCAAATTTAGAGCTCCCCATCACATGTTGAGATTACAATGTCCATTAAATCGTTGCGTGCATGTATAGTAAAGAAACAAATCTCGAGTTTGGCACGAGTTCATGCTGCAGGAGCACCACAAGCCCTGGCGCAGGTTACATTGCCCTCTCAGGGCCGTCGGGACTGAGCTTCAGCGCCTTACTACACCTACCTTTGAGTCAATAACATTGGACCCGATAGGTGACTGGTCCACATGTAATGCTCCCGTAGGCAGAGGGGCAGTGGGGCCAAGAGGGGTGAGCCGCAGGTCGGGGGACGTGTGGTTTCATGGGTTCGAGCGGCGTTGTGGGAATCGCGAGTGGCTGTGGTAGAAACTTGATGCTCGCCACATTTTAGGTGGCCCACATGTCATGCACACAAAGGCAGAGGGGCGGTGCGGCCGAGAGGGGTGAGGCGCACGTCGGGGGGCGTGGTGCCATGGGTTGGAGAGGCGTCGTGGGAATCGCGAGATGAAACGTGATGGTCGCCGTAGTTGAACTTCCATGGACAAGCTGTCATGTCTACGTGACATGTACTTCATACCGATCACTGGAAGGAGTAGCAGAGAAAGCTATATATGCGGATAAATAGTTCCTTATATTCAAGCGGACCCACGCTACTACTCTATTCCAAAGACATGCACACTATCGAAATAGTCCATCTATATCAATATACACCGAGAGGGAATAATTTTTTTTACAAGAGAGGAAATATTTCATCCATCCATAATGCCCTCCTGCTGGTGCAGCCTTTCTTCTTCTTCTTCTTCTTCTTCTTCTTCTTCTTCTTCTTCTTCTTCTTCTTCTTCTTCTTCTTCTTCTTCTTCTTCTTCTTCTTCTTCTTCTTCTTCTTCTTCTTCTTCTTCTTCTTCTTCTTCTTCTTCTTGTTCTCATTCTCTGTGGGAGACGGCTTCGCAAAAAGCTCTTTGGACCTTGCAGCTATCTCGTAACTCACACGGGCATCGAGGGCAGCATATTTTATCTGCTCGTACGTCAAGGGATAATTCTCCCATCCAGATGACCTTAATGCCACCGTCTCGTCACCCTTCTAAAGATTTGTACCGAGCACAAAATTTGCTACGTCGAATAGGGATGGTGTCTGTTTATCACAAACTTCTACAGGAATTTTGATTCTGGTTTGTAGGTCAGCGATGCTATTCAAATCAAGGTTGTACGGCTCCAGCTTCTGTTTGTCCCCTTAGATGGCTGCCCCACAGAAGTATACGTCCTCCCGAGACAAGAAATCGTGAATCTCACCTGGTATGGAGGGCGAGTGTATGATGTGGTACACCAAAACATCATCTTCGAGGCACAGCTGAAGGACGGTGGCGCGCTGGATCTTCCCAGGGGCACACTCCGTGTACTCTGCGTCGAGACCAATGACCCTCGTCTCTACCTTTTCGAGGGAGTTTGATACATTATTGATCCACTGCCGAACAACCCTTGGGTGTACGGTGACGGTGGCAACTATGCGCATCGAGCCTTCGACGAGGACATGTTGGACGCTAAAAACCTGCATCTCGATCTCTATCGCCATTTGGAACCGCTGGAACGGAGGGCTATGGTTTGGAGAATTAGGATTAGATGGCTAGTATAACTGAAGTAGTAGACGATTATTTAAGGAGGTTAAAACAATGTGAACGCAGTGGGGTTTGGACGCAAATGAAGACGAAGGGGAGGTGAAGAAGCCGAGGAGAATCGGTTCCCGATGGAGAAGTAAATGGGAGAAGTGGCATGCAGGCAGTTGATTAGATGGCTAGGTAGACTAAACGAAAAGGCTATGCGGGTAGACCGATGAGTCATGCATGTTCGTGTACGTGCCCATCCTTCCTGATAGGTGGGACCTATGCAAACAGATAAAAAAATGTGTCGTAGTTTTTTTTGAGCGCGTGAGTGGGAGACACAACATTCTCTGGTTAAGGAATACTCCCTCTATTTAGGTGAGTATAAGTCACCTTATGAAAATCAGGTTTTCCCAAAACCTTTAGGCGTGGAGCATTAACTTCCTGCTCGATCCCCTCCCAGCCTCATTAGCCAGCATTCTCTTCTTCTGCTACCGCGTTCTACCTTTCCATTTTTCCTCTTCTCAAGTGTGGAACGATCTGCATGCCGTCCTTGATGCACCAGAACGACCACTGCATGCATCGCGGCAGAGCGTTGATTGGGCATGCACGAGAATTTGGTTCTGCTCGCAATATGGATGATACCTGATCGATGAAGTGAACAGGCATGCTAGCACGGGAGACCTATTTACGCTATACAATACTGGAGTACTCATGTACCTACTACTACTACTACTACTACTAGTAGTAGTAGTAGTAGTAGTAGTAGTAGTAGTAGTAGTAGTAGTAGTAGTACAACTATGGTACACTTGATGGTCAAAATACTATTCATCCGGTCCTCACAGTGAAGTGACAACACCCTGCGCCTGACACTAGTCCAGGCGGCGTGTTCAGGTTACCAAAGTCAGCATCAACCTGTGCACAGTGCAGTATGTCACCGCCGCTGTACAGCACATTGGCGCCTCGCCTCATCTCCCTCTCCGCTCCCATAGCACCACTCCATCTCCATCTCCTTCTCCGTCTCCATCTCACTGTGCCCCCGTGTACCGTCACCTCACTCGCCTCCCCCAGTACCACTATTCCCTCGCTAGCCGCTCCAGCACCGACATCCTTCTCCCCCGTAAATCAAGCCCCCTTCCAAACTCCACCATGGCCGAACGCGAACCGTGTAGCATCCATATGAGCCGCGATTGGAGCAATCTCCCCAGTGACATCCTCGACCTCTGTTGTTCGTGTATGGATATGTTGAGCACCCTGCGGCTGGCTGCATGCTCGAGGGACATGCACACGGCCATCATCGAAGCAAGGCCTAAGCTTTTCAAGACACCCTGCTTGCTGCTATCTGGTCTTGCGAGATTGGCTCACCATGACACGGAGGCGTGCATGATGCCCCTCGACTTCAATCTGATCTCCATTAGCCGAAACTTCTTTGCAGGTATGTAGTGGGTCGCCGTACATCATTTCCCTCAACATTGATCCGATCACCATCGCCCGAAACTTCTTGGCAGGTATGTACTGGGTTGACATGAACTCCCACTGGATGGCTACCTTCAGAGAAGACGGTAAAAATTTGGTGCTCGTGAACTTCCAGACCTCCCATGAGATTATCCTTCCTCCATTGGATTATATAGAGTATTACCATCGCGGTCCAAGTCATGTAGATTACTACGTCAGTTGGACGGACCTTGTTTTGCAGAAGATTGTAATCTGCCAAGTGCCCACATGACATGCGAATTACGCAGACTTCAAGCTAATTGCATTGTTCAACCGCGGACTCGCCTATCTTTACGCCGGTGCCTTCTTTAGCCGGAGACAACTCCGCTCGCAGTGGATCATCGTCAAAGCTGATACACACTTCTGTGATGCTATTGAACACAATGGCATCATCTACGCGATCGACAAAGCAGATGGCACCACGTATTGCTGGGATGGTGCGTGTAAGTTGTTTCCTCTCATGTTAATGATGACGCCATGACACTGTTTGAACTTTTTGTGATGATTGGCATATCTCTGTTTGAGCAGAATTTGAGTAGAACTATGGCAATGTATTAGAGACGCCGTAAATCAGCTATATTTGGAATGAGTTAATTCATGCGATTGTGACCATGTCATTATAGCCAATTTGTACCCTGAATAATCAAACGGTTAGGAATATATGGATATTATCCTTATTTTACAGTAATCTATATACTACTACTAAATATGAGTGTGTATCAATGGCCATGTTAGTTTCCTCATTTTCATGATGTAGAAACATGCACCACACTGTTGGTTTCATCTAACCATACATTAGGGAAGTAAATGTGCATATGGAGAACTCTATATTTGGAAGTAGTGAAATCCTGCAATGCTTACCATGCGTACATACCTATATTCGCCCTTCAGCAATCAATGGCTAGAATAATATCCTCAAAAAAAATTTGCCCACAGAACACGAGTATATAACAATGCATGGTCTGTTAGTTACCTTGAAGAATTTGTTTGTGAGGACAGAACATGATTACATAACATGCATGACATGGTAGTTTCCTGTGAAGAATTGAGTGCGAGATAACATGAGTATAACCATGCATGGCACTTCTATATTTTCGAACCCAGTATAGATTTCCTTGTATTTTCCTCCCAGTTCCAACAGGGACATATCAATGTTGTTTCTTGCATTATCCTACTCATACTCTGAACAATGTTGATCTTACATTAACAATGCCTGTCCTTTTTGATATGACGCAGTGTCCCTACAGTTACTGCCCTTTGTAATCACACCACCTTTGCCAAAAACAGGGAAGCACAACTGGTTCCTTGCTCGATCAGACGACGACAAAAGACTGATGATCATTCAGACACATGAGCCGGAAAAGTTATATTGCAAAAACCCCACGGTATACAAGCACCGTGTAATACGTGAGTATCCGGACAGTGGCTGTTACGTCTATGAGCAGGATACCAGATTGTTGGGGCCTTTAGGATTTTTTAGTTGGAGGCCGGTAAACAGCCTTGGTTCACACTCTTTGTTTCTCGGACTCAATTATCCGATTAACCAGGAGATCACCGTTGGCAAGGACCTTGATGGCAGAGAGGCTCTGTTTGCTATGGAAAACTGTGTCTACACGGCGAGCCCTAGGAGTTCGGGAGCAAACTCCCCTGATTGTCAACGATACAGCCTGCAGCCAAAAGAAGGTGAGAATGACAAAGGAATCCGGATTAACTTTGATCTTTGGATGTCTCAATTATGACAGGTAGTGATGTGGTTTGAGCCTTCGGTTTGATAGGTAATTGGGCTGTTGCATCGAAAGGGTGGAGTACTGGTGTCTCCGGATCACTGGTCGCTGAAGCGGGGCTGCAAATTATGATGGTGTTGGATCATCTCTTCGAATGACTTTGTTGTCTTTGCTGCTGGTTCTGGATGGGTAGTTCTTTCTTTTGTTATGCATATTCCTTGTCATTTGGTCATCCTCGTCTATGTCACTCTTACTATGTAATAGTCGCTTCTGTTTAAAATGTCATTCTCGTCTGGATCACGAGAGTCTGAGCGATGCAGATGGGTGCGTTTTGGTGGTGTAGCAAGACTTCTTATGAACTATCATGTCTTGCTGTTTATGTCAGTAGTAGTCACTAGTCAGTGTTTGAATGTTGTATATATTGTTGTTTCGAACTTTTTATTGTCTCAAACTACCGGTGGGCTAAATGAGGGCATCACCATTCTCCAGTGTTCAGAGTATATCTCCTTTTTTCAAGTTATATAATTTGAGCTCAGTGTCTTTTCGATGATGTACACTTGTTTGGGCCAGTGAGGTGTCATTGAATATGGGCCGAGTAGTAACGCAATGCCAAACAAGTCAATTATGACTCTCAGGCCGGGCTCTCAAAAGATCCTGAAAAAGGTCGGGCTCTCCAAAAAATAATGAATAAGGACTCTTAGGCCGACATGTGCGCGCCACCGGTGTTTTCGTGCGCTTGCGCGCCGAGAGCATATTGGCGTGTGCTCGAAATTCATGCTACCTTTTCATCTACAGTCTCCTGCCCCTCACCCACCTATGGAATCTCGATTCCTACTCCAGTTCCCCCAAAGCCCCCTCCTGTACTCCCTGTACTCAAGTGCACTATCATGTCGCCGGTCAATGCGGATCTCCGAGCCGGAGATCTTGAGGTCCGTCCTGCCTTCGGTCGCTGCGTGCTATCGCTCAACAGTGGCATGGCGGCGCTTGACGACTAGTTTGCCGGCAAAGTGCTGATGGTAACCATCAACAGCGACCGGCCTCCCGTCTCGTCGGATGACCATCCAAATAAGTGACTTGCTCGTCGAAGTCTGTCCGCCACCGGCTGATTTCTTCGTCGGGTTCTGGACAACTTTCGACTACAGTTGTGTGTTCGAATCTTCCCGGCGTTTGGTCTGCGATGGCATGCTGGTGAGCTTTGATCGGTGGCACCCAGGATGGGGCTCGGTGCCCTCTGAGCTTGAGTTTTTAACAAAGCTTACCTTCCACGGCATGCCTCGACGTGCTTGGAACAGCGAGTCCATGAACGAGCTTATCAACGACCTTGGAGGTGAGCTCGTAAGTATGGTTGTTCCTCCATACAGCTGGGCTCTGACGGTTATGGCATGGATGAAGAAGCCGTCCACCATACCGAAGGTGATTGGTGTTAAGATACCGGTGCAGGAACCGGGGTTGTACTATTCGTCGCCACCAAGGCCGCCGCGGACCGCGTTAGGGATGTACCTGTATCGAGTGTTCATGCATGTCGAAGAAGTGGTCAATCCATCAATCGAAGTCCTGCCGCCGCCGCTGGTGCCAGGGTCCATCGACGACGTCCATTACAGGAGTCAACGTCAGACTTTCCCCGTGTTGCTCGGAACGATGGATGGCACAGGGCCTACTCCATCACGCGGCGGAGGCCATTGCTTCTTTAGGAGAAGAGGCAGGGCTGGCTGCCTGGATGTGCTCTAATTTGAGGTAACAACTGAATCTTGTCAGATACTAGTTAAACCCGAGCTATGGGTGTGAAACACTGATATGCCAGTACATTTGATTGTGACCTGTTCTAATTTTGTACCTGAACTTTTTTTAGAAAGGTTTGTACGTCAACTTAATGTGCTAGGAGAACTTATTATGTTGTCTGTCTGTTTTCTTTGCACAACATTCAAGATATTTCCCCGTCATTGATAAAGACGATGAACCGTTATGTACGACTTTGTTGGTTTCAACATAGCCCTTCCCGTAGCAATCCAATGCTTCCATCCTGATTGTGCCGCCTGCGTGAAATTTTTGTATGCAAGTTCAGTGTGCTATTATGTTCTATATGATTGTGTCAACTATATAAGTTTTTACTGAGCATCAGCAATGCATATGGCTGAAAGATGTATTTACGAGCATCGGCCGATGGGTCTCTCTCACACACACACACACACACGCGCGCGCGCGCGCGCACACGCACAAGTGGGACCCGTTGAATTATTTATTTGCTCGTGACAACTTTTAATTAGGTTCCACTGTAATTTAACTTTTTTCTTAAGTTATTAGTTGAGCTTAGTGACTTCAAAAAGTTGTACAGAAGCCTTGTTTGGGCCTTTCCAGCGTCGCTGAATGTGGGCTGAGTAACCATGTTAGGTTGTACTGTACTACACAGGCCTTTTTTCGCTATTTTTTTAAATAATGCATTTTTTATTAATTTTCATAAATATTACGCTGGGTAAATTTTTTTCAAAAATAATACACCGTTCGCCCGCTGCAGGCCGACTGGGCCTAGTCAGCCCATAGCAGGCCGATTGGATTCCAGTCGGCCAGCCGATTGGATTCCAGTCGGCCTACAGCTGGCCGACTGGCCCCTGTCGGCCCACTATGGGCCGACTGGAGCTAATTGGCTCGCTGTGGGCTAATTGTTTTTACAAAAGTGTTAATCATGTATTTAAAAAATATGTGTATTGTGACCTCCTCCGCTCGCTGTGGGCCCACTATTGACTAAAAAATATGTTTTAGAAAGTATTAATCATGTATTTAAAATTGTTAAATGTGTGTATAGAAAATGTTCCTTATCTATACAAAAAAATTTAAATGTGTGTATAAAAAATAGCTTTTTTTCAACATCAGCAATGCAACTGGGCCGAAAGTTGTACACAATATCCGGGTGAACTTGTTATTCTCCGCCCCGCTGGGCTGCAAACTTTCGTAGGAGGTATGCATTAGGCTTAACAAGAAAATGGACTTTAAGAAATAATAAATGGGATGTAATTATAATAACTGGACAGTTACTATGCACCAAACACGTAATTAATTTAAAAAATATATTATTTTTGGAATTTGAAAATTTTAATTTCATTACTTGTTGCGCGCGCAATATTTCGTTGGATTTTAACGTAATACAACTTTATTTTGAAATTATATTTAACCTGACTAGAAATTTCGGATAAAAATATTTCGGATCCCATCAAAATGTGGGAATTTTTTTGAATTCTGTTTTGAGCGGTTGTTTGAAATTATTAATTGTTGTCCTAGCTAGAAGTTGGGTTGTAATTTTAACAAACTATAAATGGGCTGTAGTAAATTCCATTAGAATTAAAAAATGGGCTGTAAATTCTTACAAATCGCAAATGGGATATATGTTCTCTGCCAAATCTGAGCTGTGGGCCTACTAAGTTGACGCGTACCAAGGGCTTTGTCAATTTAGTCAATATAAACGATTCTAGCTGCAGTGATCGTACGATGTCCATCCAACGGCCGTAGTGCTTCTTCAACCTCTGGTCTTCTTGCTCTAGCCGCCCAAAGCAGCGCCGGTCATGTCACGTGCTCCTGCCTCCCGTGGCTGGCTGTGATGCCGCGGAGGCCTCACCACCCTGTAGTACTCCCACCGCTGGCCAGGCCATCCCTCTACTCACCCACACCCCATGTTATTCTGCGGCGACGGCAGCCTCACACCACAGCCGAATCAGTGAACCCTTGTACTCCTCTCCACGCGGGCTTCCACTGCTGCGTCTTCCCCGGCTCCGCGTCGTCCCCTAACTAGGCCTCGCCGTCGTCCAGACCACCGCCCTGGTGCTCTCGGCGCGGCGTGGTCAACATGGTCAACGACCGACTTCCATCAGAAGAGTACTGTACGTGAAGAGGCTGACAGCTGGGTCCACGGCAGCCGCAAGGAAGTGCCTCCTTATTACGCCCAAAATAATTATTCCTCCACCTGACAGTGGGGACCCACCGGACGGGCCACCGTATTTCACGAAAAAAATGATTCGCCCCCTGACTGCTGGGACCCATGAGCTACATCTTCGCACGCAAGGAAGTGCAACAACAACAACAACAACAAAGCCTTTAGTCCCAAACAAGTTGGGGTAGGCTAGAGGTGAAACCCATAAGATCTCGCAACCAACTCATGGCTCTGGCACATGGATAGCAAGCTTCCACGCACCCCTGTCCATAGCTAGCTCTTTGTCGATACTCCAATCCTTCATGTCTCTCTTAACGGACTCCTCCCATGTCAAAATCGGTCGACCCCGCCCTCTCTTGACATTCTCCGCACGCTTTAGCCGTCCGCTATGCACTGGAGCTTCTGGAGGCCTGCGCTGAATATGCCCAAACCATCTCAAACGATGTTGGACAAGCTTCTCCTCAATTGGTGCTACCCCAACTCTATCTCGTATATCATCATTCCGGACTCGATCCTTCCTCGTGTGGCCACACATCCATCTCAACATACGCATCTCCGCCACACCTAACTGTTGAACATGTCGCCTTTTAGTCGGCCAACACTCCGCGCCATACAACATTGCGGGTCGAACCGCCGTCCTGTAGAACTTGCCTTTTAGCTTTTGTGGCACTCTCTTGTCACAGAGAATGCCAGAAGCTTGGCGCCACTTCATCCATCCGGCTTTGATTCGATGGTTCACATCTTCATCAATACCCCCATCCTCCTGCAACATTGACCCCAAATACCGAAAGGTGTCCTTCCGAGGTACCACCTGGCCATCAAGGCTAACCTCCTCCTCACAGCTAGTAGTACTGAAACCGCACATCATGTACTTGGTTTTAGTTCTACTAAGCCTAAACCCTTTCGATTCCAAGGTTTGTCTCCATAACTCTAACTTCCTATTTACCCCCATCCGACTATCGTCAACTAGCACCACATCATCCGCAAAGAGCATACACCATGGGATATCTCCTTGTATACCCCTTGTGACCTCATCCATCACCAATGCAAAAAGATAAGGGCTCAAAGCTGACCCCTGATGCAGTCCTATCTTAATCGGGAAGTCATCGGTGTCGACATCACTTGTTCGAACACTTGTCACAACATTATTGTACATGTCCTTGATGAGGGTAATGTACTTTGCTGGGACTTTGTGTTTCTCCAAGGCCCACCACATGACATTCCGCGGTATCTTATCATAGGCCTTCTCCAAGTCAATGAACACCATATGCAAGTCCTTCTTATGCTCCCTATATCTCTCTCCATAAGTTGTCGTACCAAGAAAATGGCTTCCATGGTCGACCTCCCAGGCATGAAACCAAACTGATTTTTGGTCACGCTTGTCATTCTTCTTAAGCGGTGCTCAATGACTCTCTCCCATAGCTTCATTGTATGGCTCATCAGCTTAATTCCACGGTAATTAGTACAACTCTGAATATCCCCCTTGTTCTTGAAGATTGGTACTAATATACTCCGTCTCCATTCTTCTGGCATCTTGTTTGCCCGAAAAATGAGGTTGAAAAGCTTGGTTAGCCATACTATCGCTACGTCCCCGAGACCTTTCCACACCTCAATGGGGATACAATCAGGGCCCATCGCCTTGCCTCCTTTCATCCTTTTTAAAGCCTCCTTCACCTCAGACTCCTGGATGCGCCGCACAAAACGCATGTTGGTCTCATCAAAGGAGTCATTCAGTTCAATGGTAGAACTCTCATTCTCCCCATTGAACAGCTTGTCGAAGTACTCCCGCCATCTATGCTTAATCTCTTCGTCCTTCACCAAGAGTTGGCCTGCTCCGTCCTTGATGCATTTGACTTGGCCAATATCCCTCGTCTTCCTCTCCCGGATCTTAGCCATCTTATATATGTCCCTTTCACCTTCCTTCGTGCCTAACCATTGGTAGAGGTCCTCATATGCCCGACCCCTTGCTTCACCAACAGCTCGCTTTGCGGCCTTCTTCGCCATCTTGTACTTCTCTATGTTGTCTGCACTCCTATCCAGGTATAGGCGTCTGAAGCAATCTTTCTTCTCTTTAAGCGCCTTCTGGACATCATCATTCCACCACCAGGTATCGTTATCTTCGCTTCTCCTTCCCCTGGACACTCCAAACTCCTCCGAGGCCACCTTACGAATGCAAGTCCCCATCTTCATCCACACATTGTCCGCATCCCCTCCTTCCTCCCAAGGGCCCTCCTTAAATACCCTCTCCTTGAACACCTGAGCTACCTCCCCCTTGAGCTTCCACCACTTCGTTCTAGTGACCTTGGCACGCTTATCCCGCTGGACACGAATCCGAAAGCGGAAGTCAGCAACCACCAGCTTATGCTGGGGTACAACACTCTCCCCAGGTATCACCTTACAGTCTAGGCACGGACGCCTATCTTCTCTTCTCGAGAGGATGAAATCAATCTGGCTAGAGTGTTGGCCACTACTAAAAGTCACCAGATGTGATTCTCTCTTTCTAAAGAGGGTGTTAGCTACAATCATGTTGTAGGCTAGAGCAAAGCTTAAGACATCTTCTCCTTCTTGATTCCTGATGCCATAGCCAAAGCCCCCATGCGCCCCTTCAAAACCTGTGTTAGATGTACCCACGTGGCCATTGAGGTCTCCTCCTATGAAGAGCTTCTCACCAATCGGTACACTCCTAACCATGTCTTCCAAGCCTTCCCAGAACTCCCTCTTGGTGTTCTCATTGTGGCCTACTTGCAGGGCATATGCGCTGATAACATTGAGAACCAAGTCCTCAGCTACCAGCTTGACCAGGATAATCCGGTCCCCACGTCTCCTGACGTCTACCACTCCATACTTGAGGCTCTTGTTGATCAAGATGCCTACGCCATTTCTGTTTGCAGCCGTCCCCGTGTACCACAGCTTGAAGCCGGTATCCTCCACCTCCTTCGCCTTCTGTCCTCTCCATTTGGTTTCTTGGACGCAAAGGATATCAACACCTCTCCTCACTGCTGCATCAACTAGCTCCCGAAGCTTCCCTGTCAGAGACCCTACATTCCAGCTACCTAAGCGAATCCTCCTAGGCTCGGCTAGCTTCCTTACCCTTCGCACTCGTCGAGTCAAATGCGAAGACCCTTGCTCATTTTCCAGTACATCCGGGCGCCGATGTAGCGCGCCACTAAGGATGCGACGACCCGATCCTCGCTCACTTGCCACCGTATCCGGATCAAGATACGGCGCGCCACTTGGGGGGTGACGGCCCGGCCCTTGCCCATTTTCCACCACACCCGGGTTCCGATGTGGCGCGTCGCTGAGAGGGTTACGCCCCAACGAAAATCTTTTGGGTTTCATCTCCATAAGAGTGGCTGAGTTTTTACGTTGGCTCGCCAAGCCTATCACAACCCTCCTCCTTTACCCGGGCTTGGGACCGGCTATGTTGAGACAACATAGGCACGCAAGGAAGTGCGTCCGAAAAAAAAGATTCACCCCCCTAACTGCTGGGACCCACCAGGCCCCCGACTGCTGGGACCCACCAGCTACACCTTCGCACACAAGGAAGTGTGTCCGGGCAAAAAAAACAGAACGATTCGCCCCCTGACTGCTGGGACCCACCAGCTACATCTTCGCAGGCAAGGAAGTGCCTGACAGTCGGGACCCACCTGGTCGAAGCGTACGTAGCATTGTCATTCTGGTCGCGAACGTGTACGTACATACTGGTCGATGTAGAGGCGCGCACGTGTCGTAGTAGAGGCGTGCACGTAGCATGTACACGTACGTACAGGGGCCAGGGTGCAAGAAAGAAAATACGGCCACATATGTGTACATACGGGCGGGGTCTCGAACGCCTACTCGTGCATACGTACGGCCAGGGCTCGTGTACATGGCTGGGTCAGAACGAAGAAACAGCGTCGTCGTCATGTTCATGGGGAGGTAACGGAATGCGTCGTGTTCATGGAGAGGCAACGGAATGCGTCATGTTCATGGGGAGGCAACGGAATGCGTCGTGTTCATCGGGAGGGCTTGGACGGAACAGGCGATGGAAACGAGGCCTGGCGTACCACAGAACGGAGGAAACGGCCTTGTGTTCGACCGGCCACGTTCGAAACGGGATCATGTTCATCGGGAGGGGTGTGGAGTATCGCAAAATGGAGGAAACAGGCGTCCTATGGCCGAAACGGGGGTCCTGTTGATCGGGAGGGGTGTGGCGTACCGCAAAACGGAGGAAACAGACGTCCTATGGCCGAAACGGGGGTCCTGTTGATCGGGAGGGGTGTGGCGTACCGCAAAAGGGAGGAAACGTACCTCCTACGGTCGAAACGGGGGTCTTGTTGATCGGGAGGGGTGTGGCGTACCGCAAAACGGAGGAAACGGACTTGTGTTGGAGCGCTACGGTCGAAACGGGGGTCCTATTCATCGGGAGGGGTGTGGCGTACCGCAAAACGGGACTCCACGGGATACCGTTCATCTCCACCGTCGACCTCCTCCAGCCTCCATGGGCTCCTGTTCCTCCAGCCTCCACGGGCTCCTGTTCATCCAGCCTCCACCGCGCGCTACTCCACCGGCTACTGTTCAACCACCCCTCCACCGTCTACTGTTCATCCAGCCCTCCACACCACGGGGTCCTGTTCAACCACCCCTCCATGGGCACCCCTCCACCATCTACTGTTCATCCAGCCCTCCACACCACGGGGTCCTGTTCAACCATCCCTCCACCGTCTACTGTTCATCCAGCCCTCCACACCACGGGGTCCTATTCATCCACCCCTCCACGAGCACCCCTCCATCGTCTACTGTTCATCCAGCCCTCCACCATACCACGGGGTCCTATTCATACAGCCCTCCACCACACCACGGAGTCCTGTTCATCCAGAGGCAACGCCACCGCTCACTATTCATCCACACCCCCCCCCCCGCAACGCTCACTGTTCATCCCATCGATCGACTTCAGTTAGCAGCAGTAGCGAAGGAATTGCTTGATCGGGTTCAGTTAACAGCCATCGATCGATCGCTCGGGTTCAGTAACGCGTAGCCTGCAGTGCAATCGCTCGGGTTCAGTTCGAGCCCAACGCCTCGCTCGAGTTCAGTTAGAGCCAACGCCTCGCACATACGCGCATACATGTACGAGAGAAACGCGCATCGCTCGGCCCCCGACCTCCCACCGTAACCAGGAACTCCCCGAAATTTTCCTCCCCCTCGCTTCTACCATGGTTTTTTCCGTCATGGACGGCCCAAAGAATGTCATGCAGCTGCGTCTCCGACCCGCCCAGGACGAAAAGCCCATTTTCTGTCATGATTTTTTGTCATAGAAGTAGGAGCCCACCACATCTATGATGATACCGGGTTTTGTCACAATTATCGTCATAGAAGTGTCATATGTATGACATAAATTTTTTTCATTCGGCCCAAAATGTCACGGATGTATCTTTTTTTGTAGTGAGAACATTGTATTGAGATCCAAAAAGAGAGAAGAAGCCATCTAGCTACTAACTATTGACCTGCAGGTCTAAGGTAAACTACTCACACTTCATCGGAGAGGCTATGGTGTTGATGTAGAAGCCCTCCGTGATCGATGCCCCCTCCGGCGGAGCTCCGGAACAGGCCCCAAGATGGGATCTCGTGGATACAGAAAGTTGCGGCGGTGGAATTAGGGTTTTGGCTCCGTATCTGATCATTTGGGGGTACGTGGATATATAGAGGAGGAAGAAGTACGTCGGTGGAGCAACAGGGGGCCCACGAGGGTGGAGGGCGTGCCTGGTGGGGGTGGGCGCGCCCCCTACCTCGTGGCCTCCTGTTTCTTTTCTTGATGTGGGGTCCAAGTCTCCTGGGTCTTATTCGTTGAGAAAATCACGTTCCCGAAGGTTTCATTCCGTTTGGACTCCGTTTGATATTCCTTTTCTTCAAAACCCTAAAACAGGCAAAAAAACAGCAATTCTGGGCTGGGCCTCTGGTTAATAGGTTAGTCCCAAAAATAATATAAAAGTGGATAATAAAGCCCAATAATGTCCAAAACAGTAGATAATATAGCATGGAGCAATAAAAAATTATAGATACATTGGAGACGTATCAGAGGTGCCCCAGTATCGTATCATCCCACTATCTTTTTGCTTTTACTTATTTTAGTTCGATCTTTTGCTTTAGATGAATAAAAGTTTAGTTCGATCCTTTATTCTTTGAGAGTTTACTTAGTGATCTATCCTTGTAATCATGTGCAAGATATATAATAAAGTTTAGTTTGAGTTTTTGCTTTCTTTACTTTCATGTTGCAAATAAAAGAAAAGAAATAAGGAATAAAAAGAGAAAGGAAATAAATAAAATAAAGGAAATAAATCAAAAATACCGTATACTAATCTTATGGTAGGTGATGACACCACACAAGGAAAAGTATAAGTAGAAAATTTTATTAGAATTGACAAACATAGCATTAGTCAATGCTGCAACTGATGAAAGAATTAATAAGGGAAGAGAAGATTCACATACAAATATACTATCCTAGAAATCTTTTGTGATTGTGAGCCCTCATCAAAATATTATATGCCAAAATTCTTGACATTGGACAAGGAAGACAACTTAATGGTTTATGTTTGTTTATATTCACATAGAACTCATATTGTCATGGATCCTTTAACATGTGGTGCTTGCCCCCTACCTTTGCTAGCCAAAAGTTCTACACTAAGTAGAGATACTACTTGTGCATCCAAAAACCCTGAAACCCAAATCTTATTTTCGAGTGTCCACCATACCTACCTACGGATTGAGTAAGATCCCTCAAGTAAGTTGTCATCGGTGCAAAAAGGCAATAAAAATTGCTTCTAAAAGTGTAAGATCATTTAGTGTAAAAGAAAATTGAGCGTTGCACGAACATGTGATGGTGAAGAATAAAAGTGATGGACTGCATAATAAAGGTCGCTATCACAAGGGGCAATGCAACATGACGTTCTTTTGCACTAAGGGTTGAAAATACAAACAAATAACCGCATGGCAACCTCTGCTTGCCTCCACGAAGGGCCTATCTTTTACTTGTATGTATTTACTTTTATGCAAAGAGTCAAAGTTTTCCTTCTATTCATTTTTTTCTCCTTTGGCAAGCATCATGTGGTGATGAAAGATCTAGGCACATATGTCCAGTTGAATATAGATAGCATGAGTTATTATTGTTGACATCACCCTTGAGGTGAATACGTTGGGAGGCAAAACTATAAGCCCCTATCTTTCTATGTGTCCAGTTGAAACATTTTGCTCATGTGTACGCGGTGAGTGTTAGCAATCATAGAAGACTATATGATGGTTGAGTATGTGGACTTGCCTAAAGGCTTTGATACATGACCCTTTCTAAAAAGATGATGAATTCTAGTTGCAATGTTGACTGAGAACATAGTTTGTTGGTTTTTAATAGAGTTTTTGCTTTATACTTCAACAGTGTGATGAATTTTCACTTATTCATGAGAAGTCTATGATAAGAGCTTTATGATAAAAGTCTTATGTTTGATTTTGTTGCTATTATAATAATCTACATGATGCTTCTATGTCAGTATTTTGTTTTTATCGACACCTCTCTCTCTAAGCATGTGGACATGTTTTTTTATTTTGGTTTTCGCTTGAGGACAAGCGAGGTCTAAGCTTGGGGGAGTTGATACGTCCATTTTGCATCATGTTTTCTTACTATTATTTATGATGTTTTCATCCATAATAATGCTTTTTAGAAATTCTAATGCCTTTTCTCTCATAATATGCAAGGTATACACAAAGAGGGAGAATTCCGGCAGCTGGAAATCTGGACCTGGAAAAGCTATGTCAGGCCTCCTATTATGCACAACTCCAAACAACACTAGTACACCGAGGTGCTATACAAACGGTTTTTACCCCTTTCCGCGACGGCATTTGGAACCGTCGCCTAGTGAGTAACTGCGATACGGGGGTCCTTCCCACACGACCCAGAAACCGTCGGGGATATTCCCGCCTGGCACACATGCTTGGCAAAATGAGGTCATGTGTGACCGGCAAGCGCTCAAATACGGAAATACATACAGTAGATCTAAAAAATACAATTATACATGCGATATTGTTTCCGGTTGCAAGTAAATCCCACACAGTTGCTCCAAGGAAAACGTTTCCGTTCACAGGTACATCACACACAATTTTCCCCGTTAAATCATTTGTGATAGCGTTGCCATTGCACACGATATTAACAATTTTATCATTTGCATTATCGAATGCATCACACATGGTGCGTAGAGGAAACTGTGTGGCAAAGGTTGTCCAACACACATAGTTTTTGTGTGGTAAACGTTTGCGCCAGGTGGCCTAATGCAAACAGTTTGCAAGAGGATGTCGTGTGTGATTGTTCATTAGTCTAACATGGTTTGTTCCTAGAAATTGTGTGTGTTATTGAAAGAATCACACACGATGTTTTCTCAATAACCGTTTGCAATAGAAAAACCCAATTAGCAGGCTAATTATCTGATTATTAACAATCCATTTATTAATCTAATTGACATTTCATATTAAGCACACAATATATTTCCTTTTCAAAATTGAAATACATCAGAGTACAACATCATATAGCTTCAGCACTCAGCTACCCCATTACACAACTACACCAGCACCAAGTTTCACATGCAACATCTATAACCTTTGGAAATTAGCATCATAGATGATACATAGACAGATGTATCTCATCTGGAAAACTACTGAAGCAGAAGGCGAATATTGAGCCTTCATTGATGTTGAAGGTCTTTGTAACTTTAGGCCAGTGCCTGTGGATGATTGACCGTCCATCCTTCGTCCTCTTCAGGAACAATTCAATATTGAACCGTGGGTGTTGTATGAATACCTTCCTTGCCTCCTGACCATACAGGTGGTTTGAGAGGTAATCATCAGTGAACTACTTTGGAAAGGCCTGAAAACAAGGATGTGCATAAATATCTTCTCTATATTGGAAATGGGGCAAAGGAATAAAAAAGGCAAGGTATAATAGTTAGTACCATCCTGTAGTGAACTGATGTCTTCTTCATTGTGGAGACAAAGATCATGTTGTTTTTTGTCGCTAATTTCTTTATCCTAACAATATTTCTGAGTTTCTTGATTTGATTGATATTCATGGACAAGTCATTTCCCCATATGCAGAAAGGGTCGAATAGTGGGTCAAAACCTCTGACAGCAGGACCTACATGTGCAAGACCAAATTGTTAAAAACCTAAATATTAGAATGATTCCTACAATTGCACAATAATGTGCTATTAGAAAACAGACCATGCACGTGCTAACCTCGATTGTAAACCTCAGTGCTTCCCATTATTTCCCTGCAACACATATAAGGTAGTTAGTCATCAGGTTAAGTAAGGGTTCGCATGCTATTAGTAAAATATTTTGACAAAAAATAAGCACATTGCAGATTCATCAGATTAATTCAAGCCACATGGAAAACCCATTTACCCAAACCAAGCATGATTAAAAACTAGGAAATATATCAATTGTATATTTTCCTCATGTATTAAGTGCAGCCAAATTTGATTTATTCCTCACATGCACAACAATACAAAATTCTACCCACAACAATTGGACATCGTATTGCAGAATTGAACCAAGCAGTTAACTAAACACCACAACAAATGAACCAAACACTAACTGAGCACCACATTGCATAATATAACATACTCTTAATAGAAGATCAGACAGTTAACCAAACCAAGCATGCTTAACAACTTGGAAATATAGCAATTTTATTTGTTTCTCATGTATTTAGTACAGCCAAATTCAATTTATTCCTCACATGGTATACAATAACAGAATGCACCCACAACAATTGAACATCGCATTGCAGAATTGAACCAAACAAAACAGTTAACTAAACACCACAACAAATGAACCAAATGTTAACTGAGCACCACATTGCACAATATAACATACTCCTAATAGAAGATCACACAGTTAACCAAACCAAGCATGCTTAACAACTTGGAAATATAGCAATTGTATTTGTTTCTCATGTATTTAGTACATCCAAATTCGATTTACTTCTCACATGGTATACAATAATAGAATGCACCCACAACAATTGAACATCGCATTTGCAGAATTGAACCAAACAGCCAACCGCGTCGCATCGTCGGCGCGTGAGGCGTCGACGGTGGCCTCGACGGCGAGGTGCTCCTCCAAGATCTGGGGGTTGACATGAATGACAGCCATCACGACCTCATTCGCGCATGCGGCTGCGATTTGCTTCTCGGCTGCCAAATGCCCCTTGAGATCTTGGCTATACTACGCGCACCATGGCTTAGGGCGACGCTTATTTGGTGGAGGGGTCAGTGATTTGGGTGGAAGGTGTCGCGTCGACGGTCGGAGCATGTGGGATGTGGGAGGAGAAGGAGGATGGGGGTCGGGTGTGGATTACCTGCCTGGATAGGCGAGGCCGAGCAGCATGAAGGAGGGTCACCGGTGAGGAGGCCGCGCTGCAAGTAAGGAGTGAAGGTTTTAACTTGGAAAGGAAGGCGGAAATAGGGGAAATGTGGCTTTTGGTAAGGGGAGGGGGCGGGGAGGTATATATTTCCGCGGAAGCCGAAATTTTGGAATCGCTTCAGGGAAAAAACTGGCGCGCAATGTGTCATCAGACACGGCCCTTTATTCAGAACTATGTACAATATGTGAACATCACAGATGATTCAGATAGCTTAACCCGTGTGTGATGAGTTTGAACGTCAAAAAAGTTGGTTCGAATTTCCCTGATTACAGTGGTCATCCACATCATTGCATAATTTGGGTACACAAAAGAGACTACATCACACACACACTTCTTAATCGAGCAAGTTCAACAATTAAACAGACCTAGCTGACCTAAACATTACTCTAACAAATTAAATACCGACGCTCCATGGCACCAATTGCACCATACTCGGCAAGCATCTCGCCATTCGTGTCCTCCATATCTTTGGAATAGGCCGCCATGAGCTGGGCGTGGGCGGCCGTGATCTGGACTTTGGCAGGCTCCGTCGTGGCAAGGTATTCCACGCAGGAACGGATGGATGCTCGAAATCTCTTGGCAATTGCCAACTCTTCGGTTGTGGATTGTCGACCGTTGTCGGAGAAGCTTCGTTCGATTTGTGCGGTGACCGCCACGAGCTGGGCATGGACGGCCTCGACATGGTCGTGGGCGGCCTCCATCAGGGCTAGGGCTACCACTGCAGAATGGACAGCTGTTGTGCCGCTCTCTCCAGTTGCTATCCCCGAGGCAGATGTTGCTGCCACCGCCTAAGAAGCAACAACGGCCATTTGGGCTCCCTTGGCCGCCCGAACGCAGATCGCGGTCTAATACGTCTCCAACGTATCTATAATTTTTGATTGCTCCATGCTATATTATCTACTGTTTTGGACTATATTGGGCTTTATTTTCCACTTTTATATTATTTTTGGGACTAAACTATTAACCGGAGGCCCAGCCCAGAATTGCTGTTTTTTGCCTATTTCGGTGTTTCGGAGAAACAGAATATCAAACGGAGTCCAAACGGACTAAAATCTTCGGGAACATGATTTTCTCACCGAACGCGATCCAGGAGACTTGGACCCTACTCCAAGGAGTCAAAGAGGAGGTCACGAGGGTGGGGGCGCGCCCCCTGCCTCGTGGGCCCCTCGGCGCTCCACCGACGTACTTCTTCCTCCTATATATATACACGTACCCCCAAACGATCAGAATAGGAGCCAAAAACCTAATTCCACCGCCGCAACTTTCTGTATCCACGAGATCCCATCTTGGGGCCTGTTTCGGAGCTCCACCGGAAGAGTGCCGTCATCACGGAGGGCTTCTACATCATCATAGCCTCTCCGATGAAGTGTGAGTAGTTTACCTCAGACCTTCGGGGCCATAGTTAGTAGCTAGATGGCTTCTTCTCTCTCTTTGAATCTCAATACAAAGTCCCCCCTCTCTTGTGGAGATCTATTCGATGTAATCTTCTTTTTGCGGTGTGTTTGTTGAGACTGATGAATTGTGGGTTTATGATCAAGTCTATCTATGAATAATATTTGAATCTTCTCTGAATTCTTTTATGTATGATTGGTTATCTTTGCAAGTCTCTTCGAATTATCCGTTTGGTTTGGCCAACTAGATTGGTAGTTCTTGCCATGGGAGAAGTGCTTAGCTTTGGGTTCGATCTTGCAGTGTCCTTTCCCAGTGACAGAAGGGGCAGCAAGGCATGTATTGCATCATTGCCATCGAGGATAACAAGATGGGGTTTATTTCATATTGCATGAATTTATCTATCTACATCATGTCATCTTGCTTAAGGCGTTACTCTGTTTTTAACTTAATACTCTAGATGCATGCTGGATAGCGGTCGATGAGTGGAGTAATAGTAGTAGATGCAGAATCGTTTCGGTCTACTTGTCACGGTCGTGATGCCTATATACATGATCATGCCTAGATATTCTCATAACTATGCTCAATTCTGTCAATTGCTCAACAGTAATTTGTTCACCCACCATAGAATACTTATGCTCTTGAGAGAAGCCACTAGTGAAACCTATGGCCCCCGGGTCTATTCTCCTCATATCAATCTCCATCACTTTAATCTTGCTTTGTTTTTTACTTTGCCTTTACTTTTTACTTTGCATAATTATACCAAAAATACCAAAAATATTATATCTATCATATCTCACTCTCGTAAGTGACCGTGAAGGGATTGCCAACCCCTAATCGCGTTGGTTGCGAGTAGCTATCGTTTTGTGCAGGTACGAGGGACTTGAGCGTGGCCTCCTACTGGATTGATACCTTGGTTCTCAAAAACTGAGGGAAATACTTACGCTACTCTGCAGCATCATCCCTTCCTCTTCGGGGAAAACCAACGCAAGCTCAAGACGTATCAAGAAGGATTTATGGCGCCGTTGCTGGGGAGTCTACGCAAAAAGTCAACATACCAAGTACCCATCACAATCCCTATTTCTCGCATTACATTATTTGCCATTTGCCTCTCGTTTTCCTCTCCCCCACTTCACCCTTGCCGTTTTATTCGCCCTCTCTCTATCCTCCCTCTCTATTTGCCTCTTTTGCACGTTTGCTCTTGTTTGCTCGTGTGCTAGTTTGCTTGTTTGTCGCGATGGCTCAACCAAGATTCAGTGATCTTCACCTTAAAAGTTTAGAGGAGATCGGAAACAACGTTAGGAAATTTATGGTTTTGCAATTTGAGCATAATAATTTCATTAGAAACGAGCTTAAGGAACAAAAAAGTTTTATGAGTTATATGAATAAAGAGCTTGATGATATGTCTAAAGAATTTGATGGTATAAGATCCAAATTGCTTGTCTAGAAAAGATGACTACTGAAATTTCGGATATGCAAGCCACCTTAGTCAATAAGATGGTCGCTAAACCGAATTCCTATGAAAATCAAGATGAAGATCTAAAAGTTATTGATGTGTCCCCTATTAAATCTTCGTTTTGCAATATGAATCTTGATGAAACTGAATATGATCTTCCTTTACCTAGAAGGCGTTCTAAAAATTCGGAGTATTTAGATCTTAATGATGAAATTGATGAAAGTGGGATTGAAAGAAATAAAAATCTAGATGTTGCTAAACCCACTATATTGGATTTCAAGGAATTTAATTATGAAAGTTGCTTTTTAATTGATTGTATTTCCTTGTTGCAATCCGTGCTAAATTCTCCACATGCTTATAGTTAAAATAAAGCCTTCACCGAACATATTGTTGATGCCTTGATGCAATCTTATGAAGAAAAACTTGAGTTGAAAGTTTCTATCCCTAGAAAACTCTGTGATGAGTGGGAACCAACTATTAAAATTAAAATTAAAGATCATGAGTTTTATGCTTTGTGTGATTTGGGTGCTAGTGTCTCCACTATTCCCAAAACTTTGTGTGCTTTGCTAGATTTCCGGAATTTTGATGATTGCTCTCTAAACTTGCATCTTGCGGATTCCACTATTAAGAAACCTATGGCAAGGATTAATGATGTTCTTATTGTTGCAAATAGGAATTATGTGCCCGTAGATTTCATTGTTCTTGATATAGATTGCAATCCTTCTTGCCCTATTATTCTTGGTAGACCTTTCCTTAGAACGGTCGGTGCGATTATTGATATGAAGGAAGGGAATATTAGATTTCAATTTCCATTAAAAAAGGGCATGGAACACTTTCCAAGAAATAAAATAAAATTACCATATGAAACTATCATCAGAGCCACTTATGGATTGCCTACCAAAGATGGCAATACCTAGATCTATCCTCGCTTTTATGCCTAGCTAGGGGCGTTAAACGATAGCGCTTGTTGGGAGGAAACCCAATTTTATTTTTATTCCTTTCTTTTTTCTCCTGATTAGTAATAAATAAATTATTTAGCCTATGTTATGGTTGTGTTTTTTGTGTTTAATTAGTGTTTGTGCCAAGTAGAACCGTTGGGAAGACTTGGGGAAAGTCTTGTTGAACTTGCTGTAAAAAACATAAACTTTAGCACTCACGAGAACTGCTGTAATTTTTATTTGAAGAGTGATATTTAGTTAATTATTTTTTCAGATGATTAATAGATAAATTCCTCACGTCCAGAAATTTATTATAGAATTTTTCGGGTCCCATATCTTGCGCTAGCTATAGATTACTACAGACTGTTCTGTTTTTGACAGATTCTGTTTTTCGTGTGTTGTTTGCTTATTTTGATGAATCTATGGTTAGTAAAATAGTTTATAATCCATAGAGAAGTTGGAATACAGTAGGTTTAACACCAATATAAATAAAGAATGAGTTCATTACAGTACCTTGAAGTGGTCTTTTGTTTTCTTTTGCTAATGGAGCTCACGAGTTTTCTATTTTGAGTTTTGTGTTGTGAAGTTTTCAAGTTTTGGGTGAATTCTTTTGATGGATTATGGAACAAGGAGTGGAAAGAGCCTAAGCTTGGGGATTCCCATGGCACACGCAAGATAATCCAAGGACACCAGGAAGTCAAAGCTTGGGGATGCCCGGGAAGGCATCCCCTCTTTCGTCCACTTCCATCGGTAATTTACTTGGAGCTATATTTGTATTCACCAACATGATATGTGTTTTGCTTGGAGCATCTTGTATTATTTGTGTATTTGTGTCTTACTGTGCCACAATCATCCTTTCTTTACACACCTTTTGAGAGATCCATACATGAATTAAAATTTGATAGAATACTCTATGTGCTTCACTTATATCTTTTGAGCTAAGTAGTTTTGCTCTATGTGCTTCACTTATATCTTTTGAGCTAAGTAGTTTTGCTCTATGTGCTTCACTTATATATTTTGAGCGTTATAATTTTGCTCTATGTGCTTCACTTAGATCTTTTAGAGCACGGTGGTGGATTTGTTTTAAAGAAACTATTGATCTCTCATGCTTCACTTAAATTATTTTGAGAGTCTCTTAATAGCATGGTAATTTGCTTAATAATAATATGCTTGGTATTCAAGATTTGTGAAACTTTCTTTTGAATGTGTTGAATACTAAGAAAAGATTGAAGCATGATAATTGTTTTGAGATATGGAGGTGATAATATTAAAGTCATGCTAGTTGAGTAGTTGTGAATTTAAAGAATACATGTGTTAAAGTTTGTGATTCCCGTAGCATGCACGTATGGTGAACCATTATGTGATGAAGTCGGAGCATGGTTTATTTATTGATTGTCTTCCTTATGAGTGGCGATCGGGGGCGAGCGATGGTCTTTTCCTACCAATCTACCCCCTAGGAGCATGCGCGTAATACTTTGCTTTGATAACTTCTAGATTTTTGCAATAAGTATATGAGTTCTTTATGACTAATGTTGAGTCCATGGATTATACGCACTCTCACCCTTCCACCTTTGCTAGCCTCTCTAATAACGCGCACTTTTCGCCGGTATCATACACCTACCATATACCTTCCTCAAAACAGCCACCATACCTACCTATTATGGCATTTCCATAGCCATTCCGAGATATATTGCCATGCAACTTTCCACCATCTAGTTCATCATGACACACTCCATCATTGTCATATTGCATATCCCGGTACACCACCGGATGCATTCATATAGAGTCATGTTTTGTTCTAAGTATCGAGTTGTAATTGTTGAGTTGTAAGAAAAATAGAAGTGTGATGATCATCATTATTAGAGCATTGTCCCAGTGAGGAAAGGATGATGGAGACTATGATTCCCTCATAAGTCGGGATGAGACTCCGGACGAAAAATAAAAAATTAAAAAAAAGAGGCCAAAGAAGCCCAAATAAAAAGAGGCCATAAAAAGGGAGAAAAGGCACAAATAAATAAATAAATAAATAAATAAAAATGAGAGAAAAAGAGAGAAGGGACAATGTTACTATCCTCTTACCACACTTGTGCTTCAAAGTAGCACCATGATTTTCATAGTAGAGAGTCTCTCATGTTATCACTTTCATATACTAGTGGGAATTTTACATTATAGAACTTGGCTTGTGTATTCCAATGATGGGCTTCCTCAAATTGCCCTAGGTCTTCATGAGCAAGCAAGTTGGATGCACACCCACTTAGTTTCTTTTTGAGCTTTCATATACTTATAGCTCTAGTGCATATCTTGCATGGCAATCCTAGTCACTCACATTGATATCTATTGATGGGCATCTCCATAGCCCGTTGATACGCCTAGTTGATGTGAGACTATCTTCTCCTTTTTTGTCTTCTCCACAACCACCATTCTATTCCACCTATAGTGCTATATCCATGGCTCACGCTCATGTATTGCGTGAAGATTGAAAAAGTTTTGAAAAAGTTAGAGTATGAAACAATTGCTTGGCTTGTCATCGGGGTTGTGCATGATTTAAATACTTTGTGTGGTGAAGATAGAGCATAGCCAGACTATATGATTTTGTAGGGATAACTTTCTTTGGCCATCTTATTTTGAGAAGACATAATTGCTTTGTTAGTATGCTTGAAGTATTATTATTTTTATGTCAATATAAACTTTTGTCTTGAATCTTTTGAATCTGAATATTCATACCACAATTAAGAAGATTTGCATTGAAATTATGCCAAGTAGCACTCCGCATCAAAAATTCTCTTTTTATCATTTACCTACTCGAGGACGAGCAGGAATTAAGCTCGGGGATGCCTCATACGTCTCCAACGTATCTATAATTTTTTATTGCTCCATGCTATATTATCTACTGTTTTGGACTATATTGGGCTTTATTTTCCACTTTTATATTATTTTTGGGACCAACCTATTAACCGGAGGCCCAGCCCAGAATTGCTGTTTTTTGCCTATTTTAGTGTTTCGGAGAAACAGAATATCAAACGGAGTCCAAACGGAATAAAATCTTCGGGAACGTGATTTTCTCACTGAACGTGATCCAGGAGACTTGGACCCTACTCCAAGGAGTCAAAGAGGAGGTCACGAGGGTGGGGGGCACGCCCCCCTAGGGCGCGCCCCCTGCCTCGTGGGCCCCTCGGTGCTCCACCGATGTACTTCTTCCTCCTATATATACACACGTACCCCCAAATGATCAGAACAGGAGCCAAAAACCTAATTCCACCGCCGCAACTTTCTGTATCCACGAGATCCCATCTTGGGGCATGTTCCGGAGCTCCGCCGGAAGAGGGCCGTCATCACGGAGGGCTTCTACATCATCATAGCCTCTCCGATGAAGTATGAGTAGTTTACCTCAGACCTTCGGGTCCATAGTTAGTAGCTAGATGGCTTCTTCTCTCTCTTTGAATCTCAATACAAAGTTCTCCCCCTCTCTTGTGGAGATCTATTCGATGTAATCTTCTTTTTGCGGTGTGTTTGTTGAGACCGATGAATTGTGGGTTTATGATCAAGTCTATCTATGAATAATATTTGAATCTTCTCTGAATTCTTTTATGTATGATTGGTTATCTTTGCAAGTCTCTTCGAATTATCCGTTTGGTTTGGCCAACTAGATTGGTAGTTCTTGCCATGGGAGAAGTGCTTAGCTTTGGGTTCGATCTTGCGGTGTCCTTTCCCAGTGACAGAAGGGGCAGCAAGGCACGTATTGCATCATTGCCATCGAGGATAACAAGATGGGGTTTATTTCATATTGCATGAATTTATCTCTCTACATCATGTCATCTTGCTTAAGGCGTTACTCTGTTTTTAACTTAATACTCTAGATGCATGCTGGATAGTGGTCGATGAGTGGAGTAATAGTAGTAGATGCAGAATCGTTTCGGTCTACTTGTCACAGACGTGATGCCTATATACATGATCATGCCTAGATATTCTCATAACTATGCTCAATTCTGCCAATTGCTCAATAGTAATTTGTTTACCCACCGTAGAATACTTATGCTCTTGAGAGAAGCCAATAGTGAAACCTATGGCCCCCGGGTCTATTCTCATCATATCAATCTCCATCACTTTAATCTTGCTTTGCTTTTTTACTTTGCCTTTAATTTTTACTTTGCATCTTTATACCAAAAATACCAAAAATATTATATCTATCAGATCTCACTCTCGTAAGTGATCGTGAAGGGATTGACAACCCCTAATCGCGTTGGTTACGAGTAGCTATCATTTTGTGCGGGTATGAGGGGCTTGAGTGTGGCCTCCTAATGGATTGATACCTTGGTTCTCAAAAACTAAGGGAAATACTTACGCTACTCTGCTGCATCATCCCTTCCTCTTCGGGGAAAACCAACGTAAGCTCAAGACGTAGCACGGTCGCCCTCACGAAGCTTGTTGGCACGCGCCTGGCGGCTGCGGCTGCGCTCTCGCCGGAGTGGGCCACCGAAGTTGCCCTCACGACGCGGGTCCACATCCCCATCTTTCACCGACGACGATTGAACAATGTAATGATATTTGAGGAATGGGCTAGTGTGCTTGACACTCCGACGGTGCTCCAAGATATTTTGTGCTGCATCTCACATGGTTGGTGATAATAAATTGTGTGCGATCTACTTGATTTTTCGCCTTGATTTGAATTATGTAATGGGGTCACAACTGCAAAGGATGGTGTTTGAATTGCTAGAACTTTTATCTGCGGTGAACATGCAACTATAGGTGTGTCGTCAAAAAATGGAATTATTCAGGGTTTGTTTGGATGTTTTTATACATTAACTTGGTTTTGTAGGCATTTTAGGTGCATAATTTAAATTTGAACTACATGCACCTGCTCTAGTGCATATAAACGGGTTGAAAAAACAAATCTGTGTCCTTGGTTGCATGCTTAGGTCCCATGCAAGAAATGAGAATGAATGCCAAACACCCTGCCACCGTCACTCGGCCATAAACATTTAGATACCTGGTTTTTTTAATTCTAGTAAATCCAAAACTCGTCTGAAAGTCATGAAACTTGGCATGCTATCATGGAGCGGCATCAACATCTCATGGTAATCTTTTTGTCCCATTTGGGGCAGGTTTGGGTATAAGCTTCTCACAAACCAGAGCTTCTCACAACAAGCCTGATGGTTTCGGTAGGGAACGTGCCACCGTTGGGGATGAAACGATATCTGTTGCCTCTTATTGCTTTCAAAAATTTTAGTGTCAACATATAACAACATGATTGTTGTGTTTAATTTTGGAATTTTTCGAGGTTCCTTTCGGTTTTCCATGCATTTCAGGTGCATAATTCTAATTTGAACTACATGCACATGCTCCAGTGCATATAAATTGGTTGAAAAATCAAATATGTGTCCTTCGGTGCATGCCTAGGTCCCATGCAAGAAATGGGAATGAATTTCAAACACCCTGCCACCGTCACTCGACCGCAAACATTGAGATACTTGGTTTTTAAATTCTAGTAAATCCAAAACTCGTGTGAAATTCATGAAAATTGGCATGCTATCATAGAGCAGCATCAACATGCCATGGTAAAAATTTTGTCCCATTTGGGGCAGGTTTGGGTATAAGCTTCTCACAAACCAGAGCTTCTCACAACAAGCGTGATGGTTTCGGTAGGGAACATGCCACCTTTGGGACGAAACGATATCCATTGCCTCTTATTTCTTTCAAAACTTTTCTAGTGTCAACATAGAACAACAAGAGTGTTGTGTTTAATTTTGGAATTTTTCGGGGTTCGTTTGGACATTTTTTATACATTAACTGGGTTTTCTAGGCATTTCAGGTGCATAATTCAAATTTGAACTACATGCACATGCTCCAGTGCATATAAATTGGTCAAAAAATCAAATCTGTGTCCTTCGGTGCATGCTTAGGTCCCATGCAAGAAATGGGAATGAATTTCAAACACCCTGCCACCATCACTCGGCCGCAAACATTGAGATACTTGGTTTTTAAATTCTAGTAAATCCAAAACTTGTATGAAATTCATAAAACTTGGCATGCTATCATGGAGTGGCGTCAACATGCGGTGGTAAAAAATTTGTCCCATTTGGGGCAGGTTTGGGTATAAGCTTCTCACAAACAAGAGCTTCTCACAACAAGCGTGATGGTTCCGGTAGGGAATGTGCCACCTTTGGGGAAAAACGATATCCATTGCCTCTTATTGCTTTCAAAAAATTTCTAGTGTCAACATAGAACAACAGAAGTGTTGTGTTTAATTTTGGAATTTTTCGGGGTTCGTTTGGACATTTTTATACATTAACTGGGTATTCTAGGCATTTTATGTGCATAATTCAAATTTGAACTACATGCACATGCTCCAGTGCATCTAAATTGGTTAAAAAATCAAATCTGTGTCCTTCGGTGCATGCTTAGGTCCCATGCAAGAAATGGGAATGAATTTCAAACACCAGGGTACTGTTGATTGCTGGGAAAATGTTGAGATACTTTGTTTTTAATTCTAGTAAATCCAAAACTAGTCTAAAATTCATGAAACTTGGCATGCTATAATGGAATGGCACCCGACATGATGTGGTATTTTTCATGTCCTTTTGAGAGAAGGCGCCCATGAATAACAGCCAACAAAGGCAATTTGTAACAAATAGTTGCCACTGTAACATCTTAAATGTTTTGTATAATTTAAATTCTGTGTGTTCTGTTAACCATTCATGTGAAACCACGCCTCTATCTTTTAATGGCTAGGAGGTGCCATGCGGACAGGTGCTTGAGTGCTTGACTAAACGGGAGGCGTGCGAGCTGTACTCCAATGCAGAGGCTCGCCGGGAAGCGTGCGAGCTGTACGCCGCGCAGGCTCACCGAAAAGTGAGCCCTTTGACTTCCATGTCCGCCCGCCTTGCTCGCATCATGTCCATTAATGGCGCCCAAGCTGTAGTTTAATATGGTTTTCAAATATAAAACACTAATCGCAAACATTTTAGTTAGAACACCCGTATGCAAAACTGATAACTTCCCTAGGAAGCTAAGGGGAAAATGTGCCTAGCAGGATTTGTGCAGCTCTTGATCGCAAATGTTTTAGTTAGAACACCCGTATGCAAACCGACAGCTTCCCCAGGAAGCCAAGAGAAAATGTGTCGAGAAGGATTTCTGTAGCTCTTGATCACAAACGTTTTAGATAGAACACTCGTATGCAAAGTGAGAGCTATGGTCTTCCCCCTTAAGTGGAGGGAAAATTTGCAGCGCGGGATTTGTGCATCGCTTCAACGCAAATGGTTGTTTTGGATGACCCATGTGCAACCACGTACAAACAATTTGGCAAGATTTGCATCTGTCATATTAGGTATGTAGCCATTTGCCAAACGGGAAAGGTTGACATTTGTTGACATCTCGTAAAATCACTAGCACTATATAATTTTTGCAACTAAAATTCAGTAATTAAGCATAGATTTGATTCATAGATTAAGCAGTCGTTCTTATTATACAAACAGTTCAACTCGACAACTGAACTGACCAAACTTTTCCCCAATTGTTGTCAGCCACATACTGAAATAGCTAGTTCAACTATATATAATAGCTAATTTTAAGTACGTTGTACAGTTCCACCACACATCTATAGTCAGATGAACTAAACAAAATAGCCCCTAAATACTACTACTACGGAGGGGCTTTGTGCTACTTCCAGCAGCCTCTCCTCTCCCGAGCATGCTCAGTAAGAGGCAGCGGAGGAGGAGGAAGAGGAGCCTACCGATGAGCTGGACAAATGCAATACGGTGTCTGCCGCTGTTGCACATTCAGTGACGCTCGCCAGCTCGAACGCCCACTGCCGCTCCAGACGATCCCTCTCGAAGCGGCTGGACTGCTTGTAGATCTCCTGATTCCTCACCTCTGCATTGGTGTGTGCTGCGGCCACGACTGTGATAAGGCTCTTTGCGTGCTCGACAAAGCGCTCATCCTCCTCCCGCAGGAACTCGATGTAGTGCGCAAGGTCGCTGACGCACGTGCGGGCCACCACCTCCGCCTCCCTCCTTCGGGCAGTGGCGGCGGAGCAGGTGATGATCCCGGCGGTCGATGTTGGGCTGGAGGCCACGGCGGCCGATGATGGGTTGGCGGCAACGATGGCCACCTCAGCGAGTGATGGCCGGCAGTGGGGTGGCGTCCATGACGGCCACCTCCGACCTTCGGGCCGCAGTGGTGCAGCAGGCGATGGCCCTAGCTTTCGATGGTGGTACGGCGGCAACATCGGCCGGCAGCAGCTGTCGACGGGCAGCGGCGGCGGAGCGTGTGGTGGGTGTTCCGCGCACACCCAACAGGGACGCCAGACGCACTACACTACGCCGGGGACTGAGCCGCCGCCACGGTGTAGTCTCCCAGCTGGAGCTGTCCTCTGATGATGGCAGAGTGGCTGAGTGACAACGACGGACCGGTGCCATTGGCGATTGTGGGAGAGGCAGACGAGATAAGCTACAGGGAGGGAGGGGAAAATGTGACGCGGGACTCGCTGGCCATGAGGGTTTATATAGCAAGACGGTAAGCATTGGGATTTTGGGGGATTTAACCGATTCGGGCGGGAAGCTTGCATGGGAACCTGTGAGGTTGCACAGGAACCTGCGAGGTTGCGCGAGAACGGGCTCACCGACGATTCATTGGCGCCACCGTTTGGCCAAAAGAATGCTCCCGCGCGCTGCGTAAGCTTGCGCTGTAAACCGGCAGCGGCAGCAGGGTGACAAGACGTACGGGAGGAGGACGAAAGGACACATACACATACGGTTAATACAAAAAAAAACGTTTGTGATTTAATTGCCTACTATACCCCCGTCCTGGTTTATAAGTAGGATTTAACTAATAAAATACGAATTCATGTCGCCAAAGATTATATCATTGGATTCGTATTTGAACATAGTTTCCAGTTATACAATTTTTGTATCATGCATTAACACTTTTTTGGTTAAATTTAAGGTTATATACCACCATGCGTTTGCCCGCAACACACACGTCTTATTCCATCACAAACAGCTCGGATGGATCAACTATATGCCACGTATCGCACACGCAACACTAATCTGGTTCCTTCTTGATGTCTCCGACATCGCTCGCACAGTTCGTCTTATTTGCCACGTATCACTATGCCGGCCTCTGCTCGCGTCCCTCGGCAAGCTTTGCTTGCCGTTAGGCACCGCAGCACGCTGTGCTCACTGTTAGGCGCCCCGGCGAGCTCTGCTCGCGTCCATCGGCGCGCTCGGCTTGTGGACAGCTTTTCATTGCGTGTTCAACTGCTATATGCATATATATATATATATGGTTGCTCGTCGTTGAGGCGACCACGGAGCGCTCTACTGGCATCCCTCCGCGCGCGCTCTGCTAGCGGTTGGGCGTGCGCACGATCACGTCGGGGGCCCCATATGCATGTGGTTGCACTGGGCGCGTTCCCACGCGATGCAGTTACGTGCGGCATGATGGAGTTACACGCTGCAAATTAGAACTGCCATCAGGGCCTACCGTTATTCCTCGCCGACCGGCTTCCCCTTTAATTCCCGCGGCCATTATAACCTTAGTCTCTTCACCCTTTCGATCACGCCCCACAACACAACAAGCACATCCACGATGACACATAGAGAGAGGATGTCTAGCGGCACTCCAACGGAGTTCAGCGAGCATAGAGTGGAGACCCACGCGAGGGAGACGGATCTCTCGGTGGTGTACACCATCGACCCGGCCATGGTGGACGACTACATCAACAACGTTGAGCATTTGCTTGCTCGAGACAAGTACAAGGTGGTCAGCATCGACCTCCAGTACACCGCTGGCCATCCCGGCATAGATCAGAAGATCGCCGTCGCCCAGTTATGCATGTCAGATTTCGGGTTCCGGCAGACCCTTGAGTTTCGAACACTGGGGTGCGCGCGGAGATTTCGCCTCCTACCTACCTGCACCCCTCCGTCTCGCTGAGATCTAAGCTATAGGAAGAACAGCACAAGAGACACATGGTTTATACTGGTTCGGGCCACCGTTGTGGTGTAATACCCTACTCCAATGTGTGGTGCGGTGGATTGCCTCTTGGGCTGATGATGATGAGCAATACAAGGAAGAACAGCCTCGTGAGGGTCTGTTCTTGGTTGGGAAAATGAACTGCTAGGGGGAGTTCAGTCACCCTTCTCTCTCTCTTCTTGATTGCGACCCTAGCTAGTTTCTGGGTTGGCCGATTCTGGATCTCCGCTACCCTGGGGGTGGGTAGTCCTATTTATAGGTAAAGGCCCTGGGCCTCTTCCCAAATATTGAGCGGGAAGGGCGCCAACAATTGGCCATTTTGAAGGGGAACATCGGATACACTTATCCTGACTAAAGTTGGTCCTCGCCTGCCAAAGGCTCTGGTGGTGACGCTGGCTTGGGCTCCACAATGACTTCTTCCTGCCATTGGACTGGTCTTGGTCTCGTTACACCGAAACGGGTGCCTTTGCTTGATGCTCTCGCCTGTGCTTGCTCCCTTTGCACCAAAGAGGAAAGGAGGACACTGCGCGGGCTGGCGCCCGCCTGGCGCCCTTGGACATCATGGCTTGTGTCACGGGAACCTCGTGAGGTACCCCGCCTTGATCTCTCCACCTCCTCGCGAGCCAGCCTGATGTGGCCGTGCCTGAGGAAGCTCTGTGTCGTCCGCCCCGCGAGGCTTGGCCCCTCGCGAGGGTCTTGGGGTTGTGTTGATGAAGATGGGCCGTGCTGGGCCCCCTTTGAGCCACGCCGCAGGCCGCAGGCAGGCAAGTCTGGGGACCCCCGTTCCCAGAACGCCGATAGTAGCCCCCGGGCCCAAGGCGCGCCCGGACTTGGCCATGTAGGGAGGCAAAAGGGCAAGGGCGAAGCGCCGCGGGCCCTAACAGCCTGCGGCCTTGGGCGCCTTGTGGTAGTTGATTGGGCGTGGGCGGCACTGTTCCCCCACGCCCCCCTTATTCTGCGCCTTGCTAGGCGGACTCGTAGTCATACACAGCCGCTCCCCTTATTTTGCGCCTTGCTAGGCGGACTCGTAGTCGTACACAGCCGCTCCCCTTTCTGTTGCTCGAGCGCCCTCTGTCCTTCCTCCGCTCGAACTCCAGCTTCCGTCTTCAACCCAATCTCGAACCTTCCGATTCCCTGTGGGCGGGTCTGGTTCCCCCCTTTTCCGATTTCTTCAATGCCGTGCTTTCCCACTATCAGATCCACATGATGCATCTGGGTCCTGAATCTATCACCCTCCTTTCGGTCTTCACCTTTGTTTGCGAGGCAATGATGGGCCTCCTTCCTTCGGTTGCCTTGCTGCGCCACTTCTTCTCTCTGCGCCTTGTCGACCCTACGCAATGCTGGGCATGCGTGAGCTTCGTTGCCGCGTCTGAGATAGCGGCCTCAGGGATTGACTTCAGGCTCCCTCTGCCCGTGGCTGGGTTTCGCGAGCGGTGGCTGTATGTGGATGCAGGGGTACCCAGCCCCCTGCTATCGGAGCCAACTTCGCCTGATGTCCCCAATTTGGGCTGGGGCCAGGAGACGCTTGAGAGCCCCCGGCTTATCTTCGTCAGGCACCGCTTCGCGTTCTTGAGGTCGCTTGGCGTGACAGCGCCCAAGGTGGTGAAGGAGTTCCTGCTTCACCACATTGCTCCTCTCCAACGCCACTCCCGCCGGATGTGGGCCTTCAGCGGGCATGATGATCGTATGAGGCTCCAGGAAGAGGACCTGACGCCTGAAGTGCTGAGGACAGTGCTCTTGATCCTGACTGGAGACCCCAACCCCGGCAGCATCCAGCAGGGAGGGGCCTTGCTGTACCTCTGCCAGAACAGGGGCGATTTTGTGAACCAGATGCCTATCTTTGATGAGTGGGGGCCGCGCCCCGCCGGCCTCCAGGGGCCTCGCGAGAACCCAGTGATGGTGACTGCCCTTCTAGTCGGCCAAGGCGGCTCTTCCTCAAGTGGCGGAGCAGGGAGGCATGAGGCGCCAGAGGCCGAGGGGGCTCCCGGCGGGGTGACAGCACCGGGCGATGCTCATGAGGGAGCAGCTCTTGGGGCCCGTGCCGCTGAGGCTGAGGGTGGCAAGCAGCTGCCCTCAGCGCTTGTGACTGAGGCCCCTGAGGCTCCAGCCGCTTCTCTTGGCGAGGCGATCGGTTGCGCGCATCAGGCAGGCGCCCCTGACGCGGATCGCCTCGACGCTCTGTCTTCGTCACAGGTTGATCCCTGCGCTCAAATCTTGGGCCGCTTCCGTGTGGACTTTGAGGCCCTCCGGAAGAGAAGGGAGGCCCTGGGCGACGATTACCCTTGTCGTCTGCTGAAGCGTAGGAAGTACTTCGCCACTGATGAGTAAGCCTTCTCTTTTCCTAGCTCCCGATCCTTCTGTTGCTTTTACTGATCCTTGCTCCGTAGGCCCCTTCTAGCCGAGCTCGCGGAGATGGCTGAGGTGCCGTCCCCCTTGGCTCCGCCCCCTCCACCGTCCTCAAGCGCTCCGAGCAGCAGCGCCCTTGTGGTGAGGGCGATCGGAGAGGCGAACCGTCCCGAGGCGCATCGTGGCCCTGCGCACCTCGCGACCCTCCTTCGCGGGCCTTCTCGTGGCATAGCCAGCCTGCCGTGGGCTTCTCGCCTGATTGTGGACTGCGATTGGCTGAGGCGCTTCCTGCGCTCTTCATCTGGGGACGGGCTGGCTCCAGGCCGGTCTTCTGGCGTGACGTGCCCGGCCGTCACAAGGGTGCTAGCCCCCAGCCCCCTGCCCGAAGGGGGAGTGCTGATTCGTGGCCCCCGGCGCTTGCTCGGGGCAGATGATGGTGTGGAAGACGTGCTCGAGCGCGCCCGGGAGCGTCGCACTCTTCGCCAAGGATTCCTTCAAAGGGCAGCTGACGCGGTGAGCCTGCTTGGTGAGGAGCTTGCTGATGAAGACGCGCGCCTTGAGGCCGAGGGCCTGCGCCTGGCTGCAGAGAGGCGTGAGCTGGAGGGCGCCATCGCCCTTGCGCCATCAGCGCGATCTTGACGACGCAGAGGCCAAGGCGTCGCTGGTGGCCTCTCGGGAGGCCCAATCTCGGGCCGCTGAGGAGGCCCGGGAAGCCGACCGGTGGCGAGAGGCGGTGGAGGAGCGGGCTCAGGAGCTCCTAGCCTGGTGCCACTCACTGGAGGAGCAAGTGGAGCTGCGCGAGGCAGCCCTCGCGTCGATGAAGGTGGCCTCTGGCGACCCAGCAGAGCTCCAGAAGCGCGAGGAGGCGCTGACGCTGGAAGCCGCCGAACGTACCCGCGAGTACGAACGCCTAGAGACGAGGGAGCGCTTGGTGACGTAGGCGGAGGATGGTGTCGCTGCACGGGAAGCCTGCGTCCTGGAGGAGGTCGGACGTCGGGTGGCGATGGCGCACTTGAGCCTCGAGCACGAGTTCGAGGAGAGGCTGGAGTTGATCCGGGCCGAGGCTGAAGGTAGGACTTCTGCCTTGAGGGCCAAGCTGGAGGAAGTGACGCGGCGGGCCGATGCTTTTCGGGCCACCCTTGAGGTAGCGCAAGGGGAGTCAACCACCTCCCAGGCCGAGGTGCTCCTTCTTCGCCGGCGGGTGGAGGAGGCAGAGGTCGTCGCGCGCCAGAATGCGGACGAGATACGTCAGCGGCGGATCCTGGAGCATGAGCACGGCCCCATGCTCACCACACTCCGGGAGAGAGCCAACACAGCCTTGGGCAACCTCTGCGAGGCGGCTGTTGGCGAGCCGCACGCAGTCAACTACGCCGGCAACCTTCAGTTCTTCACCGACGTGGTGACGCAGCTGGAGGCGCGGTCGATCAGGGCCGACAGGTTGGTGGAGGAGAGGAGCCGTGCCCTGCTCGGGCGTGCCTTTTCTCGCGTCTTCAGCCATCTCCGAAACATGGATCCCCACTTCGACTTCGACACCGCCATCGCCCCAATCCCCCAGGCCGTCCCAGAAGACCTGGCGCACTGGGTGGAAGACAATGTGGATGCTCTTGTCAGGGCCTTTGCTTCAGGGCCTTTGCTTCAGACAACGACAGCGTGATCATGGCTGCTGACGAGGGCGGTGTGGTGAACGGCCCTGACGCCGTTGGCGGCGACGCAAACAGTGATGGCGAGTTCAGCGACGCCAGCAACGGTTCGGGTGGTGCTCCTGAGGACTCATTGGGGGATTTATCTGACTGATCATGCATCTTTCCTGTTTCCTTACCCTGCGTGAATAGAACTCAGGTTTTGGCCTGATGGCTGTGAGAGCATTTTGGCGGGGAGCCCCTCATGTAAAACTTGTGTTCATCGTACTAGTAGATGTTACATTGCCCATGCGCCCGCGCCAAGTGGTTGGCTTAAGCGACGCGTTGGTCGGCTAGTTTACCTTTGTTCCGTGCGGGCCCTGAGGTAGCCTATGGGAGGCTGTGGTGTCCCGAGTGTTCCCTGGTCGAATCCGTAGGATCTGCAGTAAAAAACCCTCCTGAGAGGACGCGGCGGCGGCAGTCTGGGCTGCACGCAAGCTAGGCCTGACCCGGCTCGCGAGGGGCTCACGAGGGGAGGCAGCTGAGGCGAAGTGGTAACCAAAACGCGAGAAATTGCTCAAACGAGACTAAGCACCCCTTCCCCGAACAAACGCAAATCTCAAATTCGAATCCAACTTAAATCCAGCGGGGGAAAGCGACAACCAAAGGGAAAAGCAACGAAAGCAGACAAAAGGCCGCGTCCGGCACCTAATCTAGTCTTGGACGTCTTCTCACTAACGCGGAGCTAAGTGCTGCCACTGGGCGTGGGAGGGAGCCCCAGGGCCTGAGGCCGGCACCCCTGAGTCTCCGAGGCGTGTACAGCCCCACTCATTATTACGTGAGAGTGTCACGGGGCGGCGAGCTTCACAGGCACTGGGCCTTTTTCACAGGAACCGGCCTTGCTTCATGTCGCCAGACGAGGGCCCCGCCTTGCGCCACACTCTAGTGCCATCAACGACGACCGGAAACCAGGACGCTGCCGATGGGGTAGAGCGGTCGCCAACGGCTCCCCCGGCGACCACGGATCCTCCGCCAGGGGCAGGCCCTGAGGCACCTCCCCAGCAGAGGGCCTACCTCCTAAGAACACCTTGCTTCGAACACCGTGGTGATGATGTCGGATCTCGGCCCCTCTCCTACAGCCCCCTGCGCCCTCCTCCCGAGGGGTAGGAGACTGTGGGAGCGGGGCTGCTGCTCGCTATGGCGACCTGCACCTCCTGCGATCCATGATTAGCGTATGCTTGCTCCTGAGGAATTAGCGGTACCCGATAATCATTGCCTCCAGCGTGGCCAGCGGGACCGTCCCGGGGCTCCTGGAAGGGCTCAGCTTCTGGCGCCTCATCCCCCCAGCTTGGGCTGAGGAGCGAGCCTTGTTCGCCCTGGTGAGGGTGTCCTTGGTCCATCATGAGGGGCACGTATTCTTCTGGCGCCGTCATCCTGAAGGCCATGTCGTAGTGCTCCGCGTGCCACACAGCTCTGCTTGACGCGCCCACCGTGGGGTGGTAGCGCGGCCGTCCACTGGGGCCGTGGGTCGCGTTGAGTCCTTCTTCTTCGCGGACCGGGAGCGGGGGTAGCGCCGCCGCCAGTCCGGTGCCGACAGCTTCGCTGGCGTTGGAGTAGCCTTGGAGCCCGCGGGCGCGCGCGGAGCCCCCGCACGGGCCGCCCTGGGCTTGAGATGGGAGCTGGGTGCAGAAGGGGTGAGCCCCCGAGGCGGCGAAGCCCAGGAGCTCTTCCACCCGCTCCAGCAGCACGTCACGGCCGCCCTCCAGCAGCCTGCACTGCAGCAGCTCTCGGGCCACCATGAGCACGGCTCTCGAGTTCGCCTGCTCCCGATGGGTGTACGGTGTTGTGGTCGCGGCGTGATTGGAGGCCCTTGCTGCCGACCGCGCTTGCCGTGGTGTGAGAGCTGTCGAAGCCTGTCCGCATCACCCGCGGCCCGCAGCGCCCTGCGGACCGCGAGCTGCCTGGGGCACGGGGTCGCCCGAGGCGAGCGGCTCTGCGCGGGCAGGCCATGCCGCCTATGGATCTGGGTTGCCCACCTGGTCGCCGGACATGGTGATGATGACGCGGTGGGGCACAAAGTGGTAGAAGGTGGATTCCGGCGCACCCCTACCAGGCGCGCCAAATGTCAGATTTCGGGTTCCGGCAGACCCTTGAGGTTCGAACACTGGGGTGCGCACGGAGATTTCGCCTCCTACCTACCTGCACCCCTCCGTCTCGCTGAGATCTAAGCTATGGGAAGAACAGCACAAGAGACACAGGGTTTATACTGGTTCGGGCCACCGTTGAGGTGTAATACCCTACTCCAGTGTGTGGTGCGGTGGATTGCCTCTTGGGCTGATGATGATGAGCAATACAAGGAAGAACAACCTCGCGAGGGTCTGTTCTTGGTTGGGAGGATGAACTGCTAGGGGTAGTTCAGTCACCCTTCTCTCTCTCTTCTTGATTGCGACCCTAGCTAGTTTCTGGGTTGGCCGATTCTGGATCTCCGCTACCCTGGGGGTGGCTAGTCCTATTTATAGGTAAAGGCCCTGGGCCTCTTCCCAAATATTGAGCGGGAAGGGCACCAACAATTGGCCATTTTGAAGGGGAACATCGGGTACACTTATCCTGACTAAAGTTGGTCCTCGCCTGCCAAAGGCTCTGGTGGTGACGCTGGCTTGGGCTCCACAATGACTTCCTTCCTGTCGTTGGACTAGTCTTGGTCTCGTTGCACCGAAACGGGTGCCTTTGCTTGATGCTCTCGCCTGCGCTTGCTCCCTTTGCACCAAAGAGGAAAGGAGGACACTGCGCGGGTTGGCGCCCGCCTGGCGCCCTTGGACGTCATGGCTTGCGTCACGGGCACCTCATGAGGTACCCCGCCTTGATCTCTCTGCCTCCTCGCGAGCCAGCCTGATATGGCTGTGCCTGAGGAAGCTCCGTGTCGTCCGCCCCGCGAGGGTTGGCCCCTCGCGAGGGTCTTGGGGTTGTGTTGATGAAGATGGGCCATGCTGGGCCCCCTTTGAGCCACGCCGCAGGCCACAGGTAGGCAAGTCTGGGGACCCCCGTTCCCAGAACACCGATAGTGCATGCGCCGTCATGTCCTCATCTACCACTACTGCATGGCCACAGAGCCTTGCAACCGTTTCAACAGGTTTGTCAACAGCACCGACTACAAGTTCGCCACGATGGAAACCATCGACGATGTAAAAGCGCTCAGTGTTTTTCTTGAGGAATTATACAGTGGGAGAGGCTCCCACTGTGTTTGTATTACTCAAAATAAGGATACAATGTACAAGGAGGATTTACATGGTGCCTGACCTCCACTTATGGAGGTTGGGGCCACTACATTTTTATGGATATGCAGTCAAGGGGGTTCTAAGCTATTTACAAAGGGGAGAATAAAGTCTCTCACATCTTCTCTGGTTCTATGTTGGAGCAGGCTAAAATCATGTTTCAAACGTTCGAGCCAAGAGAGAATAGTTGGGGTGATGCTTCTGAAATGTTTGGTATTCCTCTCTTTCCAAATGCTCCAAGCCGCGTGAAGGAAGACATCCATGAACATGGGATTGTTCCAATCATGAGCTGCCATGCTGATCCACCGAAGCCTTGAACCAGTTTGCTGCCAAGTTATCCCTAGAATGGACCAACAATGTTGGCTAAAAGGGCATTGGAAGATCATGTGTTTGACAGTCTCTTCAATTCGCTGGTCACAAAGAAGGCAGTTGTAATTGTCTCCAATGTTGTAGTGTCTCCTCTTGAGCATGTTACGTGTGTTTAAGCGGTCTGAGAGAATAAGCCACCCAAACACCTTAATTTTCACCGTTGACCTGGCTGCCCAGAGCCAATTGTATGATTGATGTGCATGCACCTCTCTAAAATAGAACTTGTAATATCTTATTGCCTTAAATTCCACTGAACCCCAACAATATGTCCAGTTATCGTGGGGGGTCGGGTCAGTATTGTTGCCAACATGCCTCACCTTTTGCTGTAGATCACGGACTTCTTGCATTGCTTGAACTAAGAGTGGGAGGTGAAACGTTTCATGCAGTGACGTCGATCCCAGGAAAACTTTGACTGAAATATCTTCATTTATTGCGAAGGAAAAGGCGCGCTGGTACGTTTCTTCGAGAGTGGCGTCAAGACACAGGTCTTTCCACATGAGCATTGTGGCTCCATCATGCACAATTGCTTTTGAAATACCTCTGTAAATCGGGGTGAGCTTGAGAACATCTCACCACTAGAATGATCCGCATGGTTCCATGGCATGGGGGATTTTGTTTGTGTAGTATGTGGACCATACGAGCTCCACCCAAGGCACATCATGTCTGTTGTAGAATTTATGCAGGTATTTTAGAAGGAGGGCATCGCTTTGTATGCATAGGTTTATTATGCCAAGACCCCCACACTGTTTTGGTCGACACACCATGCTCCATGCCGCAAGCGAGTTGCATTTGTCCCCATGTTCAGTCTTTTTTGTCCAGAGGCACTTCCTTCGCAATTTGTCAAGCAGCTCAAGTATCTTTGGTGGCAGTCTGAGAGTGCACAGAGCAAAGATAACTAGGGATGTGATCATGGTATTGAGTAGTGATAGCCTAGCTCCATATGACATCAAGGCCAGGGTGCTTGTCATCTGTCGTTCCATTGTGCAAACAAGCGGCATTAAATCTTGGACTGAGGGCTTGGTTGTCCCGAGAGGTAACCCTAGGTAAGTGAAAGGCATGGAACCTACTTTGCATCCAAAGATATTGGAGAGCTCATTGTAGCAGTTGGCCTCACAGTTGATTGGGATGAGTGTGGACTTGTGGAAGTTTATCTTGAGCCCAATGGAGACAGCGTAGTCAGTGAGAATGTTTTTAATCATGCGGGCTTGGAACGGGCAGGCAGGAAGAAGAATGAGCGTGTCGTCCGTGTACTGTATCACAGGGTAGTCGTGTTGGATCTCTCTGGGGAACGGTAGCTGAATTCTCCCATGTCTGAAAGCATCGTTAATTGCAGCTTGTAAGAGGTCAGCCGCCAGTACAAAAATCAATGGAGAGAAGGGGTCTCCTTGGCAAACTCCACATTTACAGTTGAATTGGCGACCCGGGACACCATTTAAAAGCACCGCTGACTTGCCAGAGGAGAAAATGCATTTTACCCAATTGAGCCATCTATCATCAAAGCCCATATGCTGCATAATCATAAGCATAGCATCATGTTCGATCATGTCAAAGGCCTTGGCGAAATCCAGTTTTAGGAGAATGATCTTTTCCTTGGAGGTTTGACACTGATGGATATATTCGAACGCCCAGGCTAAACAGTCCTGTAGTGATCGGCCTTTCAGGAATCCATATTGATTTTGATGAACGATTTTAAGTATGAGCTTTTGTAGTCGGTTGGCAAGAAGTTTTGTGAGAATCTTAAGACAACAATTCAACAAAGTGATTGGTCTAAAGTCAGAGACGGTCTCTGGGGAGCAAACCTTAGGAATGAGTGTAATAAACCCCTCATTAATGCTTTCGAGATTTAGGTTCCCCTCATAGAACTGGTTGCATAGCTCATAGAAGTCATTCTTAATAATATGCCAGCATTTTTTGATAAAGATACCAGAAAAACCATCTGGTCCTGGGGCACGGTCGGCTGGCATTTCTTTGATCTATCTCCTCCTTGGTGAAGGGAATGGTAAGTAGATCCAGTCCCTCAACTTTCTTGATGATGTCAGGGAGGTTGAATTTCATTTGGAATTCGCCTAATTTTCCCAACCGCTCTTTAAATGTTTGATATATGACTGCCTCTTTGCCCGCGTGGTCATCGACGACCGATCCGTCTGAGAGTTTGAGTGTTGGTATTGTGTTCCGTCTGTACCTCTCAGAAGCCAGAGCTTTCAGAAATTTAGGGTCTTCGTCACCAAATTTGATCCAACAGATAGTGCATCTCTTTTGCCAATATTGTCGTTGATAGCTCAATAGCCGAAGGAGGTGCCTTTTCAGGATTTTCCTGAAGTTTTGCTCTGGCGTGGAGAGGGCTCTAATGTTTTCAAGAGCATCCAGATTGGCCAATGCCAGATTGGAGTTATCAATCGCCACTGTCAGTTTAGAGATTCGTTTGCTCCACCGCTTCAACTCATATCTTAGTGCTTTGAATTTTCTGGCTAACAAAGTGGCTGCATTTGAGGTATTCTTGAAAGTTCTTGACCAGACCGATTGGACCAGCTCAAAAAAACCAGGATGTTCAGTCCAATAAGATTCGAACCTAAAAATTTTACTACGTGGAATGGATGTTTCAATTTTCACCACACACGGGATATGATCTGAAACTGGTTTTCCCAAGGGCACAACTATGGTGTTGGGGTATGAAGATGTCCAATTGTTGGAAGTGAGAAACTAGTCGAGCTGTTCGAGTAATGGATCAAGCTGCATATTGCTCCATGTGTAGGCCCTGCCCTTGATTGGCAGTTCAATTAACTGATTAGATCGTATGATGTCGTTGAAAGCAATCATGTCATTCGGATTACCTCCAGGTTTGTTTCTGTTTTCGGGGCCTCGTATGTAATTAAAGTCTCCTAATAAGAGCCAATCATCATTAGTTGGTATATTAAGATTTTGGAGCCAGTTTGTGTAGGTCACTCTAGAATCCCCTTGACAGGGTCCATAGATATTCACCAGTGTCCATTCCTGGGAAGACTGTGTGGAATGAAACTTAATGGCCAAAGCAAAGTCTTCTTCCAAAATCACAGAGCCAGTAAAAATGGCACTATTCCAAATTGTGACGATCCCTCCCGAGGCACCATGCGAGGGTATGTAAGCGAATTTGTCAAATCTCTTCGGGTAGCAAGACTTAATGAACATATTATCAATGGTGGGTTTTTTGTTTCTTGCAGACAAATTATAGCACAACCACTAGAAGCGATAGCATTAGATAGCGCCAAAAGTTTAGGTTTAGAGTTTAAGCCACGTACATTCCAGCATAGGATGTTCCAATTCAACAAAGAAGACATTATAGGATAAAGGAAAATAGGGAAGCCACGCTGCAGGCACTTTCAGATACTTCAAGCTTGGGACGGGCCGTCTGCCGGTTCCGTCGTGAGAGCTTCCTCAGAGACTTCGGCTGGCGGAATGGAGCACTTGTTAATTCCAATGTGCTCCAGAACCTGATTTGGAGTGGGCGGCGGGACGCGGTCCCCCTAATTGACTGTCTGATCAACAGTATCCATTTGAGTGGCAGTAGCAGAGGGCACAACACGGGGTTTAACTTTGGAGGTTTTTGGCTTAATATCAGAGATAGATGGTACATTAAACCCATCATATTTGTTGGACCTATTGCTGCGACGTACCTCCACCATAGATGCTGGAGCTTTGGCTTTGCTTTTTCTGGTCACTGAAGTGCCTAAACCCAAATCAATAGCAGGAGGAGCAATCAGTGCATTTGTGGCTTCACTTGCGGCTTCAGTATTAACATTGGGAAGTTGAGGAAACACTGCATCATCAGGAGCTGTCAGGCTCAAAGCATTAGTGTTACTAGAAATGGCCACATCCAACGGCATTTCCTGATCGAGGTCTGCAGCAATCTCAGTAATGACAACCTTGGAAGGAGCAGCCCTGGAGACAATGACAGAGTCTTCAAGAGTAAAGGGCGCGGCGTCCCCCGGGTTCAGAGCCCATGAGGTGTGCCCAGGAATAAGAACAGTACGAGAAACAGAGTCAGCAGAGTGCTTGACAGTTTTAGATGCTGACAAAACAGAGAAATGCCCATTTGTCTCTTCAACACTGACCGTGAACTGCACTGAACTATCACGAAAGCCAAATCCTGAACTCCAAGGTCCAAAAGCAGCAATGATAGGTTTGATAGCAGCAGTGAGGTAGGTGTTTAGCCTCAACATAGGCACACAATCATTCAGTAGGAGCGAGGCATAGCTGTCATGGTCTGAAAGCATGGAGAACTGCATACCAGCATTAGATATAGTCAGGGACAGTTCAATACTGTTTACCTCAGGTGGAGCAGCGATCGGGCCCTGGACAAATCACTGGACTGAGCTGTGTCGACAGACAAAACATCCATTGCAGAGCCATTGACAGAGAGTAGTTGGTTGAAGATGTTTAAAGGAACGATGGCGTATCCATCAGACATAGTTGCACTGGAATCCGAGATGCTGAAAACGGAGATTGAGTCATTCCAAGCAGCAGCCGGGCTATCTTGCAGGTTGTTGAGAGGAGGAATACCATGATGCACCTACAAACCTTCTCCAGCTAGCCAGGCCTGGAAATTGAACACTACAGGAGGTGTGTGTGGTGGGGATGGGGGCCAGACTCCCCAATGAGGTTGAAACTGCACTTCATCATCTACCACCTGCTCTGCATTGCCATTACCTGGATGAGCATTGGCATTGGCAGCCACATTTTGGGCGATCCAATTATGGAGCTACATTTGATAAATTTGTTCTCCTCTGAGGTTGTCACCATGAAGTGGGTGAGGAATTCCATCTTCGGGAGGAGGATCTTAAGTGGCCGGCGGGACATCTGGGATGTGTGCATTCCAATCACTGCTCCTCAACATAGTGACGGCCACAGTCCAGCTCTGGCGAGCGCCCCCAAGCTGATGCAGCACCATACTCTTAGGAACAAATTTAAGGTGTATCACCCTGACCTTCAGAAGCACGAATCACGGTCCCCTCTAGGGTTATGCCATTCAACCAACTGACCAAATTTATCGACAGATTTGTGCATATAGTGTTGAGTCTGATAGTCATACAGGAAACCGATGTAAAGCAGCCAGATCTCCGGCCCGAAAGAAGTAAGACGCGTGTTCAGAGCAGCATCATGAGGAACAAAGGATATCACGACCGGCTCATCAAACTCATCCTCATCGAGCTCAAAGGTGGTACCAACTACTGCATCCCTAGTGATCGTGATGGTAAATCCAAAGATACCAACCCCAAGAGGGTGGTCACCTACTTCAATTGGAAAAAACACGGATTCATGTAGCAAACCTTCAATGATGTGGCGAAGCGCCACCTTGCGGTGGAAAGGGATGGCTCTGTTAGCTTCGGTCATGGCGAGGAAGTCATGGCACAGCGGTGGGATCGGGCCGACCACCATATCATCACGCACCCTACGGTCAGGCGGCCCGAGCTCGACGGTCATGCCCGGCGGGAGGTAGGGGATGACATTGATTGGAAAGTTAGCCATGGTGGTGGTGGTGCTCAGTGTTATGGGCTTGGCCTGCAAGAACCTTGTCCAAATCCGTGACCACTACAGGGTCTAGGGCAGCACGAAGAAGGACTCCCTGGTCGAACTCGCCTTGGCCATCATCGACCCCTACTACAAAAATATGGAGCAGGATGCCCAGAGAACAAGTCCCCTATCCTGGCACAGGGCTTGGATGCGGCAACTGGATGAACCTCACCTCAGGTTCGCGGCCAAGAGCGTCTACACATGCTACAAGATGCATAGGCGGATCGTTGACATGAGGAAGTGCCTCGTTACCCAAATCAACGAGCCCAGATCGAGCCACAAGGAGAGCAAGCGTCACAAGAAGTAGATGATGATCAGATGATCGTTTATGCTAGTTAATCATGCATGTAATATATAGTTTACTTTATTGGTGTGTGGAAATGTCATGTGTGTAGTAGCCACCTATGTAATTATGCATGTAATAGTTTACTTTGGTGTGTGCAAATTCCATGGTTGTAGTAGCCACCTATGTAAGTGAATGTTTAATTTGGTTATGCAACCATGTCCTTATAAGTGTGTGTGTGTGTGTGTGTGTGTGTGTGTGTGTGTGTGTGTGTGTGTGTGTTGTTGTTCTATATGCAATCCCATCGCAAAACACACACGTCTTATTAGCAGCAACCGTCTGTGTTATTATCGGTCTTCGCACACATTTCTGATTACAGACCTGTTTGTCGCGTATCACACACATCTTGTTATATTGAACTGTTTCTGTTCTCTTGTCCCAATACAAACAATTCATCCGAGTGAACTGCATGTCGTATATCGCACACACCTTGATTTGGCTGACCATTTCTTTTGTGTTGCCTAATCACAAACAGTTCATCCGAGTGAACCGTATGTTGTATATCGCACACACATTCATCTGGCTACCCGTTTCTTTTGTTCCTCCTCATCGCAAACAGTTAATTGAACTGAACCGTATGCCCTGCATCGCACACGCAACTAAAATATGAACCGTGTTTGATGCATCCTCCATCCCAAACATTTTGCACCTTTTTGACAGTTTTTTTACACCACCGTTTGTGATTATTGCATCGCACACAGTTTCGTCGAAGGGTCAAGGCGGAACTTGGGCAGGAGCACTTTTGCCCTCCGGCGGAGCGATTCTGCCGGGGGAACTTCCCTCCCGGAGGGGTAAATCATCGCCATCATCATCACCAACAACTCTCCCATCTTGGGGAGGGCAATCTCCATCAACATCTTCAACAACACCATCTCATTTCAATCCCTAGTTCATCTCTTGTGTTCAATCTTGTTACTGAAACTATAGATTGGTGCTTGTGGGTGACTAGTAGTGTTGATTACATCTTGTAGTTGATTACTATATGGTTAATTTGGTGGAAGATTATATGTTCAGATCCAATATGCTATTTAATACCCCTTTGATCTTGAGCATGATTATCATTTGTGAGTAGTTACTTTTATTCTTGAGGTCACGGGAGAAATCATGTTTCAAGTAATCATGTGAACTTGATATGTGTTCGATATTTTGATAGTATGTATGTTGTGATTCCCTTAGTGGTGTCATGTGAACGTCTACTACATGACACTTCACCATATTTGGGCCTAAGGGAATGCATTGTGGAGTAGCAATTAGATGATGGATTTCGAGAGTGCCAGAAGCTTAAACCCCAGTTTATGCGCTATTCCGTAAGGGACCGATTGGATCCAAAAGTTTAATGCTATGGTTAGAATTTATTCTTAATACTTTTCTCATAGTTGTGGATGCTTGCGAGAGGGTTAATCATAAGTAGGAGGTTTGTTCAAGTAAGAACAACACCTAAGCACTGGTCCACCCACATATCAAACTATCAAAGTACCGAACACGAATCAAACCAACATGGTGAAAGTGACTAGATGAAAAACCCTCAAGAACGCTTTGCTTATCATAAGAGACCATTTTGGCATGTCCTTTGCCTCAAAAGGATTGGGCTACCTTGCTGCACTTTTGTTACTACTATTGTTACTTGCTCATTATAAATTACTTTGCTATCAAACTACTCTACTACTTACAATTTCAACACTTGCAGACATTACCTTGTTGAAAACCACTTGTCATTTCCTTCTGCTCCTCGTTGGGTTTGACACTCTTACTTGTCGAAAAGAGCTACAATTGACCCCCATATACTTGTGGGTCATCAGGTTAGAATGACTCTGCTTATGTGATGTCATGGCAGGTTATAGCGGTCTGATGAAGATTCGGCACTGATGCATTCTGCTAAGTTAAACAGTGAAGATTGATATGAACAAGTTCAAATCAACCTGGGGCCTAATGTTGGGGATATAACTCCAAGGTGTGACCCACCCAGGAGGGGCCGGGTTACACCGTTGGCGGTTTAACATGAAGAAGGTTCAAGGAGGCCCAAGGAGAAGTATGAAGACGACGGCTTTTGGAGGCAGGCCTGGTGAATGCCCAAGACCGGGGCCTGTGAACTGTCATAGGAAGACATGTTCTAAAGGGCATGACTAGTTAGAAACCGAGCCGGTCATGTTGTGTGAGCCATTCGGGACTCTGTAAGCCTCCGGGTATCTACCTGTGTATATAAAGGTGAGACCCGGTGGCGGGTTAACTCAAGAAACAAGCAATCGAGAACTAGGTCAAGCGTATTGGCTCCCTTGTAATCGAAACTCAAGCAATATAACTATAAGCAGGACATGGGCTTTTACCTCGTTGAGAGGGGCCGAACCTAGGTAAACTCCTTGTGTCCTTTTATCCCGTTCAACCCCTTCAAGCTAAACTAGTTGCGATGGCTCCACACCTAAGTCCTTTCACTAGGGCATCTGCCGTGTTAAATCCATGACACCTCCCTTGCTCCAAAACCTAGCTAGGTCGCCGCTGCCACGCCACCTCCATCGTCAACCTCTGCCGGTCTGCCTGTGCAGTTTACCCACCAATATACATACCCTCGCCACCCTGAGTTTCTTAGATGACGCCTGCGAAATGCCCCCTTTCCCAGAGATCCCCATCCCCACCCCCTCCCCCACTCTAGAGCATCGTAGCCTAAGCCCGGCTACACTTCCCAGGGAGCTCGAGGATCGAATAGCCCAAAAGAGCTTTACTGCGGCCTCTTCGCCCGACGTCGGCGAGGTAGCTGCCGAGGAAGCTGACAACGATGACTGGACTTGGATTCAGCCTCTCAATCAGTGGGCTAGAGTATTCTGGCATGTCGCGAATGCCGGCTACGACATCGAGGTCGTCAACACCGACGGCTTGACGCGGGTTATGTCACAGGTTAAGTTGCCCACCCCCAACCCTTCAGGTTCGACAACGGTCGATCTCATTGATGGCCCTGTCGCTGATCTCCTGTGGCTCATTATGAACAATTTGCCATCCTTCATCGCCATGGAGCCCCTTTTGTCATTTCTGAAGGATACGTTCTGCGACGCTGGCTTGGGATCCTCAGCTGGCAAGTCGGACCTCATTGACGGCGACCACGAGGAGGAGCCAATCAGTGACACGTGAGGAAACCCATGATTTGTTTTGCCGTGCCTCTTCACTGGGGGTATCCCATGATTTGTTTTCTCGATCCCCCTTTGTAGTGAGAACGTGTCCAGTATTTATTGCTATATTTGGTTGTTTGCATTACACCTTGTTTATTTCTATGGTTTATGGTTGTTCGGTTGTTTGTAGTTAGCAATGTCCAGTTTCAATTGCCATCTTTGGTTGTTCTAGTATGCCTTTTTTATTTCAGCTATTAACAGTGTGATGTTCTATATGTGCTAGTATGAACTATGTAGTTCAAATTCATCAATACCATTTTTAACAGTAGTTCAATGAATGACTATATTTGGTTGTTGTTAAGCATGTTGAACTCCCTCTGGATCTTTTTAGTTCGCATATAACATTTGTCTAAAGTCAAGTCTCGTAAAGTTTGACCAAATTTATTGAAAAAGATACCAACATTCACAATATGAAATCAATATCAGTACATGTGACTTAAATTTTCATATTGTATGCCTTTAGCATGGTAGATGTTGGTATTTTTTCATATAAATAAGGTCAAACTTTATGAAGTTTGACTTCAGAAAATTCTTATATGCAGAGTAAAAAGGACTGGAGGGAGTATTTACCACGCCTTTCCATTTGATTTAACAATAGCACTATTTGGATACTCTAACTTAGCTAGAGGTTAGAGTTAGTTTCTAGCTAATGACAGTTAAAAGGGAGAGAGAGAGAGATTGGTGGAATAGTTGATTGTATTACTTGAGCCTCGTGGGCATATATATAGGAGTACATGGTCATCTTGGAGTACAAGTCAAGGTAGAATAAATCCTACGCTATCCTACGTTTCCTAAATAACAATGATACTCAACAATGACTAACCTGAACTAACTCTAGCCAAAGAGGTGTTTGGATGATAGTGTTAGATTGACAATAAATGCACTAGGAGAACTAGCCCCAATCAACACCTCTTGGGTGGGATAGTTGTTTTGGGTGGGTTAGACGCAATTAGCTCAAACTAGCCCTCATGTTTGGATACTTTAGGGCTATTTGAGCCCAAACTAGCTCAAACTAACTCTAACCCATGAATCCAAACAGGGCCAATAACTAGTGTGCTTAGACCTGCACAATACAAGTTTGAATGACTATGTTTGCTTGTTTTTAAATATTAGGCATGTTGCAGATAATAACACACCTTTCCACTTCTTGTTTTTAAATATTAGGTTTTTAACAATTTGGTCTTGCACATGTAGGTCCTGCTGTCAGAGGTTTTGACCCACTGTTTGACCCTTTTTACATATGTGGAAATGAGTTGTCCATGAATATCAGTCAAGTCAACAAACTAAGGAAGATTGTTACGATAAAGAAATTAGCGATAAAAAACAACAAGATCTTTGTCTGCACAATGAAGAAGACATCAATTCACTACAGGATGGTACTGACTGTTATACCCTGTCTTTTTAATTCCTTTGCGCCAAATATGCATATCCTTGTTTTCAGGCCTTTCCAAAGCAGTTCACTGATGATTACCTCTCAAACCACCCGTATGATCATGAGGCGAGGAAGGTATTCATACAACACCCACGGTTCAATATTGACGTGTTCCTGAAGAGTAGAAGGATGGACAGGCACTGGCCTAAAGTTGCAAAGACCTTCAACATCAATGAAGGCTCAATATTCGCCTTCTGCCTTCAGCAGTTTTCCAAATGAGATCCATCTGTCTATGTACCGTCTATGTTGCTAATTTCAAAAGGTTATAGATGTTGCATGTGAAACTAGGTGCTGGCGAAGTTGTGTAATGGGGTAGCTGAGTGCTAAAGCTATATGATGTTGTAATATGATGTATTTCAATTATGAAATCCTGATTCCTTAATATGAAAATGAAATATATTGTGTGCTTAATATGAAATGCCAATTAGATTTATAAATGGATTATTAATAATAGGGCAATTAGCGTGCTAATTTGGTTTTTCTATTGCAAATGGTTATTGAGAAAACACCATGGGCGATGACCTCAGGCAACGCACACAGTTTCTAGGAATAAACCGTGTTGGATCCATGAACAATCACACACGACATCCTCTTGAAAACTGTTTGTGTTAGGCCACCTTGCACAAACGTTTATGACATAAAAATGTGTGTGATGGAAAGCCTTTGCCACATAGTTTCTTCTACGCACCATGTGTGATGCATTCAATGACGCAAACGATAAAATTGTTAATATCGTGTGCAATGGCAACGCTATCACAAACGATTTAATGGAGAAAATTGTGTGTGATGTACCTGCGAACGGAAACATTTTCCTAGGAGTGACTGTGTGGGATGTATATACGAACGAGAATGTACTTCTTGGATTAACTGTGTGGGATGTACATACTAACGGAAACGTATTTCTTGGGTAGACTGTGTGGAATGTACATATAAACAGAAACGTTTAGCCGGGACTGACTGTGTGGGATGTACTTATGACCGAAAACAACTTGGCATGCATAATTGTATTTTTTACCACAACTATACGTATAACCATATTTGATCAATCGCCCGTCACACACGACCTCATTTTGCCGAGCTAGTGTGCGAGGAGGGCCTATCCCCGATGGTTTCTGGGTCGCGTGGGAAGGACCCCCCTATCGCAGTCACTCAATTGGCGACTGATAATCCCCAAGTGCAGGGAATCATCGTAGCAATTCCCAAAGGTGGAAGTGATAAGTATGGAGTGTCGAACCCACAAGGAGCTAAAGGTAATATCAATATTCTCTCAAGCCCTATCTTCCACTGATATGACTCTACGTGCACCGAACATTTGCTTCCAACTAGAAACGAGAAATAAAACTACGTTGTGGATATGAAGAGGATAACTTTGCATGGTATCGGAGAGCTAAAATATAAAAGTAGGTGTTGTCATCATAAAGTTAGAATATATTACTAAATATTATAAATAGTGAGTGTGGAATAATGGTGGATCGGTGTGCAGAATTGTCCTTTGCAATTGTTAACAAGACCGGTAGTCATCATTGCAATTTCATATGAGGGAGAGGCATAATCTAACATACTTTCTCTACTTGGATCATATGCACTTATGATTGGAACTCTAGCAAGCATCCGCAACTACTAAAGATCATTAAGGTAAAACCCAACCATAGCATTCAAGCATCAAGTCCTCTTTATTCCCATACGCAACAACCCCCTTACTCGGGTTTGTGTTTCAGTCACTCACCAACCCACTATAAGTGAATCATGAACGTATTGCAACACCCTACAGCGGGGATCCCTCATGCTTGCGTGACACAGAGGGCACCATAGGACAGCACCAAAATAAAACATACAACTCGTACCAATCTAGATCATCAATCAACCCAAAGACAAAGGATATCTACTCAAAACATCATAGGATGGCAACACATCATTGGATCATAATATGTGGCATAAAGCACCATGTTCAAGTAGGGATTACAGCGGGGTGCGGAAGAGTGGACCACGTAAAAGAGATGAGGATGGTGATGATGGTGGTGATGTTGATGAAGATGATCACCGCGGTGATGATTCCCCCCTCGATGGCACTCCGGTGCCACCAAGAGAGAGGAGGAGAGGTTCTCCCCCTTGTGCTTCCTCCTCCATGGCCTCCCCCTGGATGGGGAAAGGTTCTCCCTCTGGTCCTTGGCCTTCATGGCGATGATGGCCTCTCCGGGATACTCCTCCATGCCACCGGTGATGATGGCCCCCTCCGGCAGGGTGCCGGAGAGGGCCTAGATTGATTTCTCGTGGCTACATAGGCTTGCGACGGCGGAACTTCCGATCTAGGTTAATGTTCCGAGGTTTCTGTATTTATAGGAATTTTTGGCGTCGGTCTCACGTCAAGGAGGTGCCCGAGGTGTCCACGAGGCAGGCCCACGCGCCTGGGGGGGTGGGCGCGCCCCCACCCTCATGGATGCCCCGGGACTCTCCTGGCCCAACTCTTTTACTCCGGGGTCTTCTTTTGGTCCATAAAAATCATCAAAATTGGCACATCAATTGGACTCCGTTTGATATTCCTTTTCAGTAAAACTCAAAAACAAGGAGAAAACAGAAACTGGCACTGGGCTCTAGGTTAATAGGTTAGTCCCAAAAATCATATAAAATAGCATATAAATGCATATGAAACATCTAAGATTGATAATATAATAGCATGAAGACTTCATAAATTATAGATACGTTGGAGACGTATCAGCGACGGTTCGAAACTCACGGAAAGGGGTTAAAAATCGTTTGTATAGCACCTTGATGTACCAGTGTATGTTGATTTTGATTCAACTACATGTGTGAACATGTGCCAAGTCAAGCCACTTAAATCATTCCAAGGAGGATATCATCATGTCATACTACATCATAACCATTTCAAAAGCATGTTGGCACGCAAGGTAAACCATTATCAACTCCTAGCTAATTAAGCATGGCATGAGTAACTTTTATCTCTAATTGTCATTGCAAACATGTTTCATTCATAATGGGCTGAATCAGGAAAGATGAGCTAATCATATTTACAAAAACAAAATAGGTCGAGTTCGTACCAACTTTTCTCCATCTCAATCTTTTCATCTTATATCGTCATTATTGCCATGCACTTGCATGACTGAACGGTGTGAATAATAATAATAGTGCACGTGCATTGGACTAAGCTGGAATCTGTAAATATTTATTCAAAGGGGAAGACAAGGTAATATGGGGTCTTTATTAGACCAACAATAATGCATATGAGAGCCACTCAAAATTTGCATCATGGTCTTCTCCTTACGACCCAAAGAAAGGAAAAATAATTTCAAAGAAACATGCTGAAATATTTTTTGAGTTTTTGTTTTTTTGAAGAAAGTAAAGCAAGAACGAGAAAAACTATTTACACGGGAAAGCTCCCAACAAGCAAAAGAAGAACAAGAAATCTTTTTAAGTTTTATTTTAATACTACTACTAAAAAAACTAGAAAGAAAACTAAAAAGCAGCGAGAACTAAATTTTTTGGATTTTCTCAAAGTTTTTCAAACACACAAGAAGAAGGCAAGAAAAATAAACTAGCATGGATAATGCAATGAAAAAGTATGAACACCGACAACTAAAATGAGTGTGTGAACATGAATGTAATGTTGGTGAGAAATACGTACTCCCCCAAACTTAAGCTTTTGGCCTAAGTTGATCTAGGGCCACGGCTGGCCCGAATAGTATCCAAAGTCGTAGTTGGGGTTGTACTGAGCTGTGGTTTCCACTGCTTGAAGGGTTGCTGCATGTAGGTGAGCGGCCCCCCCCTCTCTCTCATACTCGCCTGCCTCCTCTCTAGTTATGAAGTATCTCCGTTTTACCAGAAAATTAAAGAAGGCAGGAGCGGGAAGCCTGACACGAAGTCTTCAAGGACAGCATTTTGCACATATGTATCAAATTCCTCCTTAAAACATGCATGAACCATGAATTGATCTGATGGCCATTCACAAGGCTGCACTAGAGCTTCCCTCGGTGGTTCAAGGTATGGCTCACGTATTGCGAGCCTGGGGGCTTTCTTCGTCGAGGAACCCCCTTTGTATACCTTCCTAAACATTTTTCTTCCTCTGAAAAATTTCTGAAATTTTTAGTGACTCAAAATAAAAGTGAACAAAACTCAACAAGATTGATAGCAACCACTCCCACAAGTGTCTAGAGGCTTTATCATGCATAAAAACTACTTTGGACCATAAAAATTTGACATGCAAGCTCAAGAACAAGGTCACCACAGCAGCAAAAATTTGCAATATATAAAGCACTAGAACAAAAACTAATTGGACCATTGGAGGAGTCACATGCCGATGAAAAACTCCCCGAAACGGTTTCCGAAATGAAGTTCCGAGCAAGGAGATCAAAAATGGTAGCAAAATGAGCAAGAACACGTGTTTGAGCAATGGTAGAATTTTTTGGAGAAAGACAAAGTGAATGGGTGATGGAATCTGTGAGGGGGACCCACGTGGGATGCATAAGCCCTCTAGGCACGCCTAGGGGGAGGGCGCACCCTGTGGGCTTGTGGCCCACTGGTGCTGCCCCCTACTGTGTTTTTAGTGCTAAAAATTCTAAAATATTCTGGGAAAAATCATACTAAATTTTCAGGGCATTTGGAGAACTTTTATTTTTGGGACTTTTTTATTGCATGAATAATTCAGAAAACAGACGAATAATAGTATTTTTGCTTTATTTATTCTAAATAACAGAAAGTAAAACATGGGTACAGAAAGTTGTGTTTACTAAATTCATCCAGCTCATGTCCATCAAAAGGAATCCATTAACAAGGTTGATCAAGTCTTATTAACAAACTTTTTCCGAATGACATGAAACTGAAGAACTTTCGTATAACACTAGGTTACATCAACGGGGATATGCATGTCCCCAACAATAAGAATATCATATTTCTTTTTGACAGTAGGAATAGGGAATACAAAACCTCCAATAGCAATGGTTGAAAATTTTCCAGTAGAATTGATGTTATTAACTTGAGGTTGTTTCTTCGAAAAGTGTACCATATGCTCATTACCATTAACATGAAAAGTGGCATTGCCCTTGTTGCAATCAATAACAACCCCTACAGTATTCAAAAAAGGTCTACCAAGGATGATCGACATACTCTCATCCTTGGGAATATCAAGAATAACAAAGTCCGTTAAGATAGTAACATTTGCATCTACGACAAGCACATCCTCACAAATACCGATGGGTATAGCAGTTGATTTATCAGCCATTTGTAAAGAGATTTCAGTTGGTGTCAACTTATTCAAATCAAGTCTACGATATAAATAGAAAGCCATAACACTAACACCGGCTTCGAAATCACATAAAGCCATTTTAAAATAGTTTCTTTTAGTGGAGCATGGTATAGTTGGTATTCCTGGATCTCCTAGTTTCTTTGGTATTCCACCCTTAAAAGTGTAATTAGCAAGAGCATGGTGAAATTTTTTGCTTTCGGTATCTTTCTTTTATTTGTAACAATATCTTTTTCATATACTTAGCATAAGGAGACATTTTCAGAATGTCAGTCAAATGCATACGCAAAAAGATAGGTCTAAGCATTTGAACAAAGCGCTCAAAATCCTCATCATCCTTTTTCTTGGATGGTTTAGGAGGAAAGGGCATGGGTTTCTGAACCCACGGTTCTCATTCTTTACCATGTTTCCTAGCAATGAAGTTTCTCTTATCATATCTTTTATTCTTAGGTTCTGGGTTATAAAGATTAACAGCAGGTTCTATCTCCACATCATTATCATTACTAGGTTGAACATCAACATGAAAATCATCATTAACATTAACACTAGTTCCATGTTCATCACCAGATTGTGTTTCGGCATCAGAAATACAAATATCATCTGGATTCTCAGGTGTGTCTATAACAGGTTCACTAGAAGCATGCAAACTCCTATCACCTTTCTTCTTCTTTTTAGAAGGACTAGGTGCATTAGTATTAATTCTATAAGAGTCTTGTTCTACTCTCTTAGGATGGCCCTCAGGATACAAAGGTTCCCGAGTCATTTTACCTCCTCTAGTCAGAACTCTAGCGGCATTATCGTTGTTCTTATCATTTAACTCATTCAACAAATCATTTTGTGCCCTGAGAACTTGTTCTACTTGAGTTTTTACCATGGAAGCATTCTTACCAATAATCTTGAGATCATTAATAGTTCTACACATATATTCACGCAAGTAGTCAAGCATATAAGCATTACGTTTCAATTGTCTACTAACATATGCATTTTGAAGTTTTCTTGTTTAACAATAAAGTTATGAAATTAATCCAATCATTGACTAGCAGACTTATTATGAGGAATATCACCTTTCATAAAATCTATAGAGAGAATTTGCCTCCAGAACCTGTGTCGGATTATCAAGACCATGTATTTCTTCAATAGGTGGTAAATTCTTAACATCTTCAGCTTTAATACCTTTTTCTTTCATAGATTTCTTTGCCTCTTGCATATCTTCAGGACTGAGTGTAGCGACCCGACCTCAGATGGTCAAGTCTCTGTGCTTCAGTGTCATCCCTGGATCGGTAATGCTGACACTCATAGTCCTCGAAGGATTTATAACAGAGTAGCAATCACACACTTATTACATCGAACGTCTCAAGAGAGAACTTATTACAATAATATGGCTTAAGGCCATCTAATACGATAACAACGGAAGGCTTGGAAGATAAAGTGAGTCCATCAACTCCACTGGCATAACTGAGTTGCACAGCAATGACCTAACGAACCTTACTCCTCGTCTGAAAAGTCTGCAACATAATACGTTGCAGCCTGAAAACGGGTCAGCACATGGAATATGCTGGCAAAGTAACACAGTAGAGCAAGAACAGAATAATGCTATCACTATATGCATATTTGGCTGGTGGAAAGCTCTATGGTTTATAGTTTTTGCGAAAAGCCAATTTTTCCCTACAACAAAGGAGTAGATTTTAATTTAACTATCATGGTAGTTGAAACAACATTGAGAAGGTTCCTCCAACTCAATCCCAATTAAAGTGATTAACAACCCAGCAATATTAGTTAAACATGATGAGATACTTTTGATAACCCAAGTACTAGATACTCAAGAATTGTCCATAACCGGGGACACGGCTAACCATGATTAGATTGTACACTCTGCAGAGGTTTGCACACTTTTCCCCACAAGACTCGATCGCCTCCGTTGGATTTCTCGCACTACAGGGTGTTTGAGAAACGGATGACCGAGACACATTCTTTCAGAAACATTAACTCTCTACTCCGGACAAACCATACCAAACCTACATCCCACTACCTGCTGATCTGCCTCTTCAAGAGCTTCACGTAACTTACTCAACTATGCTAGAGCCCATAATAGCTTGTGGCTGCACACGGAAGTTTCTAGCATGAATCATCTCAGTTCCCTTTGAGCCTGGGTGGCGGTCCATAGGAAGATCACACGGGTACTCTGGGATTTCCAAAAAAATACAAGCAACACTGGGTACTCCAGGTGCCTCAATCCACCCAGTTGTTTGATTAAGTTGCCACCTTAAGTTGAACTGTTAATTTAACAATCTCACATCTGTCATGGATTTCACTCAAACCCAAACCACGTCTACGAGCATAGCATAGCATAGTATATAAGCAACGCACAGAGTAACTCCCGAGGGTTTGAATGTAACAGGGCAATAGGTTCTACCTCATCAACTACTTCCCAACCCACAAGTTAATGACATCCTAATCATGCAATGTTTGAGGATTGGAACTAATGCATAAAAACTGGGTGATAAAGGGGTATGATTAAAGTGTTACTTGCCTTGCTGATGATCTGCGAAACCTAGGGACTCGTAGTAGCACGCTTCGCTCTCCGGGTATTCTATCGCAAGCAAACAATAGCATCCATATGTAACAAGCAACAATGCATAAGCAAAACTCAAATAAAATAGGTTGACCAGAAAGTTCAAATTAAGAACTTTGGTTCGCAAAAGAATCAAATCAAACAGAGCAAAGAAACTCAAACGGCGAAAGAAAGAAGCTTCGTTTACTAATCTGAAACTAGGTCAAATTTTACAGTAGAGAAAACTTGTTTGAGTCGGTTAAACAGAAAGAGGGTTTCGAGACGAAACTCTAGGCGGTTGAATCGCCTTATTCTGACTAACGAGCGAAAAGATAAACAGAAACTAAGATCGGATCAGAAATCGCGATCAGAGAAAATCGCGGAATAAATCCGATAAAAGAAAACTAACGGAAAGACTAACAAACGAGCGTTCGTTAGCTGATCTAACGGGCGAAGAACCGTTCGTTAAAACGAACATTCGGACGAACGCCCGCTAACTAGAAGAACCGAGAAAAACCGGTGAATCCAAAAAAACAGATCTAGGGTTTCTAAAAAACCGAACGGTTTTTATAAAAAAACAGCGGCGGAGTCCGGCGACTACCTCCGACGAGGTGAGGCAGCGGCGGGGCGGCGGCGCTCGGCGGCGGTGCGGGCTGCGACGGCGGCGGCGGCGGCTAGCGCGGGCGGCGGCGGTGGCGGTGGCGTTTGGGGGCGGGGGTGGCGGCGTATATAAAGGGGCATGACAGGGCGGCTTGGAGGAGGGGCCAAGGCGGCGGCGGTGGAGTCCGGCTCGGACTCCTCGTCCGAGTCGGCGTCGGCGCGCGCGCGGGGAAGGCGGCGGCGGCCTGGCTCGGCTGGGCCTTAGGCCCAGTCGGGCGCGGGAATTTTTTATTTTTTAAATAATTTCGCCGACCGAAATAAAGTCCTAGAAAAATAAATAAAAATCTAAAAATGCCAAAATAAATTTTCACCGTCTAAATAAAATATTTAGAACGAGATGAACATTTTCTTGGCCCTAAAATGCAATTTTGAAAAACGTGCAATTTTTCTAATGCAAACAAAATTGCAATAAAATCCAAATAAAACAAATATTTGATTTTAATATTTTTCCTCCAATATTTCAATTATGTTGGAGAAGTCATATTATCTCCTCTCATATATTTTAGTATGAAATATTTTTGGAGAGAAAATAATTAAAACCAAAAATCCTCGTTTCAAAATTTGATAAAAAACAAATTTGAAAACGGGGAAATCCCCAACTCTCTCAGAGGGTCCTTGAGTTGCTTAGGATTTCGAGGATCGCGAGATGAAATGCGAATAAAGTATGATATGCATGGATGACTATGTATAACATTCCAAATTTGAAAATTTGGGATGTTACAAACCTACCCCCCTTAAGATGAATCTCGCCCTCAAGATTCGGGTTGGCTAGAAAATAGGTGTGGGTGGTCTTTGTGAAGATCATCCTCTCGTTCCCATGTGGCTTCATCCTCGGTATGGTGGCTTCACTGAACTTTACAAAACTTGATAACCTTACTGCGGGTGACTCTGCTGGCAAACTCAAGAATCTTAACTGGTTTTTCCTCGTAAGTCAAATCACTGTCCAACTGAATTGCCTCCAGGGGTACTGTATCTCTTAGCGGTATATCTGCCATCTCAGCATGACACTTCTTCAGCTGTGAAACGTGAAACACGTCATGAACTCCTGACAATCCCTCGGGTAACTCCAACTTGTAGGCAACTTCTCCCATCCGTTCCAAAATACGATACGGTCCTACAAATCTCGGGGCTAACTTTCCCTTAACTCCAAAACGTTTCACTCCCCGCAAGGGTGATACTCGCAGATATGCTCGATCTCCAATTTCATAGGTTACCTCCTTGCGTTTTGAGTCAGCATAACTCTTCTGCCTAGACTGAGCAATCTTCAGTCTGTCACAAATCAATTTAACCTTCTCCTCAGACTCCTTGATCAAGTCTGGTCCAAACAACTGTCGGTCTCCTACCTCGTCCCACATCAACGGTGTTCTGCACCTTTGTCCATACAGGGATTCAAATGGTGCCATCTTCAAACTGGCTTGATAGCTATTGTTGTATGAAAACTCTGCGTATGGCAAATTGTCATCCCAATTAGATCCATAATCTAGCGCACAGGCTCTCAACATGTCCTCTAGAATTTGGTTGACTCTCTCTGTTTGTCCATCCATCTGCGGGTGAAATGCTGTACTAAACTCCAATCTCGTTCCCAAGGTCTGGTGCAACTGGTGCCAAAACTTCGAGGTAAACTGTGTTCCTCGATCTGATACGATGGTCCTCGGAACTCCATGTAGACATACTATCCTGGACATATATATCTTTGCCAGCTTTGCACTTGTGTAGGTGGTTTTCACTGGGATGAAGTGAGCTACTTTGGTCAAGCGATCAACTACTACCCATATGGAATCACATCCTGCTTTGGTCCTGGGAAATCCGGTGATAAAGTCCATGCCTAGTTTATCCCACTTCCCTTCGGGAATCGGCATAGGCTGTAACAGTCTTGCTGGCTTCTGATGCTCTGCCTTCACGCGCTGACATACATCACATACGGCGACATACTTGGCAATATCCTTCTTCATACCAGTCCACCAGAAACGTTCCTTCAAATCCAAATACATCTTGGTGTTTCCGGGGTGTATCGAGTATGGTGAGTCATGGGCCTCTTGAAGTATTAACTTCCTGATCTCCTGGTTATTGGGCACATAGATTCGGTCCTCAAACCATAAGGTATCATGCTCATCCTCACGAAAACCTTTGGCCTTTACTTTGCCCATCTTCTCCTTTATCTCGGCAATCTCCTTGTCCTCCTTCTGAGCTTCCCGAATCTTGTCCAGCAATGTCGACTGGACCTCCATTGTTGCAATAAATCCTCTAGGAACAATCTCCAATCGAAGTTCCATGATGTACTCTGCTAATTCCTTCGTCATTCCCTTGCTTTCAAGGATATTAGCATAACTCTTCCGGCTCAAAGCGTCTGCTACAACATTGGCCTTTCCTGGATGATAGTGTAGCTTCATGTCATAATCCTTTATAAGCTCCAACCATCTCCTCTGTCGAAGGTTCAGCTCCTTCTGGGTGAAAATGTACTTCAAACTCTTATGGTCCATGTACACATCACAACCGTTTCCAATAAGGTAATGTCTCCAGGTCTTCAATGCATGCACTACGGCTACTAACTCCAAATCATGCGTGGCATAGTTTAACTCATGAGGTTTCAGTTGTCGTGAGGCATACGAAACAACTCTCCCGTCCTGCATAAGCACACATCCAAGTCCTAAGCGTGAGGCATCGCAGTACACTTGGAACTCCTTATGTATATCTGGCAGTGTTAGCACTGGCGCTGTAGTCAAATGTTTCTTCAATTCCTGGAAACTTGCCTCGCAATCTTCGATCCATTTAAACTTAGTATCCTTCTTCAACAGTTCAGTCATTGGCTTTGCAATCTTGGAAAAATTCTCGAGAATCTCCGGTAGTATCCTGCGAGTCCAAGAAAACTGCGGATCTCGCTAACTGAAGTGGGTGCCAACCATTCAGTGACTGAATGAATTTTGCTGGGGTCTACTGCTATACCTTCTCCCGATATAACATGTCCAAGGAACCCAACTTCCTTCAACCAAAATTCTCATTTGCTAAACTTAGCATACAACTGGTGTTCCCTGAGTTTCTCGAGAACAAAGCGCAAAGGCTCCTTGTGCTCCTCCTCGTTCTTCGAGTATACCATAATATCATCAATAAACACCACAACAAACTTGTCCAAATACTCCATGAACACCTTGTTCATCATGCTCATGAAATAGGCAGGGGCGTTAGTCAGTCCAAATGACATGACCGTGTACTCGTATAATCCATATCGTGTTGTGAACACTGTCTTCGGTATGTCCTTCTCTCGTATCTTCAACTGATGATACTCTGATCGCAAATCGATCTTCGAAAACACGTTAGCTCCTTGCAACTGATCAAACAGATCATTGATCATCGGCAGTGGGTACTTGTTCTTAATTGTCACTTCATTTAATGCTCGATAATCAACAACCATCCTCAGGGATTTATCCTTCTTCTCAACCAAAAGTACCGGGGCTCCCCAAGGTGATGAACTTCTTCGGATGTATCCTTTCTCCAATAACTCCTTATTTGTTTCTTAATTTCTTCCAGATCATTTGCGGGCATCCGATAGGGTCTCTTGGATATTGGTCCTGTACCTGGCAACAGCTCTATCAAAAACTCAATGTCTCTATCTGGTGGCATGCCTGGTAACACCTCTGGAAAAATATCCGGGTAATCCTTCACTATAGGCACTTCCTCCTGAACAACTCCCGTAAGGGCATTCACTTGACTCCTCCTAGGTACATGCCTAGATACATACTTAATCATTTTCCCTTCCGGGGTGGTGAGATAAATCGACTTACTAGCACAGTCAATGCTTCCTCCAAACTTTGGCATCCAGTCCATACCCAATATCACATCCAATCCTTGTGATTCCAAGATAATTAGGTCGGACAGAAAAACATGTGTACCAATGGTTAAGGGTATCTGGTCACACCATCAACTAGCCATATACTCTGCTCCGGGTGAACTCACTAAAAGAGGGGTCCTAAGGGTTTGGGTTAGTAGTTTAAACTTATCCACGAATCCCCTTGATATGTATGAATGTGATGCACCAGTATCGAAAAGAACAAGAGCGGTAAATGACTTAACCAAGAACTTACCTATCACCGCGTCCGGCTGCTCTTCAACCTCCTCCATGTTAACGTGGTTCACTTGTCCTTTGTTGAATGGATTTGGCTTCTTCCTAGCGCTCCCATTTCCATTTCCATTCTTTCCTTCAGGGCACTCTGTGGCGTAGTGTCCAGTCTTCCCGCACTTGAAACACGTAACATGACTTAAGTCCCTTTTAGCGGGTGTGGCTGGGTTGGGGCGGTTATGATTATTGTTGCTTTCATTCCCATTCCCATTCTTAGATCCATTGTGGTTATGCGATCCTCCTCTAGTGTGGTTGTGACCTCCATGGTTATGAACAAATCCTCCCGAGTTCGGGGTTAGGCGAGGTTTCTGCTGAGCTCCTGAGTTATACTTCCCTTGTCCATACTTCCTCTTGCAGCTCTCAATCTGCTGCTGCTTCCCTTCAATCATAAGAGACTTATCTACCAACTCCTGGTAATTGTTGAAGGTTGCTACCATCAACTGCATACTCATCTCATCATTCAGCCCTTCCATAAACTTCTCCTGCTTCGTGGCATCTGTGGCCACATCATCAGGGGCGTAGCGAGATAATTTGCTAAAATCATCCACGTACTGAGCCACAGTACGGTTCCCCTTGCGTAGGTTGCGGAACACCCGCTTCTTCATTTGCATAGCTCCAGTGGAGACATGGGCTATGCGGAAAGCTTGCTGAAACTGGTCCCAAGTGACATTGGCTATAGGAAAAGTGGCTGTGTAATTCTCCCACCATGAGGCTGCTGGTCCATCCAATTGATGTGCGGCAAAGCGCACTATCTCAGCATCTGTGCAACCTGCGGTGGTCAACTCCCTTCCAATACGGCGTAGCCAATCGCCTGCAACTATGGGCTCGGTGCTACTGGAAAACACCGGCGGCTGTAACCTTAGAAAACGGGCTAGGTTGTCCACGGGCGGCGGGTTGTTGTTGTTGTTGTTGTTGTTGTTATTGTTGTTGTTGCCCTGATTCTGAACTAGCAATTGCATCAACGTATTCTTCTGTTGGATCAACTGGGTGAGCTCCGGTGGGAAGGCAAAACCAGTGTCACGTCTCGGAGGCATCTGAGGGTTTAGATGGAAGGGATTAGAATAGAGAAGGGGTCTAATGAGAAAACACTACCCATATGCACATGAGACAAACACAATCATTTCACTCCCTCAATCAAGAAAGGGCATACAAACGATCTAGAACTATCGCACAATACTAAATACATGGGGGAATACTAGTGATATATGGTAGTCATCTAGAAATTTTGATCGGTGGAAGACTCCATGATGTCTGCTCCAGCTTCGTCTTCATAGTCATCATCACTAGGATCGGAATCGGTGTCGTCGATGATGATGTAGTCCTTGGGGCGTATCTCCTTGGGTTCTTCTTCTTCTTCTATTGGTGCTGGTCCTCCCATGAATACTCCGATCTTCTTGACTAAGTTGTCATTCTTCTCCAGTAGTGTCTTGATTTCCTCCTCATATCCATCGCGGGTAAACTTGAGTTCTTCCTCCAGCTCAATGATCCTAGTCTTCTCCTTCTTTAAGTCCATCATGTCCGCGCACATCTGGTTTTCCTGACGTCGAACGTGCTGGTTTAACTCCTGGATGAAAGCTGCAATGGATCTATCCTTCCTGGTGCTGATTACTTCCCATTGCTCGTCTCGGCACCCACATATTTGGTAAATAGTGTCCTTAAGCTCCCTGTTGTAAACTTCTCCAGTGCGTCCAATGGTAATGTGGGCTGCCATGCTCTTGCCTAGACTCCAGGTGGGTGCTTCAAAAGAACACTCTATGGGTTTAGAAGTTGGCGAGAACGTCCTTCCTGGAACTTGTACTTGAATCCTCCAGCGCTCCTCTTCAGGTAAAGTGGCGTTGTACGTCCCGGTGAAGCTTGGTATTCCAATGTTCAAGTACCTAGTTGCTTCCTTCAAGTGGCATCCAAAAGGTGTGTCTTCATCTGGTTGTGCAAACTTGTTCTTCATCTTCGTCATCCTAAAGAGTAGAAAATGAAGAGGAGTTAGAAATGAGAAGAGAAGGGTGACCTAGGATTTATCCTAGTGGTCGTGTCCTACACTCAACATGTGCTCTGATACCATCTTGTAGTGACCCGACCTCAGATGGTCAAGTCTCTGTGCTTCAGTGTCATCCCTGGATCGGTAATGCTGACACACACAGTACTCGAAGGATTTATAACAAAGTAGCAATCACACACTTATTACATCGAACGTCTCAAGAGAGAACTTATTACAATAATATGGCTTAAGGCCATCTAATACGATAACAGCGGAAGGCTTGGAAGATAAAGTGAGTCCATCAACTCCAACGGCATAACTGAGCTGCACGGCAACGACCTAACGAACCTTACTCCTCGTCTGAAAAGTCTGCAACAGAATACGTTGCAGCCCGAAAACGGGTCAACACATGGAATATGCTGGCAAAGTAACACAGTAGAGCAAGAAAAGAATAATGCTATCACTATATGCATATTTGGCTGGTGGAAAGCTCTATGGTTTATAGTTTTTGCGAAAAGCCATTTTTTCCCTACAACAAAGGAGTAGATTTTAATTTAACTATCATGGTAGTTGAAACAACATTGAGAAGGTTCCTCCAACTCAATCCCAATTAAAGTGATTAACAACCCAACAATATTAGTTAAACATTGGCAGAATTTTTTTTGTAGGAATGTTTTATCAATTCATTTTCATTTCATTTGTACCCGAGATACTTTTGATAACCCAAGTACTAGATACTCAAGAATTGTCCATAACCGGGGACACAGCTAACCATGATTAGATTGTACACTCTGCAGAGGTTTGCGCACTTTTCCCCACAAGACTCGATTGCCTCCGTTGGATTTCTCGCACTACAAGGTGTTTGAGAAACGGATGACCGAGACACAGTCTTTCAGAAACATTAACTCTCTACTCCGGACAGACCATACCAAACCTACATCCCACTACCTGCTGATCTGCCTCTTCAAGAGCTTCACGTAACTTACTCAACTATGCTAGAGCCCATAATAGCTTGTGGCTGCACACGGAAGTTTTTAGCATGAATCATCTCAGTTCCCTTTGAGCCTGGGTGGCGGTCCATAGGAAGATCACACAGGTACTCCGGGATTTCCAAAAAAAATACAGGCAACACTGGGTACTCCAGGTGCCTCAATCCACCCAGTTGTTTGATTAAGTTGCCACCTTAAGTTGAACCATTAATTTAACAATCTCACATCTGTCATGGATTTCACTCAAACCCAAACCACGTCTACGAGCATAGCATAGCATAGTATATAAGCAACACGTAGAGTAACTCCCAAGGGTTTGAATGTAACAGGGCAATAGGTTCTACCTCATCAACTACTTCCCAACCCACAAGTTAATGACATCCTAATCATGCAATGTTTGAGGATTGGAACTAATGCATAAAAACTGGGTGATAAAGGGGTATGATCAAAGTGTTACTTGCCTTGCTGACGATCTACGAAACCTAGGGACTCGTAGTAGCATGCTTCTCACTCCGGGTGTTCTATCGCAAGCAAACAATAGCATACATAAGTAACAAGCAACGATGCACAAGCAAAACTCAAATAAAAGAGGTTGACCAGAAAGTTCAAATTAAGAACTCCAGTTCGCAAAAGAATCAAATCAAACGGAGCAACGAAACTCAAACGGCGAAAGAAAGAAACTTCGTTTACTAATCTGAAACTAGGTCAAATTTTACAGTACAGAAAACTTGTTTGAGTTGGTTAAACAGAAAGAGGGTTTCGAGACAAAACTCTAGGCGCTTGAATCGCCTGATTCCGACTAACGAGCGAAAAGATAAACAGAAACTGAGATCGGATCAGAAATTGCGATCAGAGAAAATCGCGGAATAAATCCGATAAAAGAAAAAACTGACGAACAGACTAACGAACGAGCATTCGTTAGCTGTATCTAATGGGCGAAGAACCATTCGTTAAAACGAACGTTCGGACGAACGTCCGCTAACTAGAAGAACCGAGAAAAACCGGTGAATCTGGAAAAAAACGGATCTAGGGTTTCTAAAAAAAACGAATGGTTTTTATAAAAAAACCGACGGCGGAGTCCGGCAACTACCTCTGGCGAGGCGAGGCAGTGGCGGGGCAGCGGCATGCGGGGCGGCGGCGTGGGCTGCGGCGGCAGGCGGCGGCGACGGATAGCGCGGGCGGCGATGGCTACGGCGGCGGTGGCGGTGGCGTTTGGGGGCGGGGGTGGCGGCATATATAAAGGGGCGGGGCGGGGCGGCTTGGAGGAGGGGCCAAGGCGGCAGCGATGGAGTCCGGCTCGGACTCCTCGTCCGAGGCAGCGGCGGCGGCGCGCGCGCGGGGAAGGCGGCGGCGGCGGCCTGGCTCGGCTGGGCCTTAGGCCCAGTCGGGCGCGGGAATTTTTTTTTAAATAATTTCGGCGACCGAAATAAAATCCTAGAAAAATAAATAAAAATCTAAAAATGCCAAAATAAATTTTCACCGTCTAAATAAAATATTTAGAACGAGATGAACATTTTCTTTGCCCTAAAATGCAATTTGAAAAACGTGCAATTTTTCTAATGCAAACAAAATTGCAATAAAATCCAAATAAAACAAATATTTGATTTTAATATTTTTCCTCCAATATTTCAATTATCTTGGAGAAGTCATATTATCTCCTCTCGTATATTTTAGTATGAAATATTTTTGGAGAAAAAATAATTAAAACCAAAAATCCTCGTTTCAAAATTTGATAAAAATCAAATTTGAAAATCGGGAAATCCCCAACTCTCTCCGAGGGTCCTTGGGTTGCTTAGGATTTCGAGGATCGCGAGACAAAATGCGAATAAAGTATGATATGCATGGATGACTATGTATAACATTCCAAATTTGAAAATTTGGGATGTTACACTAAGGAATAGAATACCTCTTTTTTTCGGAGTTGGCTTAGGAGGTGGTTCGGGAAGAGTCCAATCATTATCATTACTCTATATATTATTCAATATTACTTTAGCTTGTTCAATAGTTCATTCCCTGAAAACACAACTAACACAACTATCTAGGTGGTCCCTAGAAGCATCAGTTAGTCCATTATAAAAGATATCAAGTGTTTCATTTTTCTTGAGAGAATGATCAGGCAAAACATTAAGTAATTGGAGAAGCCTCCCCCAATCTTGTGGGAGACTCTCTTCTTCAATTTGCACAAAGTTAAAATTTCCTGTAAAGCAGATTATTTCTTATGAGTAGGGAAATATTTTTTAGAGAAGTAGTAAATCATATCCTGGGGACTACGCACACAACCAGGAACAAGAGAATTAAACCATATCTTAGCATCACCCTTTAACAAGAAAGGAAACAACCTAAGAATATAGTAATAGCGAATTTTTCCTCATGAGACAATAGGATGGCTATGTCATTCAATTTAGTAAGATGTACCACAACAGTTTCAGATTCATAGCCATGGAAAGGATCAGATTCAACCAAAGTAATTAACTCAGGATCAACAGAGAATTCATAATCCTTATTAGTAACAAAGATAGGTGAAGTAGCAAACTTAGGATCATATTGCATTATAGCATTCAAAGATTTTTCTTTCCACTTGCATAATAATTTCTTAAGATCATCTCTATCCTTACAAGCAAGAAAGTCCCTAGCTACCTCTCCATCCATAACATTGAAGGAAATATGCCCTAGAGGCAATAATAAAGTTATTATTTATTTCTTTATATCATGATAAATGTTTATTATTCATGCTAGAATTGTATTAACCGGAAACATGATACATGTGTGAATACATAGACAAACAGAGTGTCACTAGTATGCCTCTACTTGACTAGCTCGTTGATCAAAGATGGTTATGTTTCCTAGCCATAGACAAAGAGTTGTCATTTGATTAACGGGATCACATCATTAGGAGAATGATGTGATTAAATTGACCCATTTCGTTAGCATAGCACTTGATCGTTTAGTTTATTGCTATTGCTTTCTTCATGACTTATACATGTTCCTATGACTATGAGATTATGCAACTCCCGTTTACCGGAGGAACACTTTGTGTGCTACCAAACGTCACAACGTAACTGGGTGATTATAAAGGTGCTCTACAGGTGTCTCCGAAGGTACTAGTTGGGTTGGCGTATTTCAAGATTAGGATTTGTCACTCCGATTGTCGAAGAGGTATCTCTGGGCCCACTCGGTCATGCACATCACTATAAGCCTTGCAAGCATTGCAACTAATGAGTTAGTTGCGGGATGATGTGTTACAGAACGAGTAAAGAGACTTGCCGGTAATGAGATTGAACTAGGTATTGAGATACCGATGATCGAATCTCGGGCAAGTAACATACCGATGACAAAGGGAACAATGTATGTTGTTATGCAGTTTGACCAATAAAGATCTTCGTAGAATATGTAGGAGCCAATATGAACATCCAGGTTCCGCTATTGGTTATTGACCGGAGACGTGTTTCGGTCATGTCTACATAGTTCTCGAACCCGTAGGGTCCGCACACTTAAAGTTCGATGACGGTTATATTATGAGTTTATGTGTTTTGATGTACCGAAGGAGTTCGGAGTCCCAAATGAGATCAGGGACATGACGAGGAGTCTCGAAATGGGCAAGATGTAAAGATCGATATATTGTACGACTATATTCGGACATCGTAAAGGTTCCGAGTGATTTGAGTATTTTCGGGAGTACCGGGGAGTTACGGGAATTCATATTGGGCCTTAATGGGCCATACGGGAAAGGAGAGAAAGGCCTCAAAGGGTGGCCGAACCCCTCCCCATGGGCTGGTCCGAGTTGGACTAGGGAGGGGGGCGCCCCCTTCCTTCCTTCTCCTTTTCCCTTCCCTTTCCTTCCCTCCTACTCCTACTACTTGGAAGGGCTCCTAGTTGTTGGAAATATGCCCTAGAGGCAATAATAAAAGCATTATTATTATATTTCCTTATTCATGATAATTGTCTTTATTCATGCTATAATTGTGTTCTCCGGAAATCGTAATACATGTGTGAATAACAGACACCAACATGTCCCTAGTAAGCCTCTAGTTGACTAGCTCGTTGATCAACAGATAGTCATGGTTTCCTGACTATGGACATTGGATGTCATTGATAACAAGATCACATCATTAGGAGAATGATGTGATGGACAAGACCCAATCCTAAACATAGCACAAGATCGTATAGTTCGTTTGCTAGAGTTTTTCCAATGTCAAGTATCTTTTCCTTAGACCATGAGATCGTGTAACTCCCGGATACCGTAGGAGTGCTTTGGGTATACCAAACGTCACAACGTAATTGGGTGACTATAAAGGTAGACTACGGGTATCTCCAAAAGTGTCTGTTGGGTTGACATGTATCAAGACTGGGATTTGTCACTCCGTGTGACGGAGAGGTATCACTAGGCCCACTCGGTAATGCATCATCATAATGAGCTCAAAGTGACCAAGTGTCTGGTCACGGGATCATGCATTACGGTGCGAGTAAAGTGACTTGCCGGTAACGAGATTGAACGAGGTATTGGGATACCGACGATAGAATCTCGGGCAAGTAACATATCGATTGACAAAGGGAATTGCATACGGGGTTGATTGAATCCTCGACATCGTGGTTCATCCGATGAGATCATCATGGAGCATGTGGGAGCCAACATGGGTATCCAGATCCCGCTGTTGGTTATTGACCGGAGAGTCGTCTCGATCATGTCTGCTTGTCTCCCGAACCCGTAGGGTCTACACACTTAAGGTTCGGTGACGCTAGGGTTGTGAAGATATGTATATGCAGTAACCCGAATGTTGTTCGGAGTCCCGGATGAGATCCCGGACGTCACGAGGAGTTCCGGAATGGTCCGGAGGTAAAGAATTATATATAGGAAGTGCTGTTTCGGCCATCGGGACAAGTTTCGGGGTCACCGGTATTGTACCGGGACCACCGGAAGGGTCCCGGGGGTCCACCGGGTGGGGCCACCTATCCCGGGGGGGCCCATGGGCTGAAGTGGGAGGGAACCCAGCCCAAAGTGGGCTGGGGTGCCACTCCCCTAGGGCCCATGCGGCTAGGGTTGAGGGGAAACCCTAAAGGGGGCGCCCCTTGCTTGGGGGGCAAGCCCCCCACCCTTGGCCGCCGCCCCCCCTAGGAGATTCCATCTCCTAGGGCCGGCGCCCCCCCTAGCACCCCTATATATAGTGGGGGAGAGGAGGGACTTCAGACACCAGCCCCTGGCGCCTCCCTCTCTCCCCGTTACGTCTCTCTCTCGTAGTATAGGCAAAGCCCTGCTACTGTGACGCCCTGCATCCACCACCACACCGTCGTGCTGCTGGATCTTCATCAACCTCTCCTTCCCCCTTGCTGGATCAAGAAGGAGGAGACGTCTCCCATCCCGTACGTGTGTTGAACGCGGAGGTGCCGTCCGTTCGGCGCTTGGTCATCGGTGATTTGGATCACGTCGTGTTCGACTACATCATCACCGTTCTTTAAACGCTTCCGCACGCGATCTACAAAGGTATGTAGATGCATCTGATGACTCGTTGCTAGATGAACTCCTAGATGGATCTTGGTGAAACGAGTAGGAAATTTTTTGTTTTCTGCAACGTTCCCCAACAGTGGCATCATGAGCTAGGTCTATGCGTAGTTCTTCTTGCGCGAGTAGAACACAATTTGTTGTGGGCGTAGATTTGTCAACTTTCTTGCCGCTACTAGTCTTTTCTTGCTTCAGCGGCATTGTGGGATGAAGCGGCCCGGACCAACCTTACACGTATGCTTACGTGAGACCGGTTCCACCGACTAACATGCACTAGTTGCATAAGGTGGCTGGCGGGTGTCTGTCTCTCCCATTTTAGTTGGAGCGAATTCGATGAACAGGGTCCTTATGAAGGGTAAATAGAAGTTGACAAATCACGTTGTGGCTTTAATGTAGGTAAGAAGTCGTTCTTGCTAGAACCCTAAATTCAGCCACGTAAAACTTGCAACATCAATTAGAGGACGTCTAACTTGTTTTTTGCAGCAAGTGGTTTGTGATATGATATGGCCAAAGTTGTGATGAATGATGAATGATCTATATGTGATGTATGAGATGTTCATGCTATTGTAATAGAAATCACGACTTGCATGTCGATGAGTATGACAACCGGCAGGAGCCATAGGAGTTGTCTTTATTCTTTTATATGACATGCGTGTCATTGAGAAACGCCATGTAAATTACTTTACTTTATTGCTAAACGCGTTAGCCATAGTAGTAGAAGTAATAGTTGGTGAGCAACTTCATGGAGACACGATGATGGAGATCATGGTGTCAAGCCGGTGACAAGATGATCATGGAGCCCCAAGATGGAGATCAAAGGAGCTATGTGATATTGGCCATATCATGTCACGTTTATTATTTGTTTGCATGTGATGTTTATCATGTTTTGCATCTTGTTTACTTAGAACGACGGTAGTAAATAAGATGATCCCTCATAATAATTTCAAGAAGTGTTCCCCCTAACTGTGCACCGTTGCGACAGTTCGCTGTTTCAAAACACCATGTGATGATCGGGTGTTTTATTCAGACGTTCACATACAACGGGTGTAAGACAGATTTACACATGCAAACACTTAGGTTGACTTGACGAGCCTAGCATGTACAGACATGGCCTCGGAACACAGAAGACCGAAAGGTCGAGCATGAGTCGTATAGAAGATACGATCAACATGAAGATGTTCACCGATGTTGACTAGTCCGTCTCACGTGATGATCGGACACGGCCTAGTTAACTCGGATCATGTAATACTTAGATGACTAGAGGGATGTCTAATCTAAGTGGGAGTTCATTAATAATTTGATTAGATGAACTTAATTATCATGAACTTAGTCTAAAATATTTTACAATATGTCTTGTAGATCAAATGGCCCACGTAGTCCTCAACTTCAACGCATTCCTAGAGAAAACCAAGCTGAAAGACGATGGCAGCAACTATACGGACTGGGTCCGGAACCTCAGGATCATCCTCATAGCTGCCAAGAAAGATTATGTCCTACAAGCACCGCTAGGTGAAGCTCCCATCCCACAGAACCAAGACGTTATGAACGCTTGGCAGACACGTGTTGACGACTACTCCCTCGTTCAGTGCGGCATGCTTTACAGCTTAGAGCCGGGGCTCCAAAAGCGTTTTGAGAGACATGGAGCATATGAGATGTTCGAAGAGCTGAAAATGGTTTTTCAAGCTCATGCCCGGATCGAGAGATATGAAGTCTCCGATAAGTTCTTCAGCTGTAAGATGGAGGAAAATAGTTCTGTCAGTGAGCATATACTCACTATGTCTGGGTTACATAACCGCTTGTCTCAGTTGGGAGTTAATCTCCCGGATGATGCGGTCATTGACAGAATCCTCCAGTCGCTTCCACCAAGCTACAAGAGCTTTGTGATGAACTTCAACATGCAGGGGATGCAAAAGACCATTCCTGAGTTGTTCTCAATGCTGAAATCAGCGGAGGTAGAAGTCAAGAAGGAACATCAAGTGTTGATGGTCAATAAAGCCACTAAGTTCAAGAAAGGCAAGGGTAAAAAGAACTTCAAGAAGGACGGCAAGGAGGTTGTTGCGCCCGACAAGCAAGCTGCCGGGAAGAAGCCAAAGAATGGACCCAAGCCCGAGACTGAGTGCTTTTATTGCAAGGGAAGCGGTCACTGGAAGCGGAACTGCCCTAAATACTTAGCAGACAAGAAGGCCGGCAAAACAAAAGGTATATGTGATATACATGTAATTGATGTGTACCTTACTAGTGTCCGTAGTAGCTCCTGGGTATTTGATACCGGTGCAGTTGCTCACATTTGTAACTCAAAGCAGGGGCTGCGGAATAAGCGGAAACTGGCAAAGGACGAGGTGACGATGCGCGTTGGGAATGGTTCCAAGGTCAATGTGATCGCCGTCGGCATGCTACCTCTATATCTACCTTCGGGATTAGTTTTAAACCTTAATAATTGTTATTTAGTGCCAGCTTTGAGCATGAACATTGTATCGGGATCTCGTTTAATTCGAGATGGCTACTCATTTAAATCCGAGAATAATGGTTGTTCTATTTATATGAGAGATATGTTTTATGGTCATGCTCCTATGGTGAATGGTTTATTCTTTATGAATCTCGAACGTAATACTACACATGTTCATAATGTGAGTACCAAAAGATGTAAGGTTGATAATGATAGTCCCACATACTTGTGGCACTGCCGCCTTGGTCACATAGGTGTCAAACGCATGAAGAAGCTCCATGCAGATGGACTTTTAGAGTCTCTTGATTATGAATCATTTGACACGTGCGAACCATGCCTCATGGGTAAGATGACCAAGACTCCGTTCTCAGGAACAATGGAGCGAGCAACCAACTTATTGGAAATCATACATACTGATGTGTGCGGTCCAATGAGTGTTGAGGCTCGCGGTGGCTATCGTTATGTTCTCACACTCACTGATGATTTAAGTAGATATGGGTATATCTACTTAATGAAACACAAGTCTGAAACCTTCGAAAAGTTCAAGGAATTTCAGAGTGAGGTTGAAAATCAACGTGACAGGAAAATCAAGTTTCTACGATCAGATCGTGGAGGAGAATACTTGAGTCACAAATTTGGCACACACTTAAGAAAATGTGGAATAGTTTCACAACTCACGCCGCCTGGAACACCTCAGCGTAACGGTGTGTCCGAATGTCGTAATCGCACTCTATTGGATATGGTGCGATCTATGATGTCTCTTACCGATTTACCGCTATCTTTTTGGGGCTATGCTTTAGAGACTGCCGCATTCACTTTAAATAGGGCTCCGTCGAAATCCATTGAGACGACACCGTATGAATTATGGTTTGGGAAGAAACCTAAGCTGTCGTTTCTAAAAGTTTGGGGATGCGATGCTTATGTCAAGAAACTTCAACCTGAAAAGCTCGAACCCAAGTCGGAAAAATGCGTCTTCATAGGATACCCAAAAGAAACTATTGGGTACACCTTCTACCTCAGATCCGAAGGCAAGATCTTTGTTGCCAAGAATGGGTCCTTTCTAGAGAAAGAGTTTCTCTCGAAAGAAGTAAGTGGGAGGAAAGTAGAGCTTGATGAAGTATTACCTCTTGAACCGGAAAATGGCGCAACTCAAGAAAATGTTCCTGAGGTGCCTGCACCGACTAGAGAGGAAGTTAATGATAATGATCAAGATACTTCTGATCAAGCTCCTACTGAAATTCGAAGGTCCACAAGGACACGTTCCGCACCAGAGTGGTACGGCAACCCTGTCTTGGAAATCATGTTGTTAGACAACGGTGAACCTTCGAACTATGAAGAAGCGATGGCGGGCCCGGATTCCGACAAATGGCTAGAAGCCATGAAATCCGAGATAGGATCCATGTATGAAAATGAAGTATGGACTTTGACTGACTTGCCCGTTGAACGGCGAGCCATAGAAAATAAATGGATCTTTAAGAAGAAGACAGACGCGGATGGTAATGTGACCATCTATAAAGCTCGACTTGTCGCTAAGGGTTATCGACAAGTTCAAGGGGTTGACTACGATGAGACTTTCTCACCGGTAGCGAATCTAAAGTCCGTCCGAATCATGTTAGCAATTGCCGCATTCTACGATTATGAAATATGGCAAATGGACGTCAAAACGGCATTCCTTAATGGTTTCCTTAAGGAAGAATTGTATATGATGCAGCCGGAAGGTTTTGTCGATCCTAAGAATGCTGACAAGGTGTGCAAGCTCCAACGCTCGATTTATGGGCTGGTGCAAGCATCTCGGAGTTGGAACATTCGCTTTGATGAGATAATCAAAGCGTTTGGGTTTACGCAGACTTATGGAGAAGCCTGCGTTTACAAGAAAGTGAGTGGGAGCTCTGTAGCATTTCTCATATTATATGTAGATGACATACTATTGATGGGAAATGATATAGAACTTTTGGACAGCATCAAGGCCTACTTGAATAAGAGTTTTTCAATGAAGGACCTTGGAGAAGCTGCTTATATATTAGGCATCAAAATCTATAGAGATAGATCGAGACGCCTCATAGGTCTTTCACAAAGCACATACCTTGATAAGATATTGAAGAAGTTCAATATGGATCAATCTAAGAAGGGGTTCTTGCCTGTGTTACAAGGTATGAAATTGAGCTCAGCTCAATGTCCGACCACGGCAGAAGATATAGAAGAGATGAGCGTCATCCCCTATGCATCAGCCATAGGTTCTATTATGTATGCCATGCTGTGTACCAGACCTGATGTAAACCTTGCCGTAAGTTTGGTAGGAAGGTACCAAAGTAATCCCGGCAAGGAACACTGGACAGCGGTCAAGAATATCCTGAAGTACCTGAAAAGGACTAAGGAAATGTTTCTCGTTTATGGAGGTGACGAAGAGCTCGTCGTAAAGGGTTACGTCGACGCTAGCTTCGACACAGATCTGGATGACTCTAAGTCACAAACCGGATACGTGTATATTTTGAATGGTGGGGCAGTAAGCTGGTGCAGTTGCAAGCAAAGCGTCGTGGCGGGATCTACATGTGAAGCGGAGTACATGGCAGCCTCGGAGGCAGCACATGAAGCAATATGGGTGAAGGAGTTCATCACCGACCTAGGAGTCATACCCAATGCGTCGGGGCCAATCAAACTTTTCTGTGACAACACTGGAGCTATTGCACTTGCCAAGGAGCCCAGGTTTCACAAGAAGACAAGGCACATCAAGCGTCGCTTCAACTCCATTCGTGAAAATGTTCAAGATGGAGACATAGATATTTGTAAAGTACATACGGACCTGAATGTAGCAGATCCGTTGACTAAACCTCTCCCTAGAGCAAAACATGATCAACACCAGAATTCCATGGGTGTTCGATTCATCACAATGTAACTAGATTATTGACTCTAGTGCAAGTGGGAGACTGTTGGAAATATGCCCTAGAGGCAATAATAAAAGCATCATTATTATATTTCCTTATTCATGATAATTGTCTTTATTCATGCTATAATTGTGTTATCCGGAAATCGTAATACATGTGTGAATAACAGACACCAACATGTCCCTAGTAAGCCTCTAGTTGACTAGCTCGTTGATCAACAGATAGTCATGGTTTCCTGACTATGGACATTGGATGTCATTGATAACGAGATCACATCATTAGGAGAATGATGTGATGGACAAGACCCAATCCTAAACATAGCACAAGATTGTATAGTTCATTTGCTAGAGTTTTCCAATGTCAAGTATCTTTTCCTTAGACCATGAGATCGTGTAACTCCCGGATGCCGTAGGAGTGCTTTGGGTATACCAAACGTCACAACGTAACTGGGTGACTATAAAGGTAGACTACGGGTATCTCCGAAAGTGTCTGTTGGGTTGACATGGATCAAGACTGGGATTTGTCACTCCGTATGACGGAGAGGTATCACTGGGCCCACTCGGTAATGCATCATCATAATGAGCTCAAAGTGACCAAGTGTCTGGTCACGGGATCATGCATTACGGTACGAGTAAAGTGACTTGCCGGTAACGAGATTGAACGAGGTATTGGGATACCGACGATCGAATCTCGGGCAAGTAACATATCGATTGACAAAGGGAATTGCATACGGGGTTGATTGAATCCTCGACATCGTGGTTCATCCGATGAGATCATCGTGGAGCATGTGGGAGCCAACATGGGTATCCAGATCCCGCTGTTGGTTATTGACCGGAGAGTCGTCTCGATCATGTCTGCTTGTCTCCCGAACCCGTAGGGTCTACACACTTAAGGTTCGGTGACGCTAGGGTTGTGAAGATATGTATATGCAGTAACCCGAATGTTGTTCGGAGTCCCGGATGAGATCCCGGACGTCACTAGGAGTTCCGGAATGGTCCGGAGGTAAAGAATTATATATAGGAAGTGCTGTTTCGGCCATCGGGACAAGTTTCGGGGTCACCGGTATTGTACGGGACCACCGGAAGGGTCCCGGGGGTCCACCGGGTGGGGCCACCTATCCCGGGGGGGGGCCATGGGATGAAGTGGGAGGGAACCCAGCCCAAAGTGGGCTGGGGCGCCACTCCCCTAGGGCCCATGCGGCTAGGGTTGAGGGGAAACCCTAAAGGGGGCGCCCCTTGCTTGGGGGGCAAGCCCCCCACCCTTGGCCGCCGCCCCCCCTAGGAGATTCCATCTCCTAGGGCCGGCGCCCCCCCCTAGCACCCCTATATATAGTGGGGGAGAGGAGGGACTTCAGACACCATCCCCTGGCGCCTCCCTCTCTCCCTGTTACGTCTCTCTCTCGTAGTATAGGCAAAGCCCTGCTACTGTGACGCCCTGCATCCACCACCACGCCGTCGTGCTGCTGGATCTTCATCAACCTCTCCTTCCCCCTTGCTGGATCAAGAAGGAGGAGACGTCTCCCGTCCCGTACGTGTGTTGAACGCGGAGGTGCCGTCCGTTCGGCGCTTGGTCATCGGTGATTTGGATCACGTCGTGTTCGACTACATCATCACCGTTCTTTAAACGCTTCCGCACGCGATCTACAAAGGTATGTAGATGCATCCGATGACTCGTTGCTAGATGAACTCCTAGATGGATCTTGGTGAAACGAGTAGGAAAATTTTTGTTTTCTGCAACGTTCCCCAACACTAGTTCTACTAGGAAAGGGGGAATCCTACTCCCGGTGGGAGTAGGACTCCCCTAGGGCGCGCCATAGAGAGGGCCGACCCTCCCCCTCCTCCACTCCTTTATATAGGGGGGCAGGGGGCACCCCAAAGACACAACAATTGATCTCTTGATCTCTTAGCCGTGTGCGGTGCCCCCCTCCACCATAATCCACCTCGATCATAACGTAGCGGTGCTTAGGCGAAGCCCTGCGTCGGTAGAACATCATCATCGTCACCACGCCGTCGTGTTGACGAAACTCTCCCTCAACACTCGGCTGGATCAGAGTTCGAGGGACGTCGTCGAGTTGAACGTGTGCAGAACTTAGAGGTGCCGTGCGTTCGGTACTTGATCGGTCGGATCGTGAAGACGTACGACTACATCAACCGCGTTGTGCTAACGCTTCCGCTTTCGGTCTACAAGGGTACGTGGACAACACTCTCCCCTCTCGTTGCTATGCCTCACCATGATCTTGCGTGTGCGTAGGAAAGTTTTGAAATTACTACGTTCCCCAACAGTGGCATCCGAGCCAGGTTTTATGCGTAGATGTCATATGCACGAGTAGAACACAAGTGAGTTGTGGGCGATATAAGTCATACTGCTTACCAGCATGTCATACTTTGGTTCGGTGGTATTGTTGGATGAAGCGGCCTGGACCGACATTACGCGTACGCTTACGCGAGACTGGTTCTACCGACGTGCTTTGCACACAGGTAGCTGGCGGGTGTCAGTTTCTCCAACTTAAGTTGAACCGAGTGTGGCTACGCCCGGTCCTTGAGAAGGTTAAAACAGCACTAACTTGACAAACTATCGTTGTGGTTTTGATGCGTAGGTAAGAACTGTTCTTGCTCAGCCCATAGCAACCATGTAAAACTTGCAACAACAAAGTAGAGGATGTCTAACTTGTTTTTGCAGGGCATGTTGTGATGTGATATGGTCAAGACGTGATGAGATATAAGTTATTGTATCAGATGATCATGTTTGATTGAAGTTATCAGCAACTAGCAGAAGCCTTATGGTTGTCTCTTTATTGCATAAGATGCAAGAGCCAAATAATTGCTTTACTTTATCGCTATGCGATAGCAATAGTTGCAAGAGCAATAGTTGGCGAGACGACCATGTGACGACACATTGATATAGATCAAGATGATGGAGATCATGGTGTCATGCCGGTGACGATGGAAATCATGACGATGCTTTGGAGATGGAGATCAAAGGCACAAGTTGATGATGGCCATATCATGTCACATATTTTGATTGCATGTGATGTTTATCTTTTATACATCTTACTTTGCTTAGTTATGACGGTAGCATTATAAGATGATCTCTCACTAAATTTCAAGATAAAAGTGTTCTCCCTGAGTATGCACCGTTGCCAAAGTTCGTCGTGCCCAGACACCACGTGATGATCGGGTGTGATAAGCTCTACGTCCATCTACAACGGGTGCAAGCCAGTTTTGCACACGCAGAAATACTCGGGTTAAACTTGACGAGCCTAGCATATGCAGATATGGCCTCGAAACACTGGAGACCGAAAGGTCGAGCGTGAATCATATAGTAGATATGATCAACATAATGATGTTCACCATTGAAGACTACTCCATTTCACGTGATGATCGGTTATGGTTTAGTTGATTTGGATCACGTGATCACTTAGATGATTAGAGGGATGTCTATCTAGTGGGAGTTCTTAAGTAATATGATTAATTGAACTTTAATTTATCATGAACTTAGTCCTGGTTGTATTAGCATATCTATGTTGTAGATCAATAGCTCGCGATGTTGCTCCCCGTTTAATTTTTATATGTTCCTAGAGAAAACTAAGTTGAAAAATGTTAGTAGCAATGATGCGGATTGGATCCGTGATCTGAGGATTATCCTCATTGCTGCACAGAAGGATTATGTCCTTGATGCACCGCTAGGTGACAGACCTATTGCAGAGCAGATGCAGACATTCTGAACGTTTGGCTAGCTCAATATGATGACTACTTGATAGTTTAGTGCACCATGCTTAACGGCTTAGAATCGGGACTTCAAAGACGATTTGAACGTCATGGAACATATGAGATGTTCTAGGAGTTGAAGATAATATTTCAAGCAAATACCCGAGTTGAGAGATATGAAGTCTCCAACAAGTTCTATAGCTAAAAGATGGAGGAGAATAGCTCAAGCAGTGAGCATGTGCTCAGATTGTCTGGGTACTACAATCGCTTGAATCAAGTGGGAGTTAATCTTCCAGATAAAATAGTGATTGATAGAATTCTCTAGTCACCATCACCAAGTTAGTAGAACTTCGTGATGAACTATAGTATGCAAGGGATGACGTAAATGATTCCCGAGCTTTTCATGATGATGAAATTGATGAAGGTAGAAATCAAGAAAGAGCATCAAGTGTTGATGATTAACAAGACCACTAGTTTCAAGAAAATGGAAAGGGAAAGAAAGGGAACTTCAAGAAGAACGGCAAGCAAATTGCTGCTCAAGTGAAGAAGCCCAAGTCTGGACCTAAGCCTAAGACTAAGTGCTTCTACTGCAAAGGGACTAGTCACTGGAAGCGGAACTGCCTCGAGTATTTGGCGGATAAGAAGGATGGCAAAGTGAACAATGCTATATTTGATATATACATGTTATTGGTGTGTACTTTACTAGTGTTTATAGCAATCCCTCGGTATTTGATATTGGTTCAGTTGCTAAGAGTAGTAACTCGAAATGGGAGTTGCGGAATAAACAGAGACTAGTTAAAGGTGAAGTGGTGATGTGTGTTGGAAGTGGTTCCAAGATTGATGTGATCATCATCGCACACTCCCTATACTTTCGGGATTAGTGTTAAACCTAAATAAATGTTATTTGGTGTTTGCATTGAGCATGAATATGATTTGATCATGTTTATTGCAAAACGGTTATTCATTTAAGTTAGAGAATAATTGTTGTTCTGTTTACATGAATAAAACCTTCTATGGTCAGACACCCAATGAAAATGGTTCGTTGGATCTCGATCGTAGTGATACACATATTCATAATATTGAAGCCAAAATATGCAATGTTAATAATGATAGTGCAACTTATTTGTGGCACTGTTGTTTAGGTCATATTGGTGTAAAGCGCATGAAGAAACTCCATGTTGATGGGCTTTTGGAATCACTTGATTATGAATCATTTTGATGCTTGCGAACCATGCCTCATGGGAAAGATGACTAAGACTCTGTTCTCCAGAACAATGGAGCGAGCAACTGACTTATTGGAAATAATACATACTGATGTATGCAGTCCGATGAGTGTTGAGGCTCGCGGCGGGTATCGTTATTTTCTGACCTTCACAGATGATTTGAGCAGATATGGGTATATCTACTTGATGAAACATAAGTCTGAAACATTTGAAAAGTTCAAAGAACTTCAGAGTGAAGTGGAAAATCATTGTCACAAGAAAATAAAGTTTCTACGATCTAATCGCAGAAACAAATATTTGAGTTACGAGTTTGGTCTTCAATTAAAACAATGTGGAATAGTTTCACAAAATCGTGCCACCTGGAACACCACAGTGTAATGGTGTGTCCGAACATCGTAACCGTACTTTATTAGATATGGTGTGACCTATGATGTCTCTTAACGATTTACCACTATCGTTTTGGGGTTATGCGTTAGAGACAGCTACATTCACATTAAATAGGGCACCATCTAAATCCGTTGAGACGACACCGTATGAACTATGGTTTGGCAAGAAACCTAAGTTGTCGTTTCTTAAAGTTTGAGGTTGCAATGCTTATGTGAAAAAATTTCAACCTGATAAGCTCAAACCCAAATCGGAGAAGTGCATCTTCATAGGATACCCAAAAGAAAATGTTGGGTACACCTTCTATCACAGATCTGAAGGCAAGATATTCATTGCTGAGAATGGATCCTTTCTAGAGAAGGAGTTTCTCTCGAAAGAAGTGAGTGGGAGGAAAGTAGAACTTGATGAGATAACTGTACCTGCTCCCTTATTGGAAAGTAGTTCATCACATAAATCTGTTCCTATGACTACTACACCAATTAGTGAGGAAGCTAATGATGATGATCATGTAACTTCAGATCAAGTTACTACCAAACCTCGTAGGTAAACCAGAGTGAGATCCGCACCAGAGTGGTACGGTAATCCTGTTCTGGAGGTCATGTTACTTGACCATGACGAGCCTACGAACTATGAGGAAGCGATGATGAGCCCAGATTCCACGAAATGGCTTGAGGCCATGAAATCTGAGATGAGATCCATGTATGAGAACAAAGTATGGACTTTGATTGACTTGCCCATTGATCGGCGAGCCATTGAGATTAAATGGATCTTCAAGAGGAAGACGGACACTGATAGTAGTGTTACTATCTACAAAGCTAGAATTGTCGCAAAAGGTTTTCGACAAGTTCAAGGTGTTGACTATGATGAGAGTTTCTCACTCGTATCTATGCTTAAGTCTGTCCGAATCATGTTAGCAATTGCCGCATTTTATGAAATCTGGCAAATGGATAAACAAAACTACATTCCTTAATGGATTTATTAAAGAAGAGTTGTATATGATGCAACAAGAAAGTTTTGTTAATCCTAAAGGTGCTAACAAAATATGCAAGCTCCACCGATCCATCTATGGACTGGTGCAAGCATCTCAGAGTTGGAATATACGCTTTGATAAGTTGATCAAAGCATATAGTTTTATACAGACTTGCAGTGAAGCCTGTATTTACAAGAAAGTGAGTGGGAGCACTACAGCATTTCTGATAAGTATATGTGAATGACATATTGTTGATCGGAGATAATGTAGAATTATTCTGCAAAGCATAAAGGAGTGTTTGAAAGGATTTTTTCAAAGAAAGACCTCGGTGAAGCTGCTTACATATTGAGCATCAAGATCTATAGAGATAGATCAAGACACTTGATAAGTTTTTCAATGAGTACATACCTTGACAAGATTTTGAAGTAGTTCAAAATGGAACAGTCAAAGAAAGAGTTCTTGCCTGTGTTACAAGGTGTGAAGTTGAGTAAGACTCAAAACCCGACCATGGCAGAAGATAGAGAGAGAATGGAAGTCATTCCCTATGCCTTGGCCATAGGTTCTATAAAATATGCCATGCTGTGTACCAGATCTATTGTATACCCTACACTATTTTTGGCAAGGGAGTACAATAGTGATCTAGGAGTAGATCACTGGACAGCGGTCAAATTATCTTTAGTGGATTAAGGATATGTTTCTCGATTATGGAGGTGACAAAAAGGTTCATCGTAAAGGGTTACGTCGATGCAAATTTTGACACTGGTCCAGATGACTCTAAATCTCAATCTGGATACATATTGAAAGTGGGAGCAATTAGCTAGAATAGCTCCGTGCAGAGCATTGTTGACATAGAAATTTGCAAAATACTTACGGATCTGAATGTGGCAGACCCGTTGACTAAACTTCTCTCACAAGCAAAACATGATCACACCTTAGTACTCTTTGGGTGTTAATCACATAGCGATGTGAACTAGATTATTGACTCTAGTTAACCTTTTGGGTGTTAGTCACATGACGATGTGAACTATGGGTGTTAATCACATGGTGATGTGAACTATTGGTGTTAAATCACATGGCGATGTGAACTAGATTATTAACTCTAGTGCAAGTGGGAGACTGAAGGAAATATGCCCTAGAGGCAATAATAAAGTTATTATTTATTTCCTTATATCATGATAAATGTTTATTATTCATGCTAGAATTGTATTAACCGGAAACATGATACATGTGTGAATACATAGACAAACAGAGTGTCACTAATATGCCTCTACTTGACTAGCTCGTTGATCAAAGATGGTTATGTTTCCTAGCCATAGACAAAGAGCTGTCATTTGATTAACAGGATCACATCATTAGGAGAATGATGTGATTGACTTGACCCATTCCGTTAGCATAGCACTTGATCGTTTGGTTTATTGCTATTGCTTTCTTCATGACTTATACATGTTCCTATGACTATGAGATTATGCAACTCTCGTTTACCGGAGGAACACTTTGTGTGCTACCAAACGTCACAATGTAACTGGGTGATTATAAAGGTGCTCTACAGGTGTCTCCGAAGGTACTTGTTGGGTTGGCGTATTTTGAGATTAGGATTTGTCACTCCGATTGTCGAAGAGGTATCTCTGGGCCCACTCGGTAATGCACATCACTATAAGCCTTGCAAGCATTGCAACTAATGAGTTAGTTGCGGGATGATGTGTTACGGAACGAGTAAAGAGACTTGCCGGTAACGAGATTGAACTAGATTGAGATACCGACGATCGATCTCGGGCAAGTAACATACCGATGACAAAGGGAACAACATATGTTGTTATGCGGTTTGACCGATAAAGATCTTCGTAGAATATGTAGGAGCCAATATGAGCATCCAGGTTCCGCTATTGGTTATTGACCGGAGACGTGTCTCGGTCATGTCTACATAGTTCTCCAACCCGTAGGGTCCGCACGCTTAAAGTTCGATGACGGTTATATTATGAGTTTATGTGTTTTGATGTACCGAAGGAGTTCGGAGTCCCGGATGAGATTGGGGACATGACAAGGAGTCTCGAACTGGTCAAGACGTAAAGATCGATATATTGGACGACTATATTCAGACATCGGAAAGGTTCTGAGTGATTTGGGTATTTTCGGGAGTACCGGGGAGTTACGGGAATTCATATTGGGCCTTAATGGGCCATACGGGAAAGGAGAGAAAGGCCTCAAAGGGTAGTCGCACCCCTCCCCATGGGCTGGTCCGAATTGGACTAGGGAGGGGGCGCCCCCTTCCTTCCTTCTCCTTTTCCCTTCCCTTTCCTTCCCTCCTACTCCTACTACTTGGAAGGGCTCCTAGTTCTACTAGGAAAGGGGGAATCCTACTCCCGGTGGGAGTAGGACTCCCCTAGGGCGCGCCATAGAGAGGGCTGGCCCTCCCCCTCCTCCACTCCTTTATATATGGGCAGGGGGCACCCCAAAGAGACAACAATTGATCTCTTGATCTCTTAGCCGTGTGCGGTGCCCCCCTCCACCATAATCCACCTCGATCATATCGTAGCGGTGCTTAGGCGAAGCCCTGCGTCGGTAGAACATCACCATTGTCACCACGCCGTCGTGCTGACGAAACTCTCCCTCAACACTCGGCTGGATCGGAGTTCGAGGGACGTCATCGAGTTGAACGTGTGCATAACTCGGAGGTGTCGTGCGTTCGGTACTTGATCGGTCGGATCGTGAAGACGTACGACTACATCAATCGTGTTGTGCTAACGCTTCCGCTTTCGGTCTACAAGGGTACGTGGACAACACTCTCCCCTCTCGTTGCTATGCATCACCATGATCTTGCGGGTGCGTAGGAAAATTTTAAAATTACTACGTTCCCCAACAAACATAACCCTCAGGCATAATAGGCAATTCATATCTAGGAGAGCTAGGTTTAACAGGTGTTTCAAAGTGTTCAGTTTCAATAATTTCATCGGTTTCAGAAATATCATCATCTTCAGCATATTGAATAACTTTACCTCTAGCAAGTTGTTCATCAAGAAATTCACCCAGTGGTACAGTATTATCAAGCAAAGTAGTATCATCATAAGCACCATTCATAGTAGAAGTAACATCATCAATAACATGAGACATATCGGAATTAATAGCAGGTGTCGGTGTCGCAAGCTTACTCAAAACAGAAGGTGAATCAAGTGCAGAGCTAGATGGCAGTTCCTTACCTCCCCTCGTAGTAGAGGGAAAAATCTTGGTTCTGGTATCTTCCAAATTCCTTATAGTGATCAATAGATATAAATCCCAAGTGACTCAGAAAAAGAGCTATGCTCCCCGGCAACAGCGCCAGAAAAAGGTCTGGATAACCCACAAGTATAGGGGATTGCAACAGTTTTCGAGGGTAGAGTATTCAACACAAATTTATTGATTTGACACAAGGGGAGCCAAATAATATTATCAAGTATTAGCAGTTGAGTTGTCAATTCAACCACACCTAAAAGACTTAATATCTGCAGCAAAGTATTTAGTAGTAAAGTAGTATGGAAGTAACGGTAACACTGGCAAAAGTAATAGTAGTGGTTTTGTAGTGATTGTAACAGCAGTAGCAATAAAGTAACTTAGAAAAGAATATGTGAAAAGCTCGTAGGCAATGGATCGGCAGTGATAATTTTGTCGGATGATATTCATCATTTGGCAGTCATAACCTAGGGTGACACAGAACTAGCTCCAGTTCATCAATATAATGTAGGCATGTATTTCGTATATAGTCATACGTGCTTATGGAAAAAAACTTGCATGACATCTTTTGTCCTACCGTCCCGTGGCAGCGGGGTCCTAATTGAAACTAAGGGATATTAAGGCCTCCTTTTAATAGAGAGCCAGACTAAAGCATTAGCACTTAGTGAATACATGAACTCCTCAAACTACGGTAATCACCGGAAAGAATCTCAATTATTATCATCTTGGGGTATGCGGATAATAACTCATAATAGGTGTCTAAAACTTGCAAGACCGTATCAAGAACACAAATATATTCATGAAAATATAATAGATTCAGATCTGAAATCATGGCACTCGGGTCCTAGTGACAAGCATTAAGCATAGCAAAGTCATAGCAACATCAATCTCAGAACATAGTGGATACTAGGGATCAAACACTAACAAAACTAACTCGATTACATTATACATATCATCTAACCCATCACCGTCCAGCAAGCCTATGATGGAATTAATCGCGCTCGGCGGTGAGCATCATGAAATTGGTGATGGAGGAAGGTTGGTGATCATGATGACGACAAATCCCCCTCTCTGGAGCCCCGAACGGACTCCAGATCTGCCCTCCCTATGAAGAACAGGAGGTGGCGGTGGCTTTGTATCGTAAAACGCGATGAATCCTTCTCTCTAATTTTCTCTCTCCATGAATAGGTACTTATAGAGTTGGAATTAGGGTCGGAAGAGCTCCAGGGGGCCCACAAGCCTGCAGGGCGCACCCCAGGGGTGGGCGCGCCCCAGGGCTTGTGGCCTCTGGGTGGCCCCCCTCTGGCTGATTCTTGCGCCAATATTTTGTATATATTCCAAAAATATTCTGTGTAAATTTTCAGGTCAATCCGAGAACTTTATTTCTGCGCAAAAATAACACCATGGCAATTCTGCTGAAAACAACGTCAGTCCGAGTCAGTTTCATTCAAATCATGCAAATTAGAGTCCAAAATAAGGGCAAAAGAGTTTGGAAAAGTAGATACGATGGTGACGTATCAGCAGTCGTCTATACACAGCCGGGGTACTGTTCATCCACATCCAACCAACCGGCTGGACTCGCACGTCTCGACTCATTGTACGTATAGCGCGTGTAGCAGCAACGGGCACTGTTCATCCAGAGGCAACACAACACACCGGGTGGCTATGTCTCGCACGGGGGATCGATCGGCTTCAGTATAAGCAACAGGAGTGACCGATCGCTCGGGTTCAGTTAGCAGCACCAGCGAAGGAATCGCTTGGGTTTAGTTAGTAATGAAATGATCGATCGGCTTGAGTACATAGTGGGATCGATCAATCGCTCGGGTTCAGTAAGCGAACGCCTTGCTTGGGTTCAGTTATAGTGAACACGACTCGCACCACGTGTGCGTATGAGAGAGAAACGCACAAACCACACTGCACGCTAGGCCTCGATCACCCACCGTCACCGGGAACTCCGCGGAAATTTCCTCTCCCTCACTTCTACCACAATTTTGTATGTCATGGACGGCCCAAAGAATGTCATGCAGGTGCGTCCCCGGCCCATCCAGGACGAAGGCCCATTTTCTGTCATGATTTTTTGTCATAGAAGTAGGAGCTCACCACATCTATGATGATACGTGTTTTTGTCACAATTATCGTCATAGAAGTGTCATAACCATGACAGAAAAAATTTGTTTGGGCCATAATGTCATGGATGTGTATTTTTTTGTAGTGGCTCGACTTGTCGTAGAGGGTTTTCAACAAGTTCAAGGGGTTGACTACGATAAGACTTTCTCACCCATAGCGATGCTGAAATTTGTTAGAATTATGTTAGAAATTACCGCTTTTTTTATTATGAAATCTGGCAGATGGACATCAAAACAACATTCCTTAACGGTTTTCTTAAGTAAGAGTTGTATATGATGCAACCGGAAGGTTTATTCAATCCTAAGGATGCTAATAAGGTACGCAAGCTCTAGTGATCCATCTATGGAGTGGTGCAACCATCTCGGAGTTGGAATACACGTTTTGATGAGGTGACAAAGTTTTTGGTTCTATACAAACTTACGAAGAAGCTCGTATTTACAAGAAAGTGTGGGGGCGGGGGGCTTTGTAGCCTTTCTAATACTGTATGTGTATGACATATTATTGATTGGAAATCTATCTATCTATCTATACCTATACTAATTCTGGACTCTCAAAAAAATTCCATGTTAATTAGATTTTACGAGTTGTTAATCCGATGGGACTGAGTTATTATGATGGAGATCAACCCATATAACCCTAGGTAAAATCTCCATGCTAACCCATTGGATCTGCGTGTTCTGTATCTATAGTCGTCGAAATAAATCTCTCATGGAGTCCCGGAGAAACTATTCCTCCTTCTGCCCATTGCCCTATCTTCCTCCTACGCCTCCTCCACCATTCCTCTTCTACCGCCTCTCCATGCCCTAGAGACTCCCATCCTAAATGTCAACTTTTCATCTATGCTGCAGTCCAATCTCTCCTCAACCCCTTCCTCCAACCTTTGGATCTCTTCTTTTTTTCAAGTTTTCAATTCCAGGTTGGTTCATGCATTAGATTGCGGAGGTCCAAGCACGACAGTTTGAAGAAAGGAGGCTGCCATTGATACTTGAGGCTGCCAATCTAGGAAATTATGTGGGTCTGGTGGCAAGTTCATCTCCCATTAATCCTTTACCTCCCCACAGGTAAGTAACTCCGCATCGTAAATCCCTCCTGGTCTCCTCTCTAGCCATTGAATTCATCACCGAACCATTAATAAGTTAGATTGATCCACAGTGTCTCATCAAGAAAACCAGATTTTTCCATGTCTATCTTTAGCACTTCTCTATTTCGGATTGTAAGTTGTAGGGAGTGGAGGAGAACCAGCTAGGGTGGTCTGCATCGCCTAAATTGGCATACTGCAGTAAGTTTGTGTTATACATCAACTATCCATGAGCCAGTTTGCATTGATTTTTTTGGCATACTGCAGTAAGTTTGTGTTATACATCAACTATCCATGAGCCAGTTTACATTGATTTTTTATATGAATCTTTATACAGATGTATTTCCATGCGACCCTTGGTTAGACAACACAATTAGTTGACGATTCCTATGGAGAGAATTTGGACGTGGTATGTTATTTCTTTAGAGTAGTGCTAAATGCTAGATTATATGCATGGTAGCGTGGTATATATATTTCTAATAATTTTGTGTTCCATCCAGGATGTCAAAATGACTTCTAATATAGTGTATAATCTTACTTTGGCAGATCTGTAGGTAGATTTCCAATTTTTTGGCCATGCAAAAGTTATCCTAGATGTATGGCGTACTTGAGTATACGGATTCCTGTTTACTACACATACATTTATTGTGTTTGAAAAGGGATGCAGATCCATTTTTTTAGTTTTGAACACCCATACGAAATTTCCCTGCAAATGTAACCACGAGGTGTACATTTTCTAAGTTCATTTCAGTAGTATGATCTTAGAAAATATGATAATATGTTTTCAGCCAAGATATAAGAGTGCCCTTTTAGTGATTTCCATATTTAAAGCAGTGAGGTATATACATTGATAATGATCCAAATATTATCAACCAAATATGGTTTATGAATTTAAAAGATTTGTGTGTTCCATTGTTTGCAGCAGAATGTTTAGAGTAGATGCGTGACACTATATTGACTTCTTCAAATAGTACTCTAGATTAGGAACTGTAAAAAAATGTGTGAGCAAACTTAAGCTCTACCGTACTATTTGTAAGTAGATTGAAAATGGGATGTATTATCTTTATCTAGAAATTTTAAATGATTTAACTGCCTCCAATTTCATTATGGTCGCGTTATTGATCACATTGTGACTGCTCCTGCTATTGCAGGATCGGCTTGAAATTTGGCTTCTGTCAATATGGAATTGATTCGCCTCTCCATAGGTTCCTACCTCTCTGATTTCATCTACCCTGTTGCCACATAATTAAATCATTTGTTTTGGGGGAAATCGCTGTATACATCCATTGTTTCTCTGTACAATGCACATGCTCTTATATTTATTTTATGATTGATTCTTCCATCACTTTCTTGTTATGCTTGGATAACTAGAGTATATTAATTTTAAATTATCCAGTCTTCTGTATGTTCACTTGCATAGATGGATTAATCCGGAACCTTAACTGAAGACTGAAAGTAACATGTATACTTTCCTAGGAAGATTAATCTGTGTGAACTTTTAACTTGAGTTTCAAAGAAGTTCTGACAACAATGTAGTACTGTGACAAAAACACATTTTTAATCACACATTTAGATGATGGCGACATTATCTTTTTGCTTGAACTTTTAACTAGAGTTCCGAAGAGGTTCTGACTGATCTAGCATCTTTGTGTTTTTACTGAACTAAAATAATGTACTACGGTGACAATAAACACACTTTTAATCGAACATTTTAGGTGATGGCGACATTATATTTTCTCTGAATTCTGCATGCATGTTTCCTATTGAAATAGTAACTGAAATTCATGAGTATGCAATGATTTCTACCCTACAGCATGAGTAATATACTCCGAGTTACTATTTCAGTTAAGTAACCACTATTTTATTTTCTGTGTGTAATTGACATGTACGTATGTTTTTACTCTGTCTGAACCATCCATCTCCACATTACCAGCCTAGGGTTCCAACTTAGCAATCTATAGGTATCCAAGTATTGTCCAATATATAAACATGAGATCCTCTCATAGATCGTCATCTTCGCTGATTGTGACCGAGCGTGTGTGTGTGTGGCCATGTGCAACCTTTATCTTGGCTTGAGCTTCCGTTCCCTTTCTGCGATACAATTGATGCTACCTCTCTTCTCTATGTATCTGTTGGTGCAGGTCTCTTTAGGTGCTGAGTGACATTCTCAACAATTGTTCTGTCAAAATGACAAATCGGCTGAACTGTATTTCTTATGTGTGTGTTACTAAGTACTAGCTATGATTATTTTCTTTCTAGGGTTGGCAATTTTCTAAGCATTAGGATTTCTAAGACGTTGAGGTCTTCGACAATTAATTAGCCTTCGTATCACCTAGGTAATTCTCGCTAGATCTCCTTAATTTCTAACTAAATATAGATATATTGACAGTAAGGTTGTTGCAGTAAATAGTTGGATAATGCTTTCACATGTTCTATTTTAATGTCTGTTTAAATCAGTGTTGAATGCTCACATCATCAGTTACTTTTGCATATGAATTGTTACAATAAGATGTATATTGGTTCTTCAATGTTTCCAGGTAGAAGATGATTTAAAATATAGACATCTGAGCTGCTTATTACAATGATAGGGGATTCCCATACTGGATTACATTAGTCAGACCAAGCACTGCTTGGAAAAAATTAGCATCGCATGATCAAGAGTAAAGTAGAGAAGAGCCATGTTTTTATATATACAGCCGGTCTATTCTGCTAATATTAGCAGAATAACTATTCTGATAACACTTCTGTACTGCACGCTCAACGCGACAGCACTGCACTTTCAGTAGCAGTGGTACTGCAATACAAAGACTAGTGAACTTCGTGTCGGGAAGAACCGCATGCAGTGTTTTTTTGATACCTTTTTCGCTCTGGTTTTTTAACCGTTTATTGGAACGGGACGTGTAATATACTGTTGAGAAGCTATCGATTTGGCGCAACTTCACCATGTTGAACACTTTTCGAGATTCCTCATGGTTTAAGAGCAGTTTTGAAAACGGTGCGACGCACGGCGAGTGGCACAGAGCGTTTTCCGCGTTTTTTCTAAACTGCTCATCAGAATGCAGCAAATGATAGACAGTTGGAAAGATATCATCGAGGCGCATCTTTTTCATATCTATTATTTTCTCTAATTCGTTATGGTTTAAAAGCAGTTTTAAATTTAGCAAATCGCGGAATTCTGTTTTTTTTTAATTTTCGTATTGTTTTCGCTCCAGTTTTTGAACCGTTTATCGAAATGAGGCGTGTGATACGTCGTTGGAAAGCTATGGACGAGGTGCAACTTCTATTTGTTGAAATGATTTTGAGATTCTTTGTGGTTTTTAGTTAATTTTGAAAATTGTGCGGCTGGCGACGAGAGACAACGGCCGTTTTTCATGAATTTTTTACGAACCACTGGTCAAAATGATTCAAACGTTACGCTGCTAGAGAGATATCGTCGAGACGCAACATTTTCATGTAGAACACTCTCTTTAATTCCTTACGGTTTAAGAGCAATTTTGAAAATACGAAAACACGGACACTCTATTTTTTGCGACACCAAAATCGACGAGTGAACCGCATCAGACACATGGACGCACTGCTTCAAACTGAGAACCACACTGCATTGGACGGGCAAGCGAGCTGCATGGTTCTTGTACTCTTTTTCTAAAAAAAATATGAATGATTTCTTTTTTTACGAATGAGAGTGCACCGCAGAGATGAGGCCAAGTGAACCACATCAAGAGGGAAAGTAAAACGCAACACGAGTCTAAGTGAAACGTTGAACCATATCATTTTTTGCGGTTTTTTTAACTTTTTTTTATAAATGCATCCGAGCTGCATGGTGAGAGCTAGTGAGCTTCATCTTTTTTGGTCATATTTCTTTTTTATTTACCCTATTTTTTGTTTTTTCTAATTTCCATTTGATTAACCTGTTTGGATGAGGGAGGAGTGTAAACTACATGTTGTTTATTCGAAAAGAGCCAAAGCGTACTTCATGAATTGGGAAACATCTTTTCTTTTTATCAGAAGTGGACTGTGGAGTCCCTCGAAGTGCACTGCATTGTAGTTTCCTTTTTCCAGCTATTTTGCCAAAGTGGGCAACTTTTGCAATTAACACAGTGAACCGCATCAGACAGAAAATGGCACTGCTTTAGACTAAAAACGCACTGCATTAAGCAGGCAATTGAAACATAACATTTTTTGCATGTCCCATTGGGCGTAAGTCAACCGCTAACTACCGAAAGTGAGCAGTAACACTCTCAAAAGTGAATGGCATTACTTTTTGTTGTCAATGGGAATTGGGTAGTGTTTGTAGCGTGAGTGAACTCCTAGAGTTCAAAGTATACTGAATATATCAAGCGAACCCCCACGCATATAAAAAGTGCACTGCATTTTTACTTTAATTTTTTAGCCATCATTTTTTATCAATACATTTTATTTCTTTCGTAATCTGAACCTCAACAAGTTCTCTGAACTACGAGCGCGGCCAGAGTAGACCTCATCACGGGGACTGCACAACTAATTGCAAAATTACAAGGGTGACGCACAAGTAAACTGCCCATACCAATAGAAATGTTGTTTTTTCTATTTTTTCACTCATACGTCGGATGGAACGAACTTTATCTAAAATGTGTACTTGTCACGAAGGTTTCTTTCTATTTTTCTACAACTTCAGTTCAGTTCACTTACAAATAAAATGAACTTTCTTGAACCAAATAATGAAGCTTCTTTGCAAGCACATACGCACCACACCTTACAATCTTTTACAATATGAAAAGGCATAAAATGGAGTAAGTTGATGTAGACGCAACAGAGGCATCTGACAAAACCAGGGAGCTGCAAGCAATGCGTCGACAAGCTGCACTAGCACACCGCACACACAAGGGGAGCTGCACACGCACACGCACGTGAGCTGCACACCATGAGTCACTGCGGCCATGAACTGCACATGGATCAAGGTGACCCGCATCTAGCTAGTGGAGGACGCCGCGAACTGCACATCTAGTGTATTAGTTGCTGCAGTTTTGAGGACCACCGTGTGCAGCGGACAGATGTTCTGCTGCAAACGCGACGTGACGCCGCGGGTGAGCACTGAACCTCATCACGCATGTCCCCTAGCTGCACGACCACGTTCATTGGACTTTAGTGAGGTAGAGGCGGCCTTATTGAATGGCAGTAGTCGACCTTTTCTTGCATGACAGGGACCCTTCGCACTGCATCAACCCGGCAACCGAGCTCGCGCAAAAACTATTCTGAGCCGCACCGCACGACGAGGTGCACTACACCATGTATCCCCAGTGAACCACACTGGCACAACATCCACATACAGAAGCCGGAGGCTAACGACACAGGGGTGGCGAGGCGGTTCAGAGAAAGAGCGGCATAGGAGGTGGGACGGGGGCTGCTCGGGACGGCGTGTAGGGTAAGATGGCGGCATGTTGGGTAGGGCGGACGGTGGCGGGGTTGTCGGTGGGGCTTCGGCGCGCTGAAGAAGGTGGTAGGAGGAGGCGATGGCTGGGGAGGAAGAAGGTTGGAGGTGGGCACGGGAAGCGGGAGGGGAGGAAGAAGGTTGGAGATGGGCACGAGAAGCGGGAGGGAAGGGATGGTGTGAGGGTCGGGGAGGTAGGTGAGATGCGGGGACGGGGGTTCGTTTTTGTGTTGTGCTAGTTGTTACCCACTATTATTCTAATAACACTAGCTTATTCTGATAACACCTGCCCAACCTGCTCAGCCCCCGAACCGGAAACAACTAGCATAGCACAAAAAGGAACTCCCTTCCCTACATCTCACCTACCTCCCCGACCCGCACACCTTCCCTCCCCTCCTGCTTCCCGTGCCCACCTCCAACCTTCTTCTCCCCAGCCATCGCCTCCTCCTGCCACCTTCTTTAGCGCGTCGGAGCCCCACCGGCAACCCCGCCACTGGCTGCCCTACCCAACACGCCGCCATTTTACCCTACACGTCGTCCCTAGCAGCCCCACTTCCCACCTCCTGATCTAGCCACCCGAGATCCATCGCCTCCAGCTATAGCTCCGGCGCCGCCCTCTTGTGAGGCACCCCCTGCCTTTGGATCCGGCAAGCCGCGTACTCATGCGATGCGCCGCCGCCGCCCTCCTACGACGGGCCCCTGCCTTCGGATCCGGCAAGCCGCATCCTCCTGCGACGCGCCGCTGCCATCCTCCTGCGACGGGCCCCTGCCTTCAGATCCGGCAAGCCGCGTTCTCCTGCGACGCGTCGACGCCGCGGCGAGAACCATCCGGCTGCCATACCTCCTAACCTTGTTCGCCCCGGATCCAAAAGAGCACATGGCACAGCGCCCACCTCCTCCGCCCTGGATCCATGGAGCCCCAAATCCCCCTCCCATTCGTGGATTATTTCTTCCCCTCCATGGATTGTTGCTCGTTGGCCTCCGCCGAACCTCCCGACCTCGTATCATCCTATGCTGCTCTTTCTCTGAACCGCCTCGCCACCCCTGTGCCGTTGGCCTCCGGCTTTTGTACGTGGCTGCCGTGCCAGTGTGGTTCACTGGGGATACATGATGAAGTGCACCTCGTCGTGCGGTGCGGCTCAAAACATTTTTTGTGTGTGGCTCGGTTGCCGGGTTGATGCAGTGCGAAGGACCCTATCATGCAAGAACAGGTCGACTACTGCCATTCAATAAGGCCGCCTCTGCCTCATTGCAGTCCAACGAACGTGGTCGTGCAGCTAGGGGACATGTGTGATGAGGTTCAGTGCTCACCCGCGGCGTCCCGTCGCGTTTGCAGCGGAACATCTGTCTGCTGCACACTGCGGTCCTCAAAACTGCAGCAACCGCTGCGCTCCCTCCCCATGTGCCTTCCATGTGTAGTTTGCGGCGTCCTCCACCAGCTAGATGCGGGTCACTTTGATCCATGTGCAGTTCATGGCCGCAGTGACTCGTGGCGTGCAGCTCGTGTGCGCGTGCGTGTGCAGCTCCCCTTGTGTGTGCGGTGTGCAAGTGCAACTCATCAACGCATTGCTTGCAGCTCCCTGGTTTTGTCAGATGCCTCTGCTGCGCCTACATGAAAGCACTCCATTTTATGCCTTTTCATATTGTAAAATATTGTAAGGTGTGGTGCGTATGTGCTTGCAAAGAAGCTCCGTTATTTGGTTCAAGAAAGTTTATTTTAATTGTAAGTGAACTGAACTGAAGTTGTAGAAAAATAGAAAGAAACCTTCGGTACAAGTACACTTTTTTTAGATAAAGTTCGTTCCATCCGACGTATGAGTGAAAAAATAGAAAAAACAACAACATTTCTATTGGTATGGGCAGTTTACTTGTGCGTCACCCTTGTAATTTTGCAATTAGTTGTGCAGTCCGCGTGATGCGGTCTACTCTGGCCGTGCTCGTAGTTCAGAGAACTTGTTGAGGTTCATATTACGAAAGAAATAAAATGTATTGATAAAAAATGATGGCTAAAAAAGTAAAGTAAAAATGCAGTGCACTTTTTATATGCGTGGGGGTTCGCTTGATATAGTGAGTATACTTTGAACTCTAGGAGTTCACTCACGCACAAACACTACCCAATTCCCATTGACAACAAAAAGTTATGCCGTTCACTTTTGAGAGTGTTACTGCTCACTTTCGGTAGTTAGCGGTTGACTTACGCCCAATGGGACATACAAAAAATGTTATGTTTCAATTGCCTGCTTAATGCAGTGCGTTTTTAGTCTAAAGCAGTGCGGTTTTCTGTCTGATGCGGTTCACTGTGTTAATTGCAAAAGTTGCCCGCTTTGGCAAAACAGCTGGAGAAAAAGAAAACTACAATGCAGTGCACTTCGAGGGACTCCACGGTCCACTTTTGATAATAAAAAGATGTTTCCCAATTCATGAAGTACGCTTTGGCTCTTTTCGAATAAACAACATGCAGTTTACACTCCTCCCTCGTCCAAATAGGTTAATCAAATGGAAATTAGAAAAAACAAAAAAATAGGGTAAATAAAAAGAAATATAATAAAGACCAAAAAAGATGAAGCTCACTAGCTCACACCATGCAGCTCGGATGCATTTATAAAAGAAGTTTAAAAATGGCAAAAAATGATATGGTTCAACGTTTCACTTAGACTCGTGTTGTGTTTTACTTTCCCTCTTGATGTGGTTCACTTGGCCTCATCTCTGCGGTCCACTCTCATTCATAAAAAAATAACTCATTCATAAAAATAAAATAGAAAAAGAGTACAAGAACCATGTAGCTCACTTGCCCGTCCGATGCAGCGCGGTTTTCATTCTGAAGCAGCGTGTCCATGTGTCTGATGCGGTTCACTTGTCGATTTTGGTGTCGCGAAAAACAGAGTGTCCGCGTTTTCGTATTTTTAAAACTGCTCTTAAACCGTAAGGAATTAGAGAGAGTGTTCTACATGAAAGATTTGTGTGTCGGCGGTATCTTTCCAGCGGCGTAACATTTGAATCATTTCGACCAGCGGTTTGTAAAAATTTCGTGAAAAATGGTCGCTGTCTCTTGTCGCCAGCTACACGATTTTCAAAATTAACTAAAAACCGCAAGGAATCTCAAAATCATTTCAACATATAAAACTTGCGCCTCGTCCGTAGCTTTCCATCGGCGTATCACATGCCTCGTTTCGACAAACGGTTCAAAAACTGGAGCGAAAACTATACGAAAATTACAAAAAAATCGAAAAAACAGAATTCTGCGTTTTACTAAATTTAAAACTGCTTTTAAACCGTAACGAATTAGAGAAAATAATAGATATGAAAAAGATGCGCCTCGATGATATCTTTCCAAATGTCTATCATTTGCTTCATTCCAACGAGCGGTCTAGAAAAAAACGCGAAAAAACGCTCTCTGCCACTCATCATGCGCCGCACCATTTTCAAAACTGCTCTTAAACCGTGAGGAATCTCGGAAAGTGTTCAACATGGCAAAGTTGCGCCTAATCGATAGCTTCTAAACGGTATATTACGCACCTCGTTCCAATAAACGGTTGAAAAATAGAACGAAAAAGGTATAAAAAAACACCGCATGCGATTTTTTCCGACACGAAGTTCACCAGTCTCTGTATTGCAGTACCCCTGCTATTGAAAGTGCAGTGCCCTCGCATTAAGAATGCAATGCAAAAGTGTTATCAGAATAGTTATTCTGCTAATATTAGCAGAATAGACCAGCTGTATATATATAGGGTAACACTATTCTAAGCGTGAGTGTAGAATAACTTATTCTACACCCCCTAGTAAAGTTATATACAAAATCTAGTAAAATGGTGTACAAAATGTAGTAATTCGGAAAATATATTTTTATCACCCAAGTTTGTAATTTACTACATTTTTACAAAAAATACTATATTTTACATAGTATATTACTATATTTTGTATGTGCCGTTACTGGGGTGTATATATATACAACCCGTCTATTCTGATAATATTATCAGAATAGTTATTCTGATAACACTTACATACTGCATGCTCAATGCGAGAGCACTACACTTTCTTTAACAAGAGCACTGCATTACACAAACTAGTGAACTTCGTGTCGGAAAAAACTGCGCGTAGTGTTTTTTCGGTACTGTTTTTGCTCTAATTTTTTAACTGTTTATCGGAACGAGGCGTGTAATATACCGTTGGAAAGCTACGGATTAGGCGCAACTTCACCATGTTGAACACTTTTCGACATTCCTCACGGTTTAAGAGCAGTTTTAAAAATGGTGCGGCCCACAACGAGTGGCAGCGAGCGTTTTTTCACATTTTGTTTCTAAACCGCTTGTCGGAATGAAGCAAATGATACACCGTTGGATAGATATCGTCAAGGCGCATCTTTTTGATATCTATTTCTTTCTCTAATTCGTTACGGTTTAAGAGCAGTTTCAAATTTACTAAATCGCGGGATTCCGTTTTTCAAAAAATTCAAATTTTCGGTACTGTTTTCGCTCTAGTTTTTTAACCGTTTGTCTAAACGAGGTGTGTAATATGTCGTTGGAAAGCTATGGACAAGGCGCAACTTTCATACGTAGAAATGGTTTTGAGATTTTTTTATGGTTTTTAGTTAATTTTGAAAATCGTGTGGCTAATGACGAGAGACAACGGCCGTTTTTCGCGAATTTATTACAAACCGCTGGTCAGAATGATTCAAACAATACGCCATTGGAATGATATCAATGAGCCACAACTTTTTCATGTAGAACACTCTCTCTAATTCTTTACGGTTTAAGAGGAATTTCGATTTTACCGAAATGCGGACACTCTGTTTTTCGCGACACCTAAATCAACGTGGGTACTTCATCCGACTGAAAACTGCACTGCTTTGGATGAAAAGCCGCACTGCATCATACGGGTAAGAGAACTGCATGGTTTCTTTTATTCAAACGTAATTTTTTCAAGGACGAGAAAGTAGAGTGCACTTCACATCTGGTGTAAATGAACCTCAACACTACCAAGAAATGAACCGCATTACTTTTCTTCGCTTCCGTAACAATTTTTTTGCACTTACGAGATGAACAACATCATACGGCCGACCGCACTGTTTCGGAAAGAAAACCGCACTGCATCGGACGGGCAAGCGAGCTGCATGATTTCTTTTATCAGACGTAATTTTTCTCGAGTTTTTCTTGTCTTTTTTCCAAAAAAAAATATGAAAAAGAGTGGATCGCGGTGCCGAGGGAAGTGAACCACAACCTATGTCGGAGTGAGCTACATAATTGTTTTGTCTTTTTATTTTTATTTTGTAAATTCATCTAGACTACATGGTCAATATTAGTGAGCTACATTGTTAATGTTAGTGAGCTTCATCAATTTTTTCATGTGTTCATCTTCTCCTGCAAAATATAGTTTAACTAAATCGCATGTGTAACGCATCGGAGCAACCATGAACTTCATCGCTTTTTTTGTTTTGTGAAGTGCACCTCCAAGGTTTTCTTAATAAACTACATCGATGTCCATACAAATTTGCAAAAATAAATCCTCCAAAAATAATAGAAAGTGAACTCCTCTGTACATTTTTTTACAAAGTTAACTCCTTCGTACTATGCACTGTACTGCAATTCTGTCCATGAAAGAATGCACGTTCAGAGCAGTGCAAAACACATAAAATTTCCTCCAATCAAAACAACACAACCAGGGACAACAGAAAAAAAAAAGCACACCATGGCCATCGCACAGCCCATCCGAGCTGCACTCCAGGGCCATCTGAACCTCGCATGTATGAAAAATATGCAAGAACTGATGGATGGGACCTTCCATTTTCTGCAGGGATTCATCGTCTCATCTACTCGATAGGTTCAGTGGGTTCGCTGCTCGTCCGGGAGTGTCACACTGCAAGCGCCGCCCTGCCGCACTACTTTGTGGGGGAGGATATTGAGCGATAGCAGCTGCTCGTTGTAGAACTCACTGGAGAGGATGAAGATAACCCACCCGTCGCGAGATTGCAGTAACAACATCTACACCATGGATGATGAACGGGAGCAGAACCATCTCTGATGCGCACAAAGAAATTACATGAGGTAGCGGGAGACAAGGCTGATGAATCCGGACTTCTCCTTGTTGCTGCACGCAACACAACACCAAGAAATTAAGCAGGCGATCCATCAAGCAAGACAGACATACAGATAAAGACACGCAACAATGGGAGGGAGCGAGCGATCGACCTGATCTGGCCGAGTCAGGCGACGGCCTCGCGCAGCTTGGCGAGCTTCTGGTCCGCCATTGTAGCGACTTGTGAGAAATAGAGAGCACTTGGCGCGTGTGCGGGGAGGGAGAGAGATGGGCTTGGGAATGGGTGGTGTGCTGCTTGCACCCACACTTTGGACTGCACGGCACCGGTGGGGCGTGCTGCGTGCACCCACGTACTGGACTGCATGGCACCGTCGGGGGAGGGGGTGCAGTTGATCTTCGATGGGCCAACACATCTGCCGGCGAACTGCATTGCGGAAGGGTGAATAGCACTGCACTGCATTGCACATCCGACCACGAGCCTTGTGCCACCGGACTGCAAGCACGATCGCGACATCCAGCCGCACCGTACTGACGCCCCAACAGAATAGCAGCGATGTGCCCAAGTGGAATCTGAAAAGGCAAAAAAAAAACAATCGATGGGGATGACAGGATGCTCGAGCCCGGTGGCTGCGGCGCCGTGGCCGACGACGAGGGGAGGGCACCGCTGGTTGAGGACGCGGCTATTGAGGTAGAGTGAGGGGGGCCGTGGTGGTCGCGAAATGCACGGCCATGCACCGCCGAACCGCATCGCGCGACCCGACGCACTTCAAGTCTGGCGGCCGAGCTGCACGCGGTGGAAGCCCGAACTGCATGCAGGAGATCTTGCCGGAGGGGAGGGAAAGTAGGACAGCTCGCCGGGGGGATGGGGATCCCACGCCATGGAGAAGACCGGGCGGTAGCGCGTCGTGGAGCTCACCATTTGATGAGCGTCGGGCTGATGCCGCGCTGCCCGCCGGAGAAGAGATGGTGGTGGATCCCACCGGATCCGTGTTGGTGGCGCCCTGGGGCAGCCGGGGGCCTCACGGATCTGACGCAAGGGGGGGGGGGGGGGGGGGGGGCGCTGGAAGGCAGCGGCGCTTCGCGGTGGAAGGTGATTGCGGGCGGTGGTGGCGGAAGGAGGGGATGCCTGGAGCGTGGGTCGAATGGAGGCGGCCGTGCTTGCCGGCGGCGTTGAAGCAAGGCTGGGGATGTGGGGCATCGGAAGGAGGAGTGGGGCGACAGGGGGGCCGCGACCGCTCGGGATCCAGCGCCTGCCGGGAAATTGGAGGCGCGTTTTGACCGGGGACGCTTGGGTCCGCCGCCGGAGCACCATGCTCGTGGGGGTGGGGCTTGTGGGTGGTGGCGCTGGGCTCGGGGGCCTGGGTTTGCGGTCGGGAGGTGGAGCGTCGGTGAGAAGGTGGGTGGGGTTTGACCGGGGAAGAAGGTGGGGTGGGGCGTGGGGTTGGAGGTTTTTTTTTTGGTTTTTGCAGTTCAGTGGGTTCTAGCGCGCGTGGGGTCGCGGGGTGTTCGGATCAGGTGTTATCAGAATAAGGCAGTAGTGTTATTAGAATAAGGTCTTAAGAGGTGTTATTAGAATAGACCCATCCTAGGTATTTGGATCACAGCTGCCTCTATATAGGTAGCGATTGGTTGTTTTCGAACCGGTGCAAAAGAAAAAAAAACCACCCAACCCCATCGTCCTCCCACATCCCCGCCTTCTTCCCCGGCGCCCGCGTGCCATGCCCGATCCAGCCTGCCTCCCCCGCCTCCCCTAGCTTCTTCCCCGATGCCGTCCCGAACACCGGCCGAACCGGCCGAATCGGCCGAAGCAGCCGTCGCCGCTCTCCCCAAATCGGGCCGCCACCACCGTCACCGGGTCACGCCGCCACCGCCGCCCTCCCCAGATCGCCCCACAACCGCCTCCGCACTCCACGGTCACACCGCTACCGCCGCTCACTCCCCAAATTGCGCCGCCACCGCCACCTCGTGCTTCATCCTTTCTACTACGCCCCTGCTCCTCGACCACCGACGGCGACGCGCATCCATCCTCCTCTGCCCCCACGACCTTCTTTCTCTGTTGTCGTGGCCTTCCTCCTTTCCCACCGCCGGCGTGAGAGCTGCGCACGCCACCCCGCACTACCACCTTCCTCCTCCCGGCCGGCCTCCCGGCTCTGGCGCCACTGTGCAGAGCAGTGCCACCACGCACAACCTAGGATCACTGTCGCCCCCTCTTCCTCCATGATGTTGTTGCCCTCTTCCTCCATGCTGTTGCCGCCTTTGATTCAGCCCCACGCGCCTGGCAGTCTCCGCATTGAGCTACCCCGTGCACATAAGCTGTTTGTGTATATACCCCAAACAAAAAGGTATGTTTTTTTCTAGGTTGTAGTCCAAAGAAGTTTTGCACAGAAGCTCAAGTGGTTGTTACTGCTGCAATTTAGAGATGTTGACGTTCATGATTATGTACACATTTTAACAAAAGTTCAAAGTTGGAATCAAAAAGGGGGAAAAGAGCTCCATTTTATGAAGAAAACTGAAAAGTCATTGTCACAGGGACGATCATGAAGGTCAGATGTTGAAAAAGTCAGGTGCATGATGCATGTCTGTCCATCCCCTTACCACCTTCACCTTAGACCAAGAGATGACCTTCTTAGCTGATGATGTTGACCTTCATCATAATTTTTTCTGCCCTGTCATGCGGCTGAAAATTTGACTCTGTTGTTCCGTGAACAGAAACTGAAGAGTTCCAAGCTCTCCGGATGTCTCTTGGATGCAACGTTCTTCTGTGTGCAGTTGATGGAAACACTCTGCTGCTGGAATAATGAAATTAACCCCCAACTAGATCCCAACCTTTTGCTCATCCCCGACGCGTGACTACATCTGATCGAAGTTCACCTTGTTTATCTTGAGACGTCCAAGTATAATTGTTTAAAAAGGTTCAGTTATGACCGCAACCGTGGGTTCAGATAAACTCAACGACTAGGATACTGCTACCTATAGCTGAACCTCGACTTGCTGCAGATGGGCTAGCTGCACTTCATGTTTACTTCAAAAGAAAGGATACATATGTTGCAGTGCCTCCTGTGTGTATCAGCTAACTAATATTTCTGCAAAAAAATAGTGTTTGTCTACAGCTTGTACGTACAAACATATATTTAGCCCATTTTGGTACTACAAATGAATAGTTTTGTTAGTTCTACTTGTACATATTTCATACAATTTGTTTCTTTGTCTACTGGTAGTCGTGCCAGATACAATGCTACCTGGGAAATTGTGACGCACCTTCGCTTCGTGCCGCCACAGGACCCAGTGCGCCTCCTTTCCTCTGCTTTTCTCTATGCGCAGCTATGTGTCTTACCCCGCCAATTGCCCCTGCTGCTGCTGGGAACAGGTAAAAATCCAGCTATTGTTTGTTCATGGCTCCAATTCAACTTTATGCATAAATATTGTTTTGACAGTCAAATTTGTGCATGGCTTCAGAGACATTCCATGAAATCCCACAACATCTATACGTCATCTTCCGAGATGTTCCATGAAGTTCTACTGCGGCTGTCCGTCACTATGGTCGTGTGCCAGTATGGTGTGCTTGGTTCATGTGTGCCTTGAAAAGATCATGTTTACCTTGCTAGATGCTGGCCAGCTCGCTCTTTGTGTGTGTTGCTGTTGCTCTAACCACACCTGTAAGCGGCAGCTGCTTCTCTCTCCGTGTATTGATTTCTCTTGCGCGCCAACGTTGTTGTCTCTCTAATTGATTCATATTTGATGCGGCGATAAAGGGAGATATTTTGGATTCCAGCTTTTCCTTGTACGTTCAAGTCGGAAGTGAAAAGTAATTGTTGCAAAGTGAAAAAGAAATGTATTGTATGCATCCCCCCCCCCCCCCACACACACACATGTTTGTAATAAACTAAAAAACAGAGTAGTTCAAAAAGTTTAATAAAAAAGGGTTTTCCCTGTTTCTAAAAAAACACAGAAGTTCAAATTTAAATAACGAAGAAGGTCAAAAAAACCTAGAAGTTCAAACTAAAAAAATTGGAGACTTTGATGATCATATACTAACAAAAAAAGGCCATGTAGAAAATGTTAACCCTCGAAGTTCAAATTTAATAAATTGGAGAGTTCAAATAAAATGTTGTGAGTATACAAGAAAATTTCCTCATCATAGAAAAAAGGTAACCAAAAAGTGCAAATTAAAAATTGATCATTTCAAAAATTACAAAAAAACGGATTTCCCCATTTCTAGAAAATACCGAGAGGTTCAAATATAAAATACGAAGAAGTTCAATGTTTATTAAAAATCCAAGAAGGTCAAATTAATAAAAAAAAGCATCTAAAAATATAAAAAAGAGATTTTCTCTGTTAAAAAATCTAGAATTTCAAATTTAAAAAAAAAGCGGCTCAATGTTTATTAAAAAAACTAGGGATTTCCCGTTAATAAAAAGAAATAAAACCAAGAAGTCCAAATTAAAAAAAGTTGGAGCTAGATGTTTACAAAAAAATTAGATTTTCCCTATTATAGAAAGAACGGAAACAAGAAGTTCAAAATGAAATAACGCGGTATTTCGATGTCTAACATTGGAAAATCTAAATCTCCTAATGGGAATATCATAAGAAGTTCAAACAAAAATACACACAGAAGTTCAAAAAGATAACATGGCGCTTTGAAGTGGATATTCCACTATTTCTACATAATAAACCAATAAGTTCAATTTCAAATAACAAAGAAGTTTGATGTTTCTAAAAAACCTCCAATTTTCACATTTCTAAAAAATACACAATGAAGTTCAAAATAAAAAAAGGTAGAGTGATTCAATGTCTATAAAAAACTCAGAAATTTTCACATAACCGAGAGAAGTCCAGATTGATAAATGCCAGAAGTTCACGTACTACACTGTGTGCATTTTGTATTAAAAAAAGAATGAAAAAGTAAAGGCTAAAAGTTTTGTTGCTAGAAGTTCAACTGCTCGGCCCGAGAAAGCTCAAAAATTCTTCTGAAAGAGGTTCACCATGTATTTAGATGTCCAAAAACACATACAAAATATGTTGTTTTGGTGTTTTAAAATAATTCTCTCAAACTAGAGAGAAGTTCAAAGTGATAACAACTGGAAGTTCACGTACTACATGGTGTGTATTTCATATAAGAAAAATACAATAAAGTGAAATAGAGTGAAGCTCAAACATACATGTCCTAGAAGTTCAACTACTTCACGCAGTGCAAGAAATAGCACATCAAAAACAGCACGTTAAAAATAGAGGGAAGTTCAAACAGGCATGTCCTAGAAGTTTAACTATTTCACGCAGTGCAAAAAAGAGCATGTCAAAAAACAACACGTCAAAAATAGTGCGAAGTTCAAACAGACATGCCCGAGAAGTTCAACTACTTCACGCAGTGCTTTTCCATTCGCGATGAAGGCAAAAATCATGATCTCGTCATTTTCTAATTTACTTCAAAACGGTAGAAATATCATTTGTGTAAGTTCAAGTCATCGGTCGGAGAAAGTTAAAAAAATCATTGTGAGAGAGGTTTGTGCAAAAGGAATATCATTTGTGTGACATTGACGAATGTATGAGGAAATTACAAAGGAAAATACGTCATAGAAGTTCAACGTGAAAATAGCAGGAAGTTCAACTACTACACTGAATGAATTTCAGATGAAAAACTTTTAAAACCATCGCGAGTATGAGAAAATAATCAACACGAGAAAGTTGCGTGTTTACAGCAGCTTTCCATCGGTATATCACTCATTGAATTCCGGGGAGTGGATGGAGATCTGTGAGCAAAAAAAAGCACGTCGAAAACAAAGTGAAATTCAGGTAGATATGCTGAGAAGTTCAGGTTCTTCACACGGTACATTTTCAAAGAATTTGTTTTGCGATAGAGGCAGAACGAATGATCCCGCCGTTTTCGAAATTACTTAAAAACGGCTAAGAATGAGAGAAAACCATCAACATGAAAAGGTTTCGCGTTTCCCGTAGCTTTTCAACGGTATATTATTTGCCCAATTCTGATAAAGTTTGTAGAAATTATGGCGAAAATACGTGTTTCGCCATTTTCGAAACTGACTTAAAACAGTAAAGAATTGGAAGAAACAATACATACCAAAAAGTTTCGCATTTGTTCAAGCTTTCCAACGCCATATCATTTGCTGCATTCGGACGCACGGTTAAAAAATTAGCTCGAAAATACGAACTCGGTAGGACTTGGACCATTTTCTAAATTACTCTTAAACCATTCAAAATTAGAAAAAACTTTCAACATGAAAAAGTAGCGCATTTTCATAAGCTTTCCAATGCCATATCATATGCCTCCATTGGATTAGCTGTTTAGAAATGACATCGAAAAAACGAACTCAGCTGTTCGGTTTACGAAATTTTACGTTTTTTCAAATTACTCTTTAACCATAGGGAATTAAAGAAAACTTTCAACATATGGAAGGAGCGGTTTTGCAGCAGCTTTCCAACTCCATATTATATGCCTCATTCCGATAAACGGGTTAGAAATGCGATCGAAAATACGATTCACGTTTTTTGTGCAAAGAAAAAACGGTTTTCAAAATTGCTCTTAAACTGCTTATATTTTGCCAAAAATTTAAGTTGGGTCATGATATTGGTGTCCATAGCTTTCCCACGTATATGGCAAGCCCCATTTGGGAAATGTTGGCGGAAGTTCAACCTAGTTCACAGGGAAGTTCAACGTACTACTAGCGGGGCAGGTCAGGTTGTTTATGTATATATATACATAAACACTATTCTGATCATGGGATCAGAATAAAATTCTGACCACAACGCAATATCATTTGCTGCATTCGGACACATAGTTAAAAAATTAGCTCGAAAATACGAACTTGGTAGGACTTGGACCATTTTCTAAATTACTCTTAAACCATTCAAAATTAGAAACAAACTTTCAAGATGAAAAAGTAGCGCATTTTCATAAGCTTTCCAACGCCATATCATATGCCTCCATTGGATTAGCCATTTAGAAATGACATCAAAAAAATGAACTCAGCTGTTCGGTTTACAAAATTTTACGTTTTTTCAAATTACTCTTTAACCATAGGGAATTAGAGAAAACTTTCAACATGTGGAAGGAGCGGTTTTGCAGCAGTTTTCCAACGCCATATTATATGCCTCATTCCGATAAACGGTTTAGAAATACGATCGAAAATACGATTCACATTTTTTCTGCGAAGAAAAAACGGTTTTCAAAACTGCTCTTAAACCGCTTATATTTCGCCAAAAATTTAAGTTGGGTCATGATATTGGGGTCCATAGCTTTCCAACGGTATATCGCAAGCCCCATTTGAACAATTTTGGCAGAAGTTCAACCTAGTTCACAGGTAAGTTCAACGTACTACTAGCGGGGCAGGTCAGGTTGTGATCAGAATATTATTCTGATCCCGTGATTAGAATAGTGTTTATGTATATATATACTACCGGGTGTAGTTACTCCCACTTTTGTTTCATACGTTCTAGGTACTATATATCATATCGGAGAGTATGTACGCGTAGTATGTACTATATAAGAATGTTTAGGTAGTATATATATGTAACACCCCGGTAGTCAATCTACAGTAATCACACACTAATGGTGCCATGTCATCATATTTAATTTTTCTAAACCTCACTTTGATCCTAACCCGATTCAAATTCAAATTTAAAGTAAAGTCCAAATAATTAAAATTTTAAAAAGGTAAAATAAAAATGTAGGATGGGTTGAAAATATTTACTAGCTAATTTTAATGTAAGAGTTAACATTTTCCAAAATATATAAGTACCCCTAAAGATTTTTGAAACCTACCCATAAGCTTTTTATTGAAATAATGTGATTTAAATAAATAGGTAAAATATTCAAAAATAGTTGCAACTTGTTGGACTAGCCCAAAATATTGTCTAGAATTTATGTGATACTTTGCACATTTAACTAAAATCATTTAGTACCTAAACTAAATACAAAACAATAGTTACAGTAGAAAAAAAAGAAAAAGGGAAATAAACAAAAACCAAAAAAAGGAAAAACCCCCTGGAACAGCCGGCCCAGCTAGCTGGCCAACCGCCTGGCCCGCTGTCCCCTACTTAACCCCCCCTCCCAACACACACCGAAACCCAAGCCCACCACCAGCCTTTTCTCCTTCCTCACGCTACAGGAGGAGGAGGCAGTGACATGGCGTGGCTCACGCACGCCCGTCCACGCGCCCGATTAGCTCGTGTCGAGCATCCATGACACCCCGAGAAGGATAAGAGCCCCCCGTCGCTGTAGACAAACCCTAATCCCCATTCTTCCCCTCCTTCTCTATCTTTCTCAATTTAGATCTCGCCCGAGCCATGCTCGTCATGGCCATCATCGTCACCGCGGCCAACATGCTCCCAGTCGCCTGAGAAGATGTCCAGAATGACCACCATCGTCGACTTCGTCCATCTCGGGTATCAAATCGGGCAGGACCGCATCGTACACTCGCCATGAAGCTCTTTTCCGTCGCGTACATCACCATCATTCATCGTCGATTGCCGCCGCTCCGGTCCGTCTCCGGCTTCCTCGACCTCGTCATCGAGTTCGCGATGAGCTCCTCCCCCGAATCCCCATCACCCCGGTCTCGATTTGTTACCATAGCCGCATGTACAAGCCGGCGGCCGCCATGGTCGAAACTCAGTGTTCGCGTACGCGTGCTTGCTGCTCCTTCAGGTGCTCTGCTGCTCTGCTTCTTGCCTCTACCCTACCACGCTCCTGCTGTTGCTTATTATCGCTCCGCTGCCCCGCTCGCCGCTCGCTGCCGCCTGTGCTTCGGCTACTGCCGCTGCGTGCTGCGGTGCTGCCTACACCGCATGCTGCCGCTTCGCCTACGCCCGCACCGCGCGCTGCCGCGACCCAGGTGTGCGAGCACGCCCACCTCCCTAGTGTCGCGCTGCTGCATGCGGCTGGGGCTGTTAGCGTCAGCCGCCGACGTCCCTGCATAGTGTGTGCGTGCGCACCCGTGTCATGGCCTGTTGCTTGCGGCGTCGCTACTATGATGTTGCGGTCGCTACCTGCTGCTGCCGCCGCCTACTAGCGCCCACTGCCGCTGGTGCAAGCCAGCGTTCGCCGAGGCTATCCGGCGCTTACCTCGGCTGTGGTTGTGGCCATGGCCGAGTGCTTGTGCGTCCGTGTGATGTAGGTGTGTGTTGTGTGTGTTCGTGTGTGTGGCCTCCTAGGCCACTACGACCTGGGCCGGCCCCCTGTTGAGATTAGGAGCTAATCTCGATTAGTACTAATCCCTTTAAATTAACTAATTTGACTGATTTGGTTTAGATGCAGTTTATATCAGGTGGGCCTATCTTATATTTTAAGCCTAATTAAAAGTCTGTGTTAATGACATCTAGGACCATGACCCAGTTGACCAGTCAACTGTTGACTAGTCAACAGTTGATTGAACCCTCTTGGACCCCACCTGTCATGCACTCTGTCTAGACTAGAGCTGGGTGAAAAAAGTATTCTGTTATTATTTCGAAATTAAATAACCCTAGAAATTCAATAAAATTTGAAAATTAATATAAAATAATCCGTAAGTCGGATGAAAATACTTTGTACATGAAAGTTGCTCAGAACGACGAGACGAATCCGAATACGCAGTCCGTTTATCAGTCACACATCCCTAGCATAGCGAACACGCAACTTTCTCCCTCCGGTTCATCTGCCCGAGAACGCGGAACACAGGGAATACTTTCCCGGATGTTTCCCCCCTTCGCCGGAATCGCCTATCCCTACGTTAGGCCACCCCTAGCTCAACGTATTGCCACGTCTTGCTTTGTGTTACATTTGATTGATCTGTTATTTATTGTGTCCCCCCCCCCCGTTACTCCTTTCCGATAGACTCCGAGACCGCTGCCGATGTCCGTGTGTTCGACTACATCGAAGATGAGCCCTCCTTGCCAGAGCAACCAGGCAAGACCCCCCCCCCCTTGATCACCAGATATTGCCTATTATTTTCTATACTGCTTGCATTAGAGTAGTGTAGCATGTTACTGCTTTCAGTTAATCCTATACTGCTGCATAGCCTGTCCTTGCTACTACTGTTGTTACCTTTACCTGCTATCCTACTGCTTAGTATAGGATGCTAGTGTTCCATCAGTGGCTCTACACTCTTGTCCGTCTGCCATGCTATACTACTGGGCCGTGATCACTTCGGGAGGTGATCACGGGCATATACTATATACTTTACACTGTTACATTACTTGTGATACTGTTCAGAGATGGGGGCTGAAGGGGCAGGTGGTTCCACCCAGGTAGTGGTGGGCCTGGGTTCCTGACAGCCCCCGACTGTTACTTTGAGGTGGAGCGACAGGGCAGGTTGAGACCACCTAGTAGAGAGGTGGGCCTAGCCCTGGTCGGCGTTCGCGGTTATTTCAAGATAACACGTTTAACGAGATCTTGGTATTTGATCTGAGTCTGGCCACTGGCCTATACGCACTAACCATCTACGCGGGTACAGTTATGGGCACCCGACGTTGTGGTATCAGCCGAAGCTTTCGTGCCGTCAGTGACTGAGCGGCATGCGCCAGGTCAGACCGCGTAACGCAACTTCCTTTGTAATGGAGGTTGCTAGGTCTGCTCACCAGCCGTGTACGCAACGTGCAGGTGTGCAATGGGCGATGGGCCCAGACCCCTGCGCACTTAGGATTTAGACCGGCATGCTGACCTCTCTGTTGTGCCTAGGTAGGGCTGCGACGTGTTGATCTTCCGAGGCTGGGCATGACCCAGAAAAGTGTGTTCAGACAAAGGGGATCGAGCGTGTTGGGAAATGTGGTGCACCCCTGCAGGGAAGTTGATCTATTCGAATAGTCGTGTCCCTCGGTAAAAGAGCGACCCGGAGTTGTACCTTGACCTTATGACAACTAGAACCGGATACTTAATAAAACATACCCTTCCAAGTGCCAGATACAACCGGTGGTCGCTCTCTCACAGGGCGACGAGGGGAGGATCATCGGTTAGGATATTGCTACACGATGCTACTTGGTGAACTTACCATCTACTCTCTTCTCCTGCTGCAAGATGGAGGTTACCAGAAGCGTAGTCTTCGACAGGACTAGCTATCCCCCTCTTATTCCGGCATTCTGCAGTTCAGTCCACATATGATAGCCTTATTCCATTTGATACCAATGCATACATATGTAGTGTAGCTCCTTGCTTGCGAGTACTTTGGATGAGTACTCACGGTTCCTTTGCTCCCTCTTTTCCCCCTTTCTATACCCGATTGCTGCGAACATACGTTGGAGCCCAGGAGCCAGATGCCACTGTTGATGACAACTACTACTACTCGGGAGGTGCCTACTACTATGTGCAGCCCGCTGACGACGACCGTGAGTAGTTTAGAAGGATCCCAGGCAGGAGGCCTACGCCTCTTTCGATCTGTATCCCAGTTTGCGCTAGCCTTCTTAAGGCAAACTTGTTTAACTTATGTCTGTACTCAGATATTGTTTCTTCTGCTGACTCGTCTATGATCGAGCTCTTGTATTCGAGCCCTTGAGGCCCCTAGCTTGTAATATGATGCTTGTATGACTTATTTTATTGTTAGAGTTGTGTTGTGATATCTTCCCGTGAGTCCCTTATCTTGATCGTACATGTTTACGTGTATGATTAGTGTACGATTGAATCGGGGGCATCACAAGTTGGTATCAGAGCCGACTGCCTGTAGGAATCCCCCTTCCACACTCCTTGGCCGAAGTTGAGTCTAGACATTACAAAACTTTTACTAACATGGCTGTGTGTCTTACGGGCCCACGTCGCCATTTGGGTGGTATTAGTATCTTTTACTCCTCGTCTATACTCTGGGACTCTGATCTTTTTTCTATTCGGGTTAAATGATTTTACTAAATCTAACTCTAGGTTCTCGTAACTACTTCCTCCCGGAGAGCCACTCGATACAGGTGATCCCCTGATGCACTAGGAGATTCCGAAGTTACTCTCCGATGTTCCCTCGATACTCTGTGCCATCACTTTTGCAATTCCCTTCCATCGATAAACCCCTAGGGATAACCATGTATACTCGCCATTCATACAATGTTTCCCAGTTGATCTTGTTACTACAAGATACCCTGAAATTCTCTCTGTTGTTCCGAGAATCCTTTGAGCTTAGTGCCTTGCTGTTCTTTGTCACCTGAATACCTCTAAGGATAATTCTCGCACTTACCGAGTATCCGCTCATCCCCAGTTGATTCAGGTATTTCACAAAAGTCTTCGTAATACCGTTTGTCCTTCTGAAAATCCTCAACAGCCTAATGCTCTTGAAATTCTTGCTCGCTAGCATTATGATTAATCCAATAAGTTTGGTAATCTTATTGGCATCCTTTGTCATTATCATTTAGAGTCTACTGATTTGATATGTTGCGGATGCTTGCAATCCTCAGGAATTATCCTTCTGGCTCAGACATCATTTTAAACATGAGCTGGTTCTCGACCAATCGGATTGCCATCGTTTGTATCCCTAAGCATACGCAACTTATCCATCCTTAATCAGAGTGTTCGCTTCTGATCCCTTGATTTGAAAATCATCATTCTGTTGCATTTGAGCTTAAATTAGTCAATTGTTTCTATGGTATGATCTTCTTACCTTTTTCTTCCTCTGGTTGAGTACCGATGCTCACATCAGATCCCTTGAGGACCACCGGATCCTTTGTTGGATTTTATCCGATAGCGTCCTTCATATTCAATCACTTTGGAAGTTCTTTTTCCATTGGTAAATCCTATCATCTGACTGACCAACCATGCTCTGCTTTCGAGCTTGTATTATTACTCCGAAGTTTGTGGTTTACGTTCCTAAGATGCTCTGATGGATTGAACCTACGCCTTTTCTAATCCGTGTGAACCCGAAAGATTTCGCGGGTCATACTTATCTGGTATTGCACCAGGTAAAATTTTCAACAACTAATGACAATTTCGTAATACGAGAGGTGAATGAAAGGTTATGCGTTGAACAAGTGGGAGTCGACCTTGAACCTTGTGTTCATGCCCATGGACACGATGTATACCTTATCATGGAAGCTTCCCTTAAATTAATTATCCCCTTGTTATAAGTTCATCTTGTATCTGTGGACGTGGTTCCGACCATGTTACTCCTTGATTCCATTTCTTGTGCAAGTTTAAGCATTTGTCTTCTGCAGAGCAATACCCCAGTCCAACCTCCACTTTGGTCTGTCGTCGAGTATTACCTCATGGTATCTTGAGATATCATGGGACATCATAACTTCTTATGGGTTCTTCAACTATTATTACTCACCGGATCCAATTGTTCCTAGGTTATGGGATGTCGTCAACCGAGAACACCGAATAGTGAATCTTGTCCGCACTCCGATTCAATAACCCTAAATAATTTTCGTTGCTTACGAGTTTAAATAATCCTTCAAGTCATTCCTAGCTTGATCGGCTATATCCTTATCGTGCTGCTCTTAACTGTGCTACTCGGTCCTTCTTCCCGAAGCACAATTTTCGATGATGAGCTAAGCTTACGTCGATTTTCCTCATCATATCATTTCTCCTTAAACCACAAGCTTGGTTTCAAGTTTGTGTCGTACCCATGGTTCCAATAACTTTTTGTTTCATCATTCCGTTGACTTGATGTCATCGCCGATCAGTTACATCTTCTCGAAACCTCTCGACAAATGTGTCGTGATCATCATCAACATTCTGAGCTCTTCCAAGATATCTATCGAATTCTTGGTGAGAAATAACTTCCTTTGCCCTCGATGATTTGGGTTATTATCGACAACATTATTGCATTCCCTCCAACACAAAACTTGTTCCTGTTTTGTGTTATACCTTGAGTTCCTTGCTATCCAACATTTGTTCTTCTTTACCTTGGAGTATTACCATCTATTATATCCAGGATGTCGTGCTTAGCACACCCGGCCGGAGGCCCTATGGTTATAGATTCCTTTTCAGCAGGGATATCCATTCTTCCATGAGGAAATTGTAAGTCTTATTCTACAAGTTATTCCTGATGGATCCTTTGTGTTTCCAAAGTCTGATCTTCACCTGTTGACCATGTCCATGCTATCTCGAAGCATGTCTGTGGTACTCCGATTTTCAATAAGAGCATTGAAAGCGCAATGCTAAGTTTTATTTAACCATTATCCAAACACCGTTATATGGGTAATGCCATAAAAATTCCTCTCCCATTACATAAATGGTTTTCTACTTTCTATCTTGTCTTGGATATCGTGCTCTGCTTGTCCTTGGGGAGGATATACCCCTGGAATATGTGTTTTAACACATTTTCCTTTCCATTGTTCTGTTTAATCTGATAATCGTATTTTCCTTTCCATTGTTTGGTTTAACCTTTCTTGTGATCTATATGATCTAAGCAGTAATATTCTCCTGCTTAAGTAAACCCCTCGTTGTACAATTCTGTCAGCAAGACCCTATTACTATTGTTGATGACATTCCAGTAGCCACCGATGGACGAGAACTTTGCCTATTGGTCTGCCTCGTTCAACGAGTGGGAAGATGGTTCTCTTCGTCCCTCGCCCTTGGTACCAACGTTGTTGCCAACATAAATGACATGCTATCCTATGACATGTCTTGCCTACATGATCGTACAAGACGTCACCGCCCTTCTACCATTAACTCACATGGTGGGCCCATAACCCACAGGTCCCAGGATCGAAACCTGACTCTCCTGTACACCCCCTATTTCCAAAGTTTTTCCTCACGCTTAGCTTCGTATGAAAGTCACGATCCACCTTCCGAGAGATCATCAATTCTGGTATGAAACACAATACTTATTCCCGTTGCTCCGAACCCCTTTCACACTCTATTTCAGGCATCGAAAGATTGCCTACCCGCTTGAAACTTCTCATGGTACCTTCTTACTTTGCTCTCGATATCTTCTTAAGTTTCAAATCGAGAGATACTTATGCTTCTTCCCCTGAGTTAACCGTCCGATGCTCAATTTTATTAGAGTCCGTCCTTATGGAGTTTTCTCTTATCCTTTCGCAAGCACGGTGAAGATCCTGAAGGAAGAACGACAACTTCATCATGATGCATTGATGCATAGGAATGGAGACATCAACGCTATGGATCGACCTCTTCGAGAAGAGCAACCAAGACCGAGAAGATTCGTTAGAATTTCGTAACCACACATTTCCCCCGTTTTCCACCTCTTAAATCTCGGTACGAGATTTCTTGTAGTGGAGGAGATTTGTAACACCCCGGTAGTCAATCTACAGTAATCACACACTAATGGTGCCATGTCATCATATTTAATTTTTCTAAACCTCACTTTGATCCTAACCCGATTCAAATTCAAATTTAAAGTAAAGTCAAATAATTAAATTTTAAAAAGGTAAAATAAAAATGTAGGTTGGGTTGAAAATATTTACTAGCTAATTTTAATGTAAGAGTTAACATTTTCCAAAATATATAAGTGCCCCTAAAGATTTTTGAAACTGACCCATAAGCTTTTTATTGAAATAATGTGATTTAAATAAATAGGTAAAATATTCAAAAATAGTTGAAACTTGTTGGACTAGCCCAAAATACTGTCTAGAATTTGTGTGATACTTTGCACATTTAACTGAAATCATTTAGTACCTAAACTAAATACAAAACAGTAGTTAAAGTAGAAAACAAAAAAAAGAAAAAGGGAAATAAACAAAAACCAAAAAAAGGAAACCCCCCCTGGAACAGCCGGCCCAGCTAGCTGGCCAACCGCCTGGCCTGATGTCCCCTACTTAACCCCCCCCCCCCCCCCCCAACACCCACCGAAACCCAAGCCCACCACCAGCCTTTTCTCCTTCCTCACGCTACAGGAGGAGGAGGCAGTGACATGGCGTGGCTCACGCACGCCCGTCCACGCGCCCGATTAGCTCGTGTCGAGCATCCATGACACCCCGAGAAGGATAAGAGCCCCCCGTCGCTGTAGACAAACCCTAATCCCCATTCTTCCCCTCCTTCTCTATCTTTCTCAATTTAGATCTCGCCCGAGCCATGCTCGTCATGGCCATCATCGTCACCGCGGCCAACATGCTCCCAGTCGCCTGAGAAGATGTCCAGAATGACCACCATCGTCGACTTCGTCCATCTCGGGTATCAAATCGGGCAGGACCGCATCGTACACTCGCCATGAAGCTCTTTTCCGTCGCGTACATCACCATCATTCATCGTCGATTGCCGCCGCTCCGGTCCGTCTCCGGCTTCCTCGACCTCGTCATCGAGTTCGCGATGAGCTCCTCCCCCGAATCCCCATCACCCCGGTCTCGATTTGTTACCATAGCCGCATGTACAAGCCGGCGGCCGCCATGCCCGAAACTCAGTGTTCACGTACGCGTGCTTGCTGCTCCTTCAGGTGCTCTACTGCTCTGCTTCTTGCCTCTACTCTAACACGCTCCTGTTGCTGCTTATTGTCGCTCCGCTGCCCCGCTCGCCGCTCGCTGCCGCCTGCGCTCCGGCTACTGCCGCTGCGTGATGCGGCGCTGCCTACACCACATGCTGCCGCTTCGCCTGCACCCGCACCACGCGTTGCCGCGCCCCAGGTGTGCGAGCATGCCCGCCTCCCTGGTGTCGCGCTGCTACATGCGGCTGGGGCTGTTGGCTTCAGCCGCCGACGTCCCTGCATAGTGTGTGTGTGCGCACCCGTGTCACGGCCTGCTGCTTGCGGCGTCGCTATTATGATGTTGCTGTCGCTACCTGCTGCTGCCGCCGCCTACTAGCACCCACTGCCGTCGGTGCAAGCCAGCGTTCGCCGAGGCTGTCCGACGCTCACCTCGACTGTGGCTGTGGCCATGGCCGAGTGCTTGTGCGTCCGTGTGATGTAGGTGTGTGTTGTGTGTGTTCGTGTGTGTGGCCTCCTAGGCCACCACGACCTGGGTCGGCCCCCTGTTGAGATTAGGAGCTAATCTTCATTAGTACTAATCCCTTTAAATTAACTAATTCGACTGATTTGGTTTAGATGCAGTTTATATCAGGTGGGCCTATCTTATATTTTAAGCCTAATTAAAAGTTTGTGTCAATGACATCTAGGACCCATGACCCAGTTGACCAGTCAATTGTTGACTGGTCAACAGTTGATTGGACCCCCCGGACCCCACCTGTCATGCACTCTGTCTAGACTAGAGCTGGGTGACAAAAGTATTCTGTTATTATTTTGAAATTAAATAACCCTAGAAATTCAATAAAATTTGAAAATTAATATAAAATAATCCGTAAGTCGAATGAAAATACTTTGTACATGAAAGTTGCTCAGAACGATGAGACGAATCGGAATACACAGTCCGTTTATCAGCCACACATCTCTAGCATAGCGAACATGCAACTTTCTTCCTCCGGTTCATCTGCCCGAGAATGCGAAACACCGGGAATACTTTCCCGGATGTTTCCCCCCTTCGCCGGAATCGCCTATCCCTACGTTAGGCCACCCCTAGCTCAACGTATTGCCACGTCTTGTTTTGTGTTACATTTGATTGATCTGTTATTTATTGTGTTCCCACTCCGTTACTCCTTTTCGATAGACTCCGAGACCACTGCCGATGTCCATGTGTTCGACTACATCGAAGACGACCCCTCCTTGCCAGAGAAACCAGGCAAGCCCCCCCCTTGATCACCAGATATCGCCTATTCTTTTCTATACTGCTTGCATTAGAGTAGTGTAGCATGTTACTGCTTTCAGTTAATCCTATACTGCTGCATAGCCTGTCCTTGGTACTACTGTTGTTACCTTTACCTGCTATCCTACTGCTTAGTATAGGATGCTAGTGTTCCATTAGTGGACCTACACTCTTGTCCGTCTGCCATGCTATACTACTGGTCTGTGATCACTTCGGGAGGTGATCACGGGCATATAATATATACTTTACACTGTTACATTACCTGTGATACTGTTCGGAGATGGGGGCTGAAGGGGCAGGTGGTTCCACCCAGGTAGTGGTGGGCCTGGGTTCCCGACGGCCCCCGACTGGTACTTTGTGGCGGAGCGACAGGGCAGGTTGAGACCACCTAGTAGAGAGGTGGGCCTGGCCCTGGTCGGCGTTCGCGGTTATTTCAAGATAACACGTTTAACGAGATCTTGGTATTTGATCTAAGTCTGACCACTGGCCTATACGCACTAACCATCTATGCGGGGACAGTTATGGGCACTCGACGTCGTGGTATCAGCCGAAGCCTTCGTGACATCAGCGACTGAGCGGCACGCGCCGGGTTGGACCGCGTAACGCAACTTCCTTTGTAATGGAGGTTGCTAGGTCTGCTCACCGGCCGCGTACGCAACGTGCAGGTGTGCAATGGGCGATGGGCCCAGACCCCTGCGCGCTTAGGATTTAGACCGGCGTGCTGACCTCTCTGTTGTGCCTAGGTAGGGCTGCGACGTGTTGATCTTCCGAGGCCGGGCATGACCCAGAAAAGTGTGTCCAGACAAAGGGGATCGAGCATGTTGGGAAATGTGGTGCACCCCTGCAGGGAAGTTGATCTATTCGAATAGCCGTGTCCCTCGGTAAAAGGACGACCCGGAGTTGTACCTTGACCTTATGACAACTAGAACCAGATACTTAATAAAACACACCCTTTCAAGTGCCAGATACAACCGGTGGTCGCTCTTTCACAGGGCGACGAGGGGAGGATCATCGGTTAGGATATTGCTACACGATGCTACTTGGTGAACTTACCATCTACTCTCTTCTCCTACTGCAAGATGGAGGTTACCAGAAGCGTAGTCTTCGACAGGACTAGCTATCCTCCTCTTATTCCGGCATTCTGCAGTTCAGTCCATATATGATAGCCTTATTCCATTTGATACCAATGCATACATATGTAGTGTAGCTCCTTGCTTGCGAGTACTTTGGATGAGTACTCACGGTTGCTTTGCTCCCTCTTTCCCCCCTTTCTATACCCGATTGCTGCGAACAGACATTGGAGCCCAGGAGCCAGACGCCACTGTCGATGACGACTACTACTACTCGGGAGGTGCCTACTACTACGTGCAGGCCGCTGACGACGACCGTGAGTAGTTTAAAAGGATCCCAGGCAGGAGGCCTGCACCTCTTTCAATCTGTATCCCAGTTTGTGCTAGCCTTCTTAAGGCAAACTTGTTTAACTTATGTTTGTACTCAAATATTGTTGCTTCCGCTGACTCGTCTATGATCGAGCTCTTGTATTCGAGCCATCGAGGCCCCTGGCTTGTAATATGATGCTTGTATGACTTATTTTATTGTTAGAGTTGTGTTGTGATATCTTCCCGTGAGTTCCTGATCTTGATCGTACACATCTGCGTGTATGATTAGTGTACGATTGAATCGGGGGCGTCACAATATACTACTTTTTTGATAGTATGTATCATATGTTGTGCATACTCCATTTTTGTGTACAAATATGTACGTATTTCATAAATACAATAAAACTATGGGCTCACTTGCAATTTTTTTCATATGACTCACTTTGAAGTATATTAAACATAGTATATGAATATATTAAAAGTAATAAAATAGAGTATATACTATCACATTGGAGTATAAGAGACATAGGTGTAGTTACATCCGGTGGTAGGATGCATTTTTCATATATAGAAAGTCTATTTAAGACCGAGGGTGAAGAATTACTTATTCTTCACCCTGGTCGCTCGTCGTCCTACCAGTCCATGGTTTTACGTTTGGGAAAAAAAGGCCAGCCGGTTCCAGGTTGTAAAATTGCAACGGGATGCAAGTAATTTTACGTTTATGCATTGACTCGAATATACCCCCTTGCCCATCCTTTTTCTGAAAAAAAGAGAGCCGCGCCTCCGAACGGTTTGTGAGTATCGGCGGTGACCAGCACGCAAGAGACGGCAGCGTGGTGCTCGGCGATTTGGATCTGAGTGAAGCCATCGGTTGGCTGGCTGCCGGGGCGGCGCGCTACTCGGCGGCGTGGTCTCGATGTTGTGGTGGTCGCTGGGCAGTTGGCGCGGCGTGGTGTGCGGCGTCTGCCTAGGTCTTGGGCGGCGTCATGCGTGGTCGTCGCGGCGGAGCTATGGCGAGTGATTGTAGCGGCGCTCAAGTGCGTGCCCGTGCTTGTGCTGCTACGTGAAGGCGTTGCTTGCCATTTGGATTGAATTTTGGTTGGGTGTGAGTGCACGGGTTGAGGTGAGCAACCCCAGATCTGACTCTATCAGTTGCAAATTTCCAATCTACTTCCACCTACGTTTCACTTTGCTATGCTCTTCCTAAATTGCTTTCTCTTCCCAAATCGCTAGTTTGGCCTAAGGATTATTCTCTGGTTCGCTAAAAAAAGGAGGCAGAACAATCTGCCGGAATAGGTTTGCGTAAAGCTCCTGAGTGCTTTGATGAACTCTCCTCCTCTTTGTTTATCTGTAATTGTAGTTCAGCAGTGTTTTCTCTCAATCATTATAACTTGTTATTTTGAGAAGTGACTCTGTTCTGGAGGTTGGACATAACTTCACATAATTCTAATTCTTTCTAGTCAATTGAAAAAACATGCCGTTCAATTTTCCTCTTGAGATCATTGCAATATCTAGGAGTTCTGATGCGATGTTTCCTTTTCTTTCTTAGGTTCCTATAACTACTTTTCTATTTGATCATTGTTACTTGGTGCGTGTGTTGGGTGTCTTCCCTAGGTTATTAGGTGTGTTTTGCTACGTGGGGATTTTTGCAGCTTCGGTTGCACTTTGTATGTTATCTTCAGGAGTTCCTTTAAGAACCGGTACCCAGTGAACTATCTTTGCTTCTTATGACACAAGGCTTGAGCCTCTTTTGTCGAAAGATGTTATTTAGACTTTACTGTATAAGCTTACATGTGTTTTCATTCTTGCATTTAAGACTCTGTAACTCCATTAAGACTCTCCATTTTCTTAGGAACACAATGTCGGTGCGATGCTTCCAAATGCACCAGCAAAAGAGAAGGAAGAACATCGACCGCTAGTGAGCGACATCTCGCAGATTGTGGACAGAGGCTACTGAAGGTGGTTGGAACCACAGCGTGGCCCGGAAATCAACAAATAATGGGTAGACAAAGAAGAGGTGACTCGCCAATAACAGTGTGGCGGACTGGGCAGGCAACTAGAGGTTTAGAGCAATGAAAAAGGTGATTTTGTTCTTGAATCGTGCTTAACATTTATTTAGCAATCAAGCACTTGCAGCCCGGTTTGAGATGTGCTTCTTGTTGGTTCATGTAGACATGCCAACAAAGGCCTCATAAAGAAAAATAGAAAAAAATACAGTAGATTGGTTTTGATTGTTCTCTTGTGTAGACCAAAATTAGCGAGCAAAAGAAATTGGATTTTGGTTCCAAATTCTTTCCGTGAGTTTATCCCAGGAATAATGTATTGTTCCTATTTGATTTGCTACATGTAACTTCCGTAGGCAAATCTTCCACCCGATGTTTCTGTTCAACAGCTCTCAAAGGCATAGAGTCAACCAGTCAGACTTTGACCAGATGTCGAACATCTTCAGAACCTTGATTGCTGATCCTAGATACCTAAACTCTATTCTGGCAAGTTGTACATGTAATAATTAGTTCTAGGAGGGTATGCAGATTGAATTTGCTATATTGCAGTCTGGACTACAAGCTGCAATGTTTTGATAACCATGGTCTGGATGTAGATAATTTTGAGAAAGCATACTTCTTTCCATGTGCATTTAGGCCTTATGGGATTAATCTCTCTATCATCAGTTCTTCTAGTATTTGATTGAACCCTCTAAGATAATTCCAGTTTCAGTAATTTATCAAATCAATCTCATGGGAGAAGATTTGTCCTTGGTTCAGTCAAATCTCTTATATTTTCTTTAAATCTACGTGCCTTGTAGTTGTAAGTACTCTACTATCTTTTCAGTAACATTCTGACCTATATATGAGAATTATGTAGCACCTTTATTACGACAGTAATGATTCACTAAGCTTCTATCTTACCACATGGTCCAATTTATTTCCAGTTGTTGCCACCTTCCCTGGATACATCACACCCTATATAGTGTGCTCCTAGCATGCTTTGTGTTTTTAGATCAAAACTGTTCGTCTGCAACAAATTGAAGTGTTGGTCTGGAAATAAAATTATTTAGAAAGAGGCGAACTATCTGCTCATTTTCTACCATCTAAACTAGTATAGATAGTGGTACATGCTAGCGAACAAATAGTTTATACCCTATTTCAGTGTGGGGCACTATTCTGCTATTCTGTGGAAGCACCTGCTATTATTTTCGTTCAAAGCATTCATAATTTGGGTTTCTGCAAGGGCTCTGAAAAGAAACATATTTTTGATAAATGTTGCGTGATGCATCGTTCTGCGCACCTAATCGCCTACTTAGAAAAAGAAATAAAAGTAGCTACATTCGCGTGTACTTTGGAGTGTGTATAGATGGCAGAATAGTTGTACCCTTGCTTTGTACTAATAGTTTTATTTACACTGTAGGTAGTTCACTATATAAGTTTCCTGATAACTGTAGGCTGATGTTAATAATTTTTTTGGAAAGAATGAAATATTAGGATCTTTGACATTGCAGAATTATGCTAACACGGTGTTTGAGGGTATCATTGATGAGTTTCAATCTTGGAGAGGTGCAGGCTGCTTGTCTTCTTTCTGAATCATGTTCCTCCTATTTTCTCCCTGTTGGGAGTGTATAGAGTTCTCCCTGGTGGGCTGTGTAATCAGCGGGTTATCTTAGTCCATGTATAGATTCCAGTTTTGTTTCCTTGAGAGTTGACCCTGTAAATTCTAGCTCTGTTTTCCAAGAGCTGATACCTAGAGTTTTCCTTGTTTAAATAAAGTTCATCCACAGGCCCTTCAAGATAACACTACTCCCCAGATTAAAATGTGATGGTGTGTTTATATGATAAAAATTAGTCTTTCTTAGGAATGTAAGTTTTGGGGACATTCTTATCGTCGGAAAGTCACCCTTCAAATAAAAGTATGATCTATAATCAAGGAAGCATTTCCAGAAATGGTACTTCCAAAATAATTCCAACTGATTTCCACTACATCAAATCCATGGTGCCTCATGGATTTATCTTGATAAAAATGTACAGCAAAAAGGAGAGAAAAATTGTATGCATCAGTATCTTGTTGTTTCTCTCGAAGCAGAAAAGATCTTTTCAAAGAAACTGAGTGTCATGTGATGCAGCTAGTGCACATAGAGGTAGTTTGATGCGTGAGGTAAATTTACTTTGTGAGCCTATTGTTTCTTACGGTAGTGGTTCTGGTACACAGGTTTAGGAAGCGCCATAACTTTTAACATGCGCGAGGTAAATTTACTTCATAAGCTTTGTTTCTTACGGCGACACAATAATAGTTTCTCACAGCATGCATGCTGTAAGATTACCTCGCTCCGTTTCCTCATATAGTAATCTTACCGCAGGTGTTCTGGGCGTGGAGGTGGGCTGGGGGTGAGGAATAAGAATTCCTCATCCTGAATGACGAATAAAGTGTGTGTGTGTGTGATCACAACGGCCCTGTAAAGGCCCGACTGGACGTTCCCGAATTCCCGAAAACGCATAACAGAAAACCTGGCCGGTCCATCAAACTCCTCCGACTGGCCCAATCCCCGCGTCGTGACCTTCCCAACCACCCCACCTCCCGCACCACCTCTGCCCCATCCTCCCGCGCACCTCCTGCCGCCGGCCCCAGCGCGCCACCCGCCGCTGACCAACCCCCTCCCCGGCCCGACGCGGCCTTCCCAAACCACCCTTCGCCACGCGCACCCTCGCCGGAAATCTCACCGCCGCGTGCGCCTCCCCAAATCACCCGCTGCCGCCTGCGCCCGCCCTGGATCCCCCGCCTAGCTGGTTCCCACTGCGGCCGCCGCAAGCCTCCACGGATCCCGGCGGCGCCCTCCCTTCGGCGTGCTCCTTCATCCCGTTGTCACGTCCTGGATTCGGCTGCCCCGGACCCCGCCAGATCCAGTAGAAGTTCCCGCCTACTCTCGACTACTGCCAGGGAAGGACCTCGCCACCACGCTGAAGTTGACTAGTAATTATCTACTAATTTTTCCAAGGATAAGCTCGCTTCTACATTTTTCATATGTACCAGCTTCTGTTATTTACATATCAGATGCTCTGACTAAATCATCTTGTGTGTTCAGATACTGCAAATTCTACTATGTACCTTCAGCAGAATTAGGTGATGAAAATGTTGTTCCTCCTATGGATCGTTGATTCCACACTTTTGTCTGCAATTATGAATAATGCATATCCAGTACCATGCTGCCTATATTACATCAGAATTAATGAAGTTCAACTTTGAGAAAGCAATAAGTCCAACTGTATATGGAAAAACTCTAAAAAGACAATGACCAAATTTTTTTGTTAGTGAAGTTCAATATGGAAATACATGATAAAAAAGGTATTCTTTATTTTTTTTTACAATAAAAACTATTATGTATTGTTGGTTTCACCAACTAGTCACTCTCTCACAAACATTCTGTTACTGCTTCCCTTCTACTTCATGAAGTTGTATACAAAAAGAACAACAAATTTCAAAATTAAAAGCAAAATAAGCTAGCATTTCTTAAAGACAAAGAAACTGTGTGCGAAGTTCATATTTTCTGTCGTGGATGGTCCAAAATGTTCGCTAATGGAAAGGTACACCCTGGGTTTCCAAAAAATAAAGAGGTGAACACACACACAAAAATATGTTGATGAGTCAACTGTGACCAAAAGGCATGTTTTGCAATCAAATTTCTTCGACCATTTATGTGATTCAGTGGCCTTGTGCTCTCGTCATTTTGCTAGCACACAAGATGCTTGTGTTAATGCCTATGACAGAACATCTCCTACAAGCACAATCAAACCCAGCTTTAGCACTTCAAGAAAATAGGTGAATTTAAAAACAAAAAAAGACGCAGAAGTAGAGAGGCAAAAAAATAGATGAATTTTAAAACGAAAAAAGACGTAGAAGTAATCGTTCAAAAATGGTTGTTTGAGAAGTTTGAAATATATAAAATCTGAAAACTTGCAACAAACAAAGTAGAAGTTCAAAAATCAAAAAAACGGAGCGGTTCGATGTTTATTATAAATTTCCATGGGTTTATCGTTCAAAAAGAATAAAACCAGGAAGTTCAAATTAGAAAATTAGAGCAGTTCAAAATAATTATAAAAAAAAGTTATTTTCCTCACTTCTAAAAAAACCTAGAAGTTTGAACTTAAATAACAACAACGGTTCGACGTTTACTACAAAACTAGGATTTTCCTTTTATTAAAGAATAAAAGAAATTGTGTGGATGTGTTATGAATGTGCTTATGTGTAGTACATAGAATAGAAAAACAAAACTATTATGGGTGCCCTCTAAATGTTTGTACTATTGCTTATGAGAATTGACCCAAATTTTCCTATTTTTTATACACATGTTTGATTCAAGGGAAAATGTGTATAAAATGTGTGATCTCAAAAGTTCAGGTGTAACAAACATCGAAGTTCAAACCAAAAAAATGTAAACAAACAAAATCATGGAATTCAAAGAATAAAAACTATGGAGTTTCATGAAAAAAATTAATACCACGCGAAGTTCATGTTTCAGAAATTCCGAAGTAAACATGTACCACGTACAGAAGAAAAATCATAAAATGAAAAAGGGGACCGCCTAGGCCATTTCACCGAAAAACAAAAAATGCATAAAATGTCGCAACAAAATTCTATAAGAAGCTCAAATTTAAAAACTAAAGCAGGTCAACGTTAAAAAATGAAGTTTTAATATCTAAAAGACAAATTTGGAAGTTCAAAAAATTTGAACAAGAAGTTAAAAAAAAAGTAGTTCAAAAAGCTTGCTAACGGATTTTCCACGTTTGTAAAGAAATCAGAGAAGTTCAAATTAAAAGGAGGAGCATTTCAAAACATTGTATACAAACTGATTTTCCCCATTCTATAAAAATTAAAAGTTGCAATTAAAATAACGACGCGGTATCATTGTTTATATAAACAAGCATTTTCCCCATTACTAACCAATAAAACTAAAAAGTTCAAGTTTAAAAAATGGTGAAGTTCAATGTATATATAAAATTCGGATTTTTCACATTATTAAAAAATAAAACCAAGAAGTTCAAAATTTTAAAACAAAGAAGTTCAAAAAACTCGATTTTCCTCGTTACTAAAGAATAAAACTAAGAAGTTCAAATTAAAATAACAAAGAAGTTCAAAATTTATAAAAACCTCAGATTCTCGTTCTAAAGAATAACCAATAAGTTCAAATTAAAATAAGGGAACAACAAAAAAAGTTTTAAAAAGATTTTCCTCGTTTAAAAAAATAGAAGTTTAGAAATAAAAGTTCATGTGAGAAATAAAAGTTCAAAAAAATAAAAGCTTAAAAGGTTTGTTGAAAGAAGTTCAACTGCTTTGTCCGAGGAAGTTCAAATTTTCTTGTGAGAGAGGTTCACCTTGTATTTCCATTTTCAAAAACACACAAAAAAATTGTTTTTTGTGTTTTAAAATAATTCTCTCAATCCACAAAGAAGTTCAGTTATTATATGGGAGCAATTTGATTTCAAAAAGAAAAATAAAAAATTTAAATTATAAAAACGGAAAAGTTCATGTACTACATGATGTGTGTTTAATATGAGAAAAATGAATAAAAAGGCAATGTCCAAATTTTTTGTTGCTAAAGTTCAAGTCCTCGGCCGGAGGAAGTTAAAAAAATTATTGTGAGAGGTTTGTACAAAAGGAATATCATTTGTATAACATTGACGAATGGATGAGAAAATTACAAACGATAATACGTCACAGAAGTTCAACGTGAAAACAGCAGGAAGTTCAACTACTACATTGAATGAATTTCAGATGCAAAACTTTTAAAACCGTCGCGGGTATGAAAAAATGATCAACACGGGAAAGCTGCGTGTTTACAACAGCTTTCCACTGGTATATCACTTGCTCAATTCCGGTGAGTGGATGGAGAGCCATAGGCAAAAAAAGCACGTGGAAAATATAGTGAAGTTCAAGTAGACATGCCGAGAAGTTCAAGTTTTGTGTGAAATGCAGAACGAATGATCTCGTCGTTTTCGAAATTACTTGAAAACGACTAGGAATCAGAGAAAACTATCAATATGAATAAGTTTCGCATTTTCCGTAGCTTTTCAACGGTATATTATTTGCCCAATTCTGATAAAGTTTGTAGAAATTACGGCAAAAATACGTTTTTAGCCATTTTTAAAACTGACTTAAAACAGTAAGGAAATGGGAGAAAGAATATATACTAAAAAGTTTCGCATTTTCTCAAGTTTTCCAATGAAATATCATTTGCTGCCTTCGGATGTACAGTTAAAACATTAGCTTGAAAATGCAAAGTCGGTGGACCTTGTACCGTTTTCTAAAATACTTTTATACCGTTCAAAATTAGAAAAACTTTCAACATGATAAAGTAGCACATTTTCATAAGCTTTCCAACACCATATCATTTGCCTCAATTGGATTAGCCATTTAGAAATGACATTGAAAATACGAGCTCAGCTGTTCGGTTCGCGAAATTTTACGATTGCCCAAATTACTCTTTAACCATAGGGAATTAGAGAAAACTTTCAACATGTGGAAGGAGCGTTTTTGCAGCAGCTTTCCAATGCCATATTATTTGCCTCATTCCGATAAACGGTTTAGAAATGCGATTGAAAATACAATTCATGTTTTTTTGTGAAGAAAAAACGGTTATCAAAACTGCACTTAAACTGCTTATATTTTGCCAAAAATTTAGTTTGGGTCATGATACTGGTGTCCATAGCTTTCCAATGGTATATCGCAAGCCCCATTTGGGCAATGTTTGCGAAGTTCAACCTGGCACAGGGGGAAGTTCAGGTCGAACATCTCAGGCAGTAAAATTGTAAAAAACGCAATTTCATCACGACCCGAGAGCAAAATCCGCCAACGAGCGAGATTCCTATTTAAAACAGGCATTTAGTTGCTAAAAACAGTATCTAGATTACACTTACATCATATAGAATACGACTAATCAGAATAATTCGCGCGGGTAGACACGGTTGCGAAGATAGCCCGAAGGTCGGGTTCCTACAAGGGGAAGTCCAGGCATGTAACTCAGGAAGTTCATGTTGTGATCAGAATAATATTATAATCCTGTGATCAGAATAGTGTTATTATTTTGTTACGAGTAACAGAATATTAGTTTGTTACCCTCGGTCCCTATAAGGCATGATCTGTTTCTCCGAACAGGTACGCCGAATGGAAAAGGAAAAAAAATCCCTCACACCAAAGCTGGATCGGCTCAACCGAACCCCGACGCCGAGTGCCACCATCTACCACCTTCCCCGACCGCCACGCCTCCAGCCACCATCCCCCGACCGCCGCGCCTCCGCCCATCTTCCTCGGCCGCCGGGCCCCCGACCATCTTACCCCGCCCGCCGTGCCTCCGGCTACCCTCCACGGCCACCGCGCCTCCGGCTGTAACACCCACGATGCGGCTATATCTCCCATGTGTCGGAGCACGACTTAGAGGCATAACCGCATTGTAGGCAATGTCGCAAGAGGGGTAATCTTTACACATCCCATGTACTGAATAAGAAAGGAGGTACATAGTTGGCTTACAATCGCCACTTCACACAATACATGAATAAAGCATTACATCATCCAGATACAATCAAGGTCCGACTATGGAACCAAAATAAAAGAAGACTACCCCTAATGCTACAGATCCCCAATCGCCCCAACTGGGATCCACTACTGATCAACTGAAACGAACATGCACGGTATCATCGAGCTCCTCCTTGAGCTCGGTTGCGTCACTTGCACGGTATCATCGGCACCTGCAAACTAGTTTTGGAAGTATCTGTGAGTCACAGGGACTCAGCAATCTCACACCCTCGCGATCAAGACTATTTAAGCTTATGGGTAGGTAAAAGGTATGAGGTGGAGCTGCAGCAAGCACTAGCATATATGGTGGCTAACATACGCAAATGAGAGCGAGGAGAGAAGGCAAAGCACGGTCGTGAACTAGAAGTGATCAAGAAGTGATCCTAGACTACTTACGTTCAAGCATAACTCCAACACCGTGTTCACTTCCCGGACTCCGCCGGAAAGAGACCATCACGACTACACACGCGGTTGATGTATTTTAATTAAGATAAGTTTCAGGTTTTCTACAACCGGACATTAACAAAATCCCATCTGCTCATAACCACGAGCACGTCTTTCGAAAGTTCAAAACCCTGCAGGGGTGTTCCAACTTATCCCATCACAAGCTCTCACGGTCAACGAAGGATATTCCTTCTCCCAGGAAGACCCGATCAGACTCGGAATCCCGATTACAAGACATTTCGACAATGGTAAAACAAGACCAGCAAAGCCACCCGAATGTGCCAACAAATTTCGATAGGAGCTGCACATATCTCATTCTCAGGGCACACCGGATTGTCCAAGGTTCCGGTAGGCCAGCCCAGAGTTGCCCCCGGTGGCCACCGACAGCTGACAGGTTGGACCAACACTCAGAGGAGCACTGGCCTGGGGGTTTAAATAAAGATGACCCTTGGGTTGGCCGACCCAAGGGAAAAAGGCAAGGTGGCAAAAGGTAAAACCAATGTTGGGCCTTGCTGGAGGAGTTTTATTCAAGGCAAACTGTCAAGGGGTTCCCATTATAACCCAACCGTGTAAGGAACGCAAAATCAAGGAACATAACACTGGTATGACGGAAACTAGGGCGGCAAGAGTGGAACAAAACACCGGGCATAAGGCCGAGCCTTCCACCCTTTACCAAGAATATAGATGCATTAATTAAATAAGAGATATTGTGATATCCCAACAAAAATCAGGTTCCAACAAGGAACAAACTCCAATCTTCACCTGCAACATACAACGCTATAAGAGGGGCTGAGCAAGCGGTAACATTGCCAAACAATGGTTTGCTAGGACAAGGTTGGTTAGAGGCTTGACATGGCAATATGGGAGGCATGATATAGCAATTGGTAGGTATCGCAGCATAGGCATAGCAAAAGAGCAAGCAACTAGCAAGCGAAGATAGAAGTGATTTCGAGGGTATGGTCATCTTGCCTGCAAAGTTCTCCGAGAAGACGGAAGCTTGATCCTCGTAAACGTACTCAATGGGTTCCTTGAACACGTAATCGTCTCCCGGCTCTACCCAAAGCAAGAACACAAGCAAAAGGGAGACACAATCAACCACGGTGCAATGCACAAGCAACATGATGCAAAACAAGGCATGATATGCGGGATGCGATATGCGATACATATGCATGATTCGGAAAGGAAAGATTGAACCTGGTCTCAACTTGGAAAACCAAGAGTGCCGCTGGAAAGATGAGTTGATTTCGGTCAAAATCGATATAAAGATCACCGGAATCGGATGCACGGTTTGCAAATGACAAGCAAAATAATAATGGCGCAAAGCTGCGATTAACAGCACGAGGCCAACTAGATGCATCAAGAACAATAAGCTACTGCACTCTAACATAACAACAAAGCACATGGAAGTGATCCACTCAAGATGCTTGACAAAATATGAACACTGAGCTACGGCTAATTCACACTATAGCAGGTTCAAACAAGCATGACAAAAGTACAAAAGATAACAGGTTACAGACTTAGTGAAAATAACAACATGGCAGGATTTTAACATCAGGAAGCAATGTTTAGAGCAAGATAACTACATGCTATAGGAACATATCATGGCAAGGAAAGACATGGCAATAAGCTACTCGAAGCATACAACAAAAGTCCCTTACTGACCATAAGCCAAAAGGGATCAGAAAATACAATGGCAATCATGTGAACATAGCAAGTTTCGTTAACAGATTCAGACTTAGCAGAAAACTGGAACATGGCAAAACAGATTCACGTAGGCATGTTTACGAGCTCGATGCACTCACCACAAGACATGGCATGACAAACTAAGCATACACCCAGCAAGTAGATATGGCATAGAAGCTAAACATGGCAAGAACAACCTCATAGCATGCATGGATCAACTACAACAACCTCGGCAAAATTGCTTAACATGTAAACAATCTGCCAGGAACATTTTATAGCAAAAGTAGAGCAATATTGAGTCATGCTAGGGTGCTCCATAATTGCAAACAAAGGCATGGATGGATAGAGCACAACAATATCTCAAATGATCCTTACTGAACATGCTCAAAAGAGGCATGGATCACTTTATAGCAACATGAATACATGGCATAAAAATATTAACAGGGCAAAGACTTAGAAGAATTCTAAGTCCCTGAAATCAGCAACATCACGAGAGCTACTTTGCATGCTTGTGCTAGTCACCACAAAGATCACAAAAATACATGGCATACACCCCTGTAAAGATGGCATGGCATACTACAAAACACCTGTAGAGCTCAAGGTCATAGAAGGCACACATTTAACATGGCAAAAATGACAAATGTCCAAATACTGATAAGAAACTGAAACTAACATTACATAGCACTCTTGCAACATGATTTAGGGCAACAATATGAACTCAAATGAACATGGTGCAATGGAATGAAATGGAGTTCACATCGAGACGAACAAATTGATATAACATGCACGCAAAACGGAGCATCACACATGAAGTTATGGCATGATGAACAGGGCAGAAAATATGATGACAGAAAAAGACTTTGTGATATTTTACCCTTCGAATCTAGGGTTGACTTTGGCACGGAAGTCGAGGCGGCCGGGATTGCCGGAGTTGTGCCGGAGATGGCCGGGTCGGGTGCGGGGTGGCCGGATCTGGCGACGCCGGTCCGGATCCAGAGGCGAGGTAAGGCGGGGAGCGAGCGGGGCGGCATAGGAGGTCGGCGGGGCCGCGACCCGGCAGTTGCTCCGGCGATGAAGGTCGCTCGCAATGGCGAGGACATGCGGCGGCGCTCGGCGAGCGGACGAGGAGGCGCGAAGAAGGGGGGCTCGGGTGCGGGGTCCTCCGAAGCGGAGCGAGGCGGGCGCGCCAGCGGGTGGCTCGGGAAGACCCGGCAGCCGAGGCGTCGAGGTCCAGTCGCTGGCGATGGGGCTGACGGCGGCCGAAGCAGGTGAGGCGGCGGCGGTCAACGCGCGGTCGGGCGGCGTGGGACGCGGGCTGGGCAGCGGCGCGGACGGGCTCGCGCGGGCCGCGGCGGCGGTGGGAGGAGAGAGAGGAGGTGGCGCGGGATGAGGTGGCGCGCGCTTATTGAAGGAGAGCGGCGGCTGGGCGACGTGGCACGACGGGGTTGGTCGGAGCGACGTGTCCGGCGGACATGTCCGGCGCGGTTGGACATGCCCGGCGGCGCGAGGAGGAAGACGCTAGGGTTTGACCACGAAATTTCGGGGAGAGCCACATATTTATAGATAGAGGGAGCTAGGAGTTTCCAAATTGAGCACGGTTTTTGGCCACGCGATCGTGATCGAACGACCGAGATGATGGAGGGGGTTTAGGTCGGTTTTGGGACACTTTGGAGAGGTGTTGGGCTGCAACACACACGAGGCCTTTACGGTTCCTCGGTTAACCGTTGGAGTATCAAACGAAGTCCAAATGGCACGAAACTTGACAGGCGGTCTAGCGGTAGTGAACCAAGGCCACTTGGCAAGTCACGGTCCAATCCGAGAACATTTAACACCCGCACACGAAAAGAGGTAAAAGGGAACACCGGAGGACATAGGAGCGCTGGATTGCAAAACGGACAACGAGGAAAATGCTCGGATGCATGAGACGAACATGTATGCAAATGAGATGCACATGATGACATGATATAAAATGCATGACACGCAAGCAAATGACAAGGCAACAACAACGAATAACTGGAAGACAGCTGGCACATCGGTCTCGGGGCGTTACACCGGCCTCCTCCCCCATCGCCGCCGCGCCTCCGGCCACCTTCCCCCAGTCGTCGTGCCTCCGGCCTCCTTCCCTCCACCAGCGTCATGCCTCCAGACACCTCCCTCTAGCGCCGTCCCTCGGGCCACCTCCTTCCACCGCCACCTCTCGGGCCACCTCCCTCCATCGCCACCCCTCGGGCCACCTCCCTCCGCCACCATTCAGCCTCCGGCCACCTCCCTCCGCCACCATTCAGCCTCTGGCCGCCCCCGCCACCTCCCGTCATGGCCGCCCCGCCATCTCCTGCCGCGGCCGCCGCCCCAGCTCCAGCCGCGGCCGCCGCCCCCACGTCCACCCCGGCCGCTTCCCTACGCGCCAACGACCCCTTCCCCCACCGCCGCACCACGGGTCCACTTCACCACGAGCTCCAGCGCCGACCATCCCGCTGCTTCTCGTGATCCCCTCTTCCATCAGCTCCACTTTGCCGCCGCACTGGAACCGTTACAACACTCCACCACTACGAGAGGATCTCGTCCCGAGATCTAGAATGGCACCGGAGGGAAAAACGGAAGAGAAAGAGAAGATGTAAAACTAAGTTGCTTCTTTGACAAACGAGTGAAAACAAAGAACCTTGAGAGGTTGAACAACTTGAAAGAAAAAAAAACAACGAAGATGAACAAAGTTGAAAGCACTCCGGTTGAAAAGAGATGCAAGACTAGATAAGTAGAAAAGAACTTGAGCAAAAGGGCACAACACTCCGGTTAAATGGATGAGCAAAGGAAAGAACATGATCTTGACAAAACAAGATGATGGGTCGAAGAGAGCAACATCACAATGCCTCCGGAACAAAAGAAGAAAAATAGAATGGAACGAACAGCGGAGAAAACAATATCTTCTACCTCGAATTATCTTGAAAGCATCTTTAGGAGAAGGGTCGAACGGAGTTGTTGGAAAACCAACAACGAAAAGAATAAGCTTGATATGGTCTTATGGAATACATCTCAAATTATGAGGTGACAACCTGCCACTCACGGGAAAAAGATTGGATTGATATGAACAAGGAGACGAGAAACTTATTTCACCGGGAGGATAAATGAAGAACTTGGGTCATTTATAAGCACCATAAATAGCAACAATCCTTAGGGAAGGCTTTAGGTGAAACATGACACAAGATAACTCCAACGAAGAGGTTGATGGATTTAAAATACCTCATTCTTAACAACATGTGAATCATGAAACATGAACACAAGTTATCAAGAATGACATAATACCACCTCCAATGATACAGAAGAAAGAATTGCACTCCGGATTGCAAGATGAAGAATACTTGAGCTCCTCTGAAAAGAATCTTGATGAACACTCCGTGAAAGAATTAAATCCTTTATGAACCAACATGTAGAGCCTCCATGAAGAACTCAGGTAAACAAAAGGATAACGAAAAGAAAGAGAAATTGAAAACCCAAGGTGAAACCTTGTCATGATTTAGATGGATCTCCGGTAATAAAAGGATGATAGAAGGAAAGGGAAATTGTGAATATAAGGTGAAGCCTTGGAATGATTAAATGGAGCTTTGCAACGAGATGATGCGGAAAAACTTGGAACTCCAGAAAAGAAAAGATGAAAACAATTGAAATAGAGAATTTGATGAACCTCCAAAATAAGGAATAGAATTTACTCGATGAAACAAGAATAAGAATTACATTATGCTTATCCTTCATCAATTTAAATTGATGACAAACAACGGATTTGGCATACTACTTATTCTCGTAGAAAGGATTCAGGAGAGATATAGCGTAATCTTGAGAAGGTCTTCAACGAACCACCGGTAGGATTGAAACAACGAATGAATTGATATGGAATCGAAGGAAGAAGAAACTTGAACGAACCACCGTAAGAATTGAAAATGGAAGTAGCAAAGGCATAACTCACCGGGAAGAATTGGATAACAAACGAAGATACTTTGGGGATTTTGATACAAGTAAACGAAGAGGTCTCGGGCTGATTAGAGGATACTTGAATGATGCACCGGTAAGATTTGGAGAATGAGAGCTGAAAGCTTGACTGAATAAATCTGAGATGATGGGATCCAGAGAATCAAACTAAAAAGACTCTTGAATTGCTCCAGATAGGTGAAAAAAAATCTGACAATTGAATACAATTATGATAGTATGGCATCAAGCTAGAATGAAGAATCTTTGAGAGAACGGATAAGATTTGAGAGAAACTCTTCTTCGATCTTCCAGTGTTGAGAATGACAATGAGAAACACCACCCTGAATTGTTGAGATACTCCGGGATGACGAATAGAAAGGTTGAAACAACAATGAAAAGAATTTGAAAGATCTTGGAGAAAGACATTTGACTGATGATAAATCATTCTTACGTCAAACTTTGAAAGACTTGAGAATAGCTTCGGTAAAATTAGAAGAGTCAGGCAAGATCCTGGGAAAATACCTGTGGGTTAGGGCCCACTCAAAAGAAACACCTTTGAACGATTGCTTGAAATATATTGCACTGGTTGAATTAATTGGCTAGAATGATATAACATTCTTGAAAGGTCTTGAATGAATGAGAATAAACACTAGCATCTTCTGAGATATCTTCAGCACTCCGGAACAAAAGAATAGCGAGAGGTGAATGATTAAGAATTGCACCGGCATGAGAAAGCATTTGAAACAAGGAAAGGAATGATCAACACCGAAATCTTGAATTTAAACCACTGGAGAAGAAAAAGAATGACAAATGATGAACTTGTAGAGCATCTTCATGAGAACCACCAGGTAAGAACATTGATGGAAAGAATGGAGAGACTTCTCATCAATAACATGATAGTTGATTAAGAAATACGAATCCTTGAAGGAAAAAGGGTGGGAGGGCGGGAAAAACAAAGGCAGCTTGGGACGGATGAAATGAGCACCGATGAGAAGAACTGAGAATTGATCTCGCGAATGTAGGAATGATCGGATCCACTTGAAGAGAGACACACCAGTTGAAAAAGAATTGACATGACAATCTCGATTATCATGAAGGATTGGTATTCACATCGGAGTATGAGAACACCGTTTAGGAAAGGTATGGAATCAACACTTGACATTGAAGCAACTCGAATACCACAACTGAAAACAAAAAACAGAGGATTGGCTTGCAGAAAAAGCCGGAACAAACATATGATAGAGATTTCGTCCGAAGTTTTCGTGGTGGGGCCCACACGGGCTCGATCGTACAACACCATCATGTACAAGGCAGTGCACATGATATACGAAGCGTCCCCGAGTCAGCATAGCCAAGGACTCTTTAAGACACAACGAGACCACTGTAAAACCAACCGTGGATAGGCAGACCACTAGACATCGAACCCCAATTTCATATCATACATTTGTCGGAAAGATATCCTAGGAGCTACTTGAATTCCCACTTATAAACTCCCGAAACTTTCACGTTATGCAATCAGGTGTTGGGGATATAGGGGAAGCATAATATCTCACCCAAAACTAGCAAATCCTACATCCAGCTGTATCCATTCTTCAACACATAACCAAGAAACCTTCGGAAATCATTTACCTCAACCTTCGAAAAGCATCCGTTATACGAGTTATGGTAATACTCCCGAACTCCTGCCCCAGTACTGGGTGGCGTCGAGGTTATCTCACCAACAACTGCATAAAAGAGATTTTTGATGTCGGCGAAACTCAGGTATTCCAGAACTGCAACGATAAAATTGTGATGACAACACCTCGGAGCTCAACTCCCCGGGACACTGCCACAACCCCTAAATGTCAGGAGGCACCAAGATCAATGTTCTCGTCATAAAACCATCAGAACGATTCCAAGATACCCGCGTGATCCTAAAAAAATTAGTGAAATTTGAGAAGAGAAGAGTCAAAACTCTACATCAGGATGCCTCACCAGAACGACGAAGGGACTGAGAAGTAAAAAGAATCCTACTCTCCGATATATATAATCCTAAATGACTCAAAACATTTTTCTAGACTCAACAATGCCAACGATTCGATCAAGCAGGGGGCTCCTAAGTCGGGGAAGGCTCTGATTACCAACTTGTAACACCCACGATGCGGCTATATCTCCCACGTTTCGGAGCACGACTTAGAGGCATAACCGCATTGTAGGCAATGTCGCAAGAGGGGTAATCTTTACACATCCCATGTACTGAATAAGAAAGGAGGTACATAGTTGGCTTACAATCGCCACTTCACACAATACATGAATAAAGCATTACATCATCCAGATACAATCAAGGCCCGACTATGGAACCAAAATAAAAGAAGACTACCCCTAATGCTACAGATCCCCGATCGCCCCAACTAGGCTCCACTACTGATCATCTGAAATGAAACAACACAACACAATGAACAAGATCTTCATCGAGCTCCTCCTTGATCTCGGTTGCATCACCTGCATGGTATCATCGGCACCTGCAAACTGGTTTTGGAAGTATCTGTGAGTCACGGGGACTCAGCAATCTCACACCCTCGCGATCAAGACTATTTAAGCTTATGGGTAGGTAAAAGGTATGAGGTGGAGCTGCAACAAGCACTAGCATATATGGTGGCTAACATACGCAAATGAGAGCCAGGAGAGAAGGCAAAGCACGGTTGTGAACTAGAAGTGATCAAGAAGTGATCCTAGACTACTTACGTTCAAGCATAACTCCAACACCATGTTCACTTCCCGGACTCCGCCGGAAAGAGACCATCACGGCTACACACGCGGTTGATGTATTTCAATTAAGATAAGTTTCAGGTTTTCTACAACCGGACATTAACAAAATCCCATCTGCCCATAACCGTGGACACGTCTTTCGAAAGTTCAAAACCCCGCAGGGGTGTTCCAACTTAGCCCATCACAAGCTCTCACGGTCAACGAAGGATATTCCTTCTCCCAAGAAGACCCAATCAGACTCGGAATCCCGGTTACAAGACATTTCGACAATGGTAAAATAAGACCAACAAAGCCACCCGAATGTGCCGACAAATCCCGATAGGAGCTACACATATCTCGTTCTCAGGGCACACTGGATTGTCCAAGGTTCCAGTAAGCCAGCCCAGAGTTGCCCCTGGTGGCCACCGGCAGTTGACAGGTTGGACCAACACTCAGAGGAGCACTGGCCCGGGGGTTTAAATAAAGATGACCCTTGGGTTGGCTGACCCAGGGGAAAAAGGCTACGTGGCAAAAGGTAAAACCAATGTTGGGCCTTGCTGGAGGAGTTTTATTCAAGGTGAACTGTCAAGGGGTTTCCATTATAACCCAACCGTGTAAGGAACGCAAAATCAAGGAACATAACACCGGTATGACGGAAACTAGGGCGGCAAGAGTGGAACAAAACACCAGGCATAAGGCCGAGCCTTCCACCCTTTACCAAGTATATAGATGCATTAATTAAATAAGAGATATTGTGATATCCCAATAAAAATCAGGTTCCAACAAGGAACAAACTCCAATCTTCACCTACAACTAACAACGCTATAAGAGGGGATGAGCAAGCGGTAACATAGCCAAACAACAGTTTGCTAGGACAAGGTTGGTTAGAGGCTTGACATGGCAATATGGGAGGCATGATATAGCAAGTGGTAGGTATCGCAACATAGGCATAGCAAAAGAGCAAGCAACTAGCAAGCGAAGATAGAAGTGATTTCGAGGGTATGGTCATCTTGCCTGCAAAGTTCTCCGAGAAGACGAAAGCTTGATCCTCGTAAATGTACTCAACGGGTTCCTTGAACACGTACTCGTCTCCCGGCTCTACCCAAAGCAAGAACACAAGCAAAAGGGAGACACAATCAACCATGGTGCAATGCACAAGCAACATGATGCAAAACATGGCATGATATGCGGGATGCGATATGCGATGCATATGCATGATTCGGCAAGGAAAGATTGAACCTGGCCTCAACTTGAAAAACCAAGAGTGCCGCTGGAAAAATGAGTTGATTTCGGTCAAAATCAATATAAAGATCACCGGAATCGGATGCACGGTTTGCAAATGACAAGCAAAACAATAATGGCGCAAAGCAGCGATTAACAACATGAGGCCAACTAGATGCATCAAGAACAACAAGCTACTGCACTCTAACATAACAACAAAGCACATGGAAGTGATCCACTCAAGATGCTTGACAAAAGATGAACACTGAGCTACAGCTAATTCACACTATAGCAGGTTCAAACAAGCATGGCAAAAGTGCAAAATATAATAGGTTACAGACTTGGTGAAAATAACAACATGGCAGGATTTTAACATCAGGAAGCAATGTTTAGAGCAATATAACTACATGCGACAGGAACATATCATGGCAAGGCAAGGCATGGCAATAAGCTACTCGAAGCATACAACAAAAGTCCCTTACTGACCATAAGCCAAAAGGGATCAGAAAATACAATGGCAACCATGTGAACATAGCAAGTTTCGTTAACAGATTCAGACTTAGCAGAAAACTGGAATATGGCAAACCAGATTCACGTAGGCATGTTTACGAGCTCGATGCACTCACCACAAGACATGGCATGACAAACTAAGCATACACCCAGCAAGTAGATATGGCATAGAAGCTAAACATGGCAAGAACAACCTCATAGCATGCACGGATCAACTACAACAACCTCGGCAAAATTGCTTAACATGTAAACAATCTGCCAGGAACATTTTATAGCAAAAGTAGAGCAATATTGAGTCATGCTAGGGTGCTCCATAATTGCAAACAAAGGCATGGATGGATAGAGCACAACAATATCTCAAATGATCCTTACTGAACATGCTCAAAAGAGGCATGGATCACTCTGTAGCAACATGAATACATGGCATAAAAATATTAACAGGGCAAAGACTTAGAAGAATTCTAAGTCCCTGAAATCAGCAACATCACGAGAGCTACTTTGCATGCTTGTGCTAGTCACCACAAAGATCACAAAAATACATGGCATACACCCCTGTAAAGATGGCATGGCATACTACAAAACACTGTAGAGCTCAAGGTCATAGAAGGCACACATTTAACATGGAAAAAATGACAAATGTCCAAATACTGATAAGAAACTGAAACTAACATTACATAGCACTCTTGCAACATGATTTAGGGCAACAAGATGAACTCAAATGAACATGGTGCAATGGAATGAAATGGAGTTCACATCGAGACGAACAAATTGATATAACATGCACGCAAAACGGAGCATCACACAGGAAGTTATGGCATGATGAATAGGGCAAAAAATATGATGACAGAAAAAGACTGTGATATTTTACCCTCCGGATCTAGGGTTGACTTTGGCACGGAAGTCGAGGCGGTCGGGTGATGTCTACTACACAACCTTCTTTTTGTAGACGTTGTTGGGCCTCCAAGTGCAGAGGTTTGTAGGACAGTAGCAAATTTCCGTCAAGTGGATGACCTAAGGTTTATCAATCCGTAGGAGGCGTAGGATGAAAATGGTCTCTCTCAAGCAACCCTGCAACCAAATAACAAAGAGTCTCTTGTGTCCCCAACACACCCAATACAATGGTAAATTTTATAGGTGCACTGGTTCGGCGAAGAGATGGTGATACGAGTGGTATATGGATAGTAGATAAAGGTTTTTGTAATCTGAAAATATAAAAACAGCAAGGTAACTAATGATAAAAGTGAGCGTAAACGGTATTGCAATGCGTTGAAACAAGGCCTAGGGTTCATACTTTCACTAGTGCAAGTCCTCTCAACAATAATAACATAATTGGATCATATAACTATCCCTCAACATGCAACAAAGAGTCACTCCAAAGTCACTAATAGCGGAGAACGAACGAAGAGATTATGGTAGGGTACGAAACCACCTCAAAGTTATTCTTTCCAATCAATCCGTTGGGCTATTCCTATAAGTGTCACAAACATCCCTAGAGTTCGTACTAGAATAACACCTTAAGACACAAATCAATCAAAACCCTAATGTCACCTAGATACTCCAATGTCACCTCAAGTATCCGTGGGTATGATTATACGATATGCATCACACAATCTCAGATTCATCTATTCAACCAACACAAAGGACCTCAAAGAGTGCCCCAAAGTTCTACCGGAGAATCACGACGAAAACGTGTGCCAACCCCTATGCATAGGTTCATGGGCGGAACCCGCAAGTTGATCACCAACACATACATCAAGTGAATCACGTGATATCCCATTGTCACCACAGATACGCACGGCAAGACATACATCAAGTGTTCACAAATCTTTAAAGACTCAATCCGATAAGATTACTTCAAAGGGGAAACTCGATTCATTACAAGAGAGAAGAGGGGGAGGAGAAACATAAGATCCAACTATAATAGCAAAGCTCGCGATACATCAAGATCGTGCCAAATCAAGAACACAAGAGAGAGAGAGAGATCAAACACATAGCTACTGGTACATACCCTCAGCCCCGAGGGAGAACTACTCCCTCCTCGTCATGGAGAGCACCGGGATGATGAAGATGGCCACCAGAGAGGGATTGCCCCCTCCGGTAGGGTGCCGGAACGGGTCTAGATTGGCTTTCGGTGGCTACGGAGGCTTTTGGCAGCGGAACTCCCGATCTATTCTCTGTTCTGGAAGTTTTACGATACGTGGGTATATATGGGTGAAAGGAGTACATCGGTGGACCGAAGGGGGGGCCACGAGGCAGGGGGGCGCGCCCAGGGGGGTGGGCGCGCCCCAGGGGTGTGGGCGCGCCCCTACCCTCGTGAGCACCTCCTTCATCTTCTGATGTAGGGTCCAAGTCTATCTGGTAGGTTTCCTTCCAAAAATAACTTCTCCAGTTGATTTCGTTCCATTTCGACTCCGTTTTATATTCCTTTTCTTCAAAACACTGAAATAGGCATAAAACAGCAAATCTGGGCTGGGCCTCCGGTTAATAGGTTAGTCCCAAAAGTAATATAAAAGTGGATAATAAAGCCCAATATTGCCCAAAACAGTAGATAATATAGCATGGAGCAACCAAAAATTATAGATACGTTGGAGACGTATCAAGCATCCCCAAGCTTAATTCCTGCTCGTCCTCGAGTAGGTAAATGATAAAAAAGATATTTTTTGATGTGGAATGCTAGTTGGCATAATTTCAATGTAATTCTTCCTACTTGTGGCATGAATATTGAGATCCATAAGATTCAAGAGAAAAGTTCATATTGACATAGAAATAATAATACTTCAAGCATACTAACTAAGCAATCATGTCTTCTCAAAATAACATGGCCAAAGAAAGTTATCCCTACAAAATCATATAGTCTGGCTATGCTCTATCTTCACCACACAAAATATTTAAATCATGCACAACCCCGATGACAAGCCAAGCAATTGTTTCATACTTTTAATGTTTTCAAAAAATTTCAATCTTCACGCAATACATGAGCGTGAGCCATGGACATAGCACTATAGGTGGAATAGAATGGTGGTTGTGGAGAAGACAAAAAGGGAGAAGATAGTCTCACATCAACTAGGCGTATCAACGGGCTATGGAGATGCCCATTAATAGATATCAATGTGAGTGAGTAGGCATTGCCATGCAATGGATGCACTAGAGCTATAAGTGTATGAAAGCTCAACAAAAGAAACTAGTGGGTGTGCATCCAACTCGCTTGCTCACGAAGACCTAGGGCATTTTGAGGAAGCTCATCATTGGAATATATAAGCCAAGTTCTATAATGAAAGATTCCCACTAGTATATGAAAGTGACAACATAGGAGACTCTCTATCATGAAGATCATGGTGCTACTTTGAAGCACAAGTGCGGTAAAAGGATAGTAGCATTGCCCCTTCTCTCGTTTTCTCTCATTTTTTTATTTTTTATTTTTATTTGGGTCTTCTCTTTTTTTATGGCCTCTTTTTTTTATTTTTCGTCCGGAGTCTCATCCCGACTTGTGGGGGAATCATAGTCTCCATCATCCTTTCCTCACTGGGACAATGCTCTAATAATGATGATCATCACAATTTTATTTTTCTTACAACTCAAGAATTACAACTCGATACTTAGAACAAGATATGACTCTATATGAATGCCTCCGGAGGTGTACCGGGATGTGCAATGATGCATGAGTGACATGTATGAAAGAATTATGAATGGTGGCCTTGCCACAAATACAATGTCAACTACATGATCATGCAAAGCAATATGACAATGATGAAGTGTGTCATAATAATGGAATGGTGGAAAGTTGCATGGCAATATATCTCGGAATGGCTATGGAAATGCCATAATAGGTAGGTATGGTGGCTATTTTGAGGAAGGTGTATGGTGGGTTTATGGTACCGGCGAAAGTTGCGCGGTACTAGGGAGGCTAGCAATGGTGGAAGGGTGAGAGTGCGTATAATCCATGGACTCAACATTAGTCATAAAGAACTCACATACTTATTGCAAAAATCTATTAGTTATTGAAACAAAGTACTACGCGCATGCTCCTAGGGGGATAGATTAGTACAAAAAGACCATCGCTCGTCCCCGACCGCCACTCATAAGGAAGGCAATCAATAAATAAATCATGATCCGACTTCATCACATAACGGTTCACCGTACGTGCATGCTACGGGAATCACAAACTTCAACACAAGTATTTCTCAAATTCACAACTACTCAACTAGCATGACTCTAATATTACCATCCTCATATCTCAAAACAATCATCAAGTATCAAACTTCTCTTAGTATTCAACACACTCATAAGATAATTTTATTATTCTTGAATACCTAGCATATTAGGATTATTTAAGCAAATTACCATGCTATTTAAGACTCTCAAAATAATATAAGTGAAGCATGAGAGTTCATCTATTTCTTCAAAATAAAACTACCACCATGCTCTAAAAGGATATAAGTGAAGCACTAGAGCAAATGACAAACTACTCCGCAAGATATAAGTGAAGATCAATGAGTAGTCGAATAATTATGCAACTATGTGAAGACTCTCTAACATTTAATAATTTCAGATCTTGGTAATTTATTCAAACAGCAAGCAAAGCAAAATAAAATGACATTCTAAGAATGGCAAACATCATGTGAAGAAGCAAAAACTTAGGATCAACCGATACTAACCGATAGTTGTTGAAGAAGAAAGGTGGGATGCCAACCGGGGCATCCCCAAGCTTAGATGCTTGAGACTTCTTGAAATATTATCTTGGGGTGCCTTGGGCATCCCCAAGCTTGAGCTTTTGTGTCTCCTTAATTCCTCTCATATCACGGTCTCCCTAAATCTCAAAAGCTTCATCCACACAAAACTCAACAAGGACTCGTGAGATAAGTTAGTATAAACCATTGCAAAAACCTTATCATACTCTACTGTAGCAAATCACTAAAATTATTATTCAACATTGCATACTAAATGCCTCTGCATATTTAATAGTCCTATCCTCAAATAGAATCATTAAAGAAGCAACCATATGCAAACAATGCAAACATAACAGCAATCTGCCTAAATAGGATAGTCTGTAAAGAATGCTGCAACATCCGTACTTCCCTAGCTCCAAAAATTATGAAAGAAAATTCCCACTGTAGTAAATTTATCAGAGCTTAATATGCAAAAGGTTTCAACATTTTATCACATTCTGACTTTTCTAGGGAATTATTGCAACAGCGGTAAACTTTCTGTTTTCAAACAGCAACATGTATACTTGTAACATAGGCATAGTAAAGGCTATCAATGCCACTTTTATTGAAATAAAAGATGCAAAACATTATTCTAATTAACAGCAAGAAAATTCAAACAAAATAAATTGACGCTCCAAGCAAAACACATATCATATGGTAAATAAAAATATAGCTCCAAGTAAAATTACCGATGAATGAAGACGAAAGAGGGGATGCCTTCCGGGGCATCCCCAAGCTTAGGCTCTTGGCTATCCTTGAATATTACCTTGGGGTGACTTGGGCATCCCCAAGCTTAGGCTCTTGCCACTCCTTATTCCATAGTCCATCGAATCCTTACCCAAAACTTGAAAACTTCACAACACAAAACTTAACAGAAAACTCGTAAGCTCCGTTAGTATAAGAAAATAAATCACCACTTCAAGGTACTGTAATGAACTCATTATTTATTTATATTGGTGTTAAACCTACTGTATTCTAACTTCTCTATGGTTTATAAACTATTTTACTAGCCATAGATTCATCAAAATAAGTAAACAACACATGAAAAACAGAATCTGTCAAAAACAGAACAGTCTGTAGTAATCTGAATCAAACGTATACTTCTGGAGCACATAAAATTCTCAAATAAATTGATGGACCTGAGGAATTTATCTATTAATCATCTTCAAAAAGAATTAACTAAATAGAACTCTCCAAATAAAAATGGCAGCAGTTCTCGTGAGCGCTAAAGTTTCTGTTTTTTACAGCATGATCATAAAGACTTCACCCAAGTCTTCCCAAAGGTTCTACTTGGCACAAACACTAATTAAAAGCATAAAACCACATCTAAACAGAGGCTATATGGATTATTTATTACTAAACAGGAACAAAAAGCAAGGAACAAAAATAAAATTGGGTTGCCTCCCAACAAGCGCTATCGTTTAACGCCCCTAGCTAGGCATGATGATGTCAATGATGCTCACATAAAAGATAAGAATTGAAACATAAAGAGAGCATCATGAAAAATATTACTAGCACATTTAAGTCTAACCCACTTCCTATGCATAGGGATTTTGTGAGCAAACAACTTATGGGAACAATAATCAACTTGCATAGGAAGGTAAAACGAGCATAACTTCAAAAATTTAAGCACATAGAGAGGAAACTTGATATTATTGCAATTCCTACATGCATATATTCCTCCCTCATAATAATTTTCAGTAGCATCATGAATGAATTCAACAATATAACCAGCACCTAAATAATTCTTTTCATGATCTACTTGCATAGAAAATTTACTACTCTCCACATAAGCAAAATTCTTCTCATTCGGAATAGTGGGAGTATCATAGGAAACTTGAATACTATAAATTGTTTCCACATTAAAAGAGTAATGTTCAGACAAGGGGTAATCATAACCATGACAAGTTTTATAAATATAATCACTACTTTTTATAGCATAAGTATCATCACAATAATCATCATAAGTAGGAGGCATGCTATCATCATTATAAACTTGCATATCAAAACTTGGGAGACTAAAAATATCATCTTCATTAATCATAGCTTCCCCAAGCTTGAGACAAACATTAATTGAAGCAAATATATTCTCAAATATGTCATCCTCATCAAACATAGCTTCCCCAAGCTAGGGCCTTTTCATATCATAAGCATAATCACTCTCGTCATTAATAGTATGGATAGCACCAATAGTTTAGCAATTATCATATTCTTCCAAGCAAGTGCCAAAAAGATTTTCAAGATCATAAGAAGTATCATTATCTTCCACAATTATATTTTCATGAGGCACAGTAGTAATAGGAGAAGCATTATTTGGGAGAGATATCTTTTTACCTCTCTTCCTTTTTATTTTCTTCTTCTTCACCACATCATGTGTGGGTTCAATCCTCTTTTTGGAGCTCCTTATTAATGAGATTGGTTGAATAGGAGGCTCTTCCTCGTTACCTGATTCATCATAAGAAATAATAGGAGGGTATTGGGAAGTCTCTTCCCTTTCATTAGTATTCTCTTCATCTTCTATTTGTTTTCTTTTCTTTATGTAGTTGGCAATATAAGGATTTTCAATAAAATTCACCGCACAATACATATAAATTTTCTCTAGATCAAAATGAAGAACTTTATCAAGATTAAACTTTGGAATACCCTCAGTTATATGTTTCATTTCCTCATACCCCAAAAGAAGACTAAGCTCTTTATGATGCTCAAGGGTAATCAAATTATCACAATTTTTGGATACGATTCGGTCATGAAACAATTAGCATTGGAGATTTAAATGACCATGTTCATTGCAAAGTTCACAAGGGGCGCGAAAAATATTGAATTTTTCAGCACAATCATCAAGACTTTCTTGCAAAAATATTGAATTCCTCATACCCCAACAAGTACTTATGCCTCTTGCAATATCTATCTTCCCTATTTCGTGTGTACTTGCAAACCCAGTCTACTCCACAAAAATTGACATGTTTATAGGAGGCATTTTCATCATAATTAGTGCAATCATCATTAGCATCATGGATATTCAAAGAATTCGTACTAACAACACTGCAATCATGCTCATCATTCAAATACTTAGTGCCAAACATTTTATAGATTTCTTCTTCTAGCACTTGAGCACAATTATCCTTTCCATCATACTCACGAAAGATATTAAAAAGGTGAAGCGTATGAGACAAACTTAATTCCATTTTTTTTGTAATTTTCTTTTATAAACTAAACTAGTGCTAAAACAAGAAACTAAAAGACTCGATTGCAAGATCTAAAGATATACCTTCAAGCACTCACCTCCCCGGCAACGGCGCCAGAAAAGAGCTTGATGTCTACTACACAACCTTCTTCTTGTAGACGTTGTTGGGCCTCCAAGTGCAGAGGTTTGTAGGATAGTAGCAAATTTCTCTCAAGTGGATGACCTAAGGTTTATCAATCCGTAGGAGGCGTAGAATGAAGACGGTCTCTCTCAAGCAACCCTACAACCAAATAACAAAGAGTCTCTTGTGTCCCCAACTCACCCAATACAATGGTAAATTGTATAGGTGCACTAGTTCGGCGAAGAGATGGTGATACAAGTGGTATATGGATAGTAGATAAAGGTTTTTGTAATCTGAAAATATAAAAACAGCAAGGTAACTAATGATAAAAGTGAGCGTAAACGGTATTGCAATGCGTTGAAACAAGGCCTAGGGTTCATACTTTCACTAGTGCAAGTCCTCTCAACAATAATAACATAATTGGATCATATAACTATCCCTCAACATGCAACAAAGAGTCACTCCAAAGTCACTAATAGCGGAGAACAAACGAAGAGATTATGGTAGGGTACGAAACCACCTCAAAGTTATTCTTTCCAATCAATCCGTTGGGCTATTCCTATAAGTGTCACAAACATCCCTAGAGTTTGTACTAGAATAACACCTTAAGACACAAATCAATCAAAAACCTAATGTCACCTAGATACTCCAATGTCACCTCAAGTATCCGTGGGTATGATTATACAATATGCATCACACAATCTCAGATTCATCTATTCAACCAACACAAAGGACCTCAAAGAGTGCCCCAAAGTTCTACCGGAGAATCACGACGAAAACGTGTGCCAACCCCTATGCATAGGTTCATGGGCGGAACCCGCAAGTTGATCACCAAAACATACATCAAGTGAATCACGTGATATCCCATTGTCACCACAGATACGCACGGCAAGACATACATCAAGTGTTCACAAATCTTTAAAGACTCAATCCGATAAGATTACTTCAAAGGGGAAACTCGATTCATTACAAGAGAGAAGAGGGGGAGGAGAAACATAAGATCCAACTATAATAGCAAAGCTCACGATACATCAAGATTGTGCCAAATCAAGAACACGGCAGAGAGATCAAACACATAGCTACTGGTACATACCCTCAGCCCCGACGGAGAACTACTCCCTCCTCGTCATGGAGAGCACCCGGATGATGAAGATGGCCACCGGAGAGGGATTGCCCCCTCCGGTAGTGTGCCGAAACGGGTCTAGATTGGCTTTCGGTGGCTACGGAGGCTTCTGGCGGTGGAACTCCCAATCTATTCTCTGTTCTGGATGTTTTACGATACGTGGGTATATATGGGTGAAAGGAGTACGTCGGTGGACCGAAGGGGGGGGGCACGAGGCAGGGGGGCGCGCCCCCTACCCTCGTGAGCACCTCCTTCATCTTCTGACGTAGGGTCCAAGTCTATTCGGTAGGTTTCCTTCCAAAAATAACTTCTCCAGTTGATTTCGTTCCGTTTCGACTCCGTTTGATATTCCTTTTCTTCGAAACACTGAAATAGGCATAAAACAGCAAATCTGGGCTGGGCCTCCGGTTAATAGGTTAGTCCCAAAAGTAATATAAAAGTGGATAATAAAGCCCAATATTGCCCAAAACAGTAGATAATATAGCATGGTGCAATCAAAAATTATAGATACATTGGAGACGTATCACCGGGATCTCACCGGAGTTGGGCCGGAGATGGACAGATCGGGTGCGGGGTGGCCGGATCTGGCGACGCCGGTCCGGATCCAGAGGTGAGGTAAGGTGGGGAGCGAGCGGGGTGGCACAGGAGGTCGGCGGGGTCACGACCAGGCGGTTGCTCTGGCGATGAAGGTCGCCGGCGATGGCGAGGACATGCGGCGGTGCTCGGCGAGCGGACGAGGAGCCGCGAAGAAGGGGGGCTTGGGTGCGGGGTCCTTCGAAGCGGAGCGAGGCAGGCGCGCCGGCGGGTGGCTCGGGAAGACCCGGCAGCCGAGGCGTCGAGGTCCGGTCGCCAGCGATGGGGCTGACGGTGGCCGGAGTAGGCGAGGCCGCGGCGGTGAACGCGCGGTCGGGCGGCACGGGACGCGGGCGCACGCGAGCCGGGCGGCGGCGCGGACGGGCTCCCGCGGGCCAAAGATAGGCTCCGCGGGCCGCGACAGTGGTGGGAGGAGAGAGAGGAGGGAGCGCGAGATGAGGTGGCGTGTGCTGATTGGAGGAGAGCAGCGGCGGGGCGACGTGGCGCGACGGTGTTGGTCGGAGCGACGTGTCCGGCGGACATGTCCGGCGCGGTTGGACATGCCCGGCGGCGCGAGGAGGAAGACGCTAGGGTTTGACCGCGAAATTTCGGGGAGAGCCACCTATTTATAGATAGAGGGAGCTAGGAGTGTCCAAATTGAGCACGGTTTTCGGCCACGCGATCGTGATCGAACGACCGAGATGATGGAGGGGGTTTAGGTGGGTTTCGGGCCCTTTAGAGAGGTGTTGGGCTGCAACACACACGAGGCCTTTACGGTTCCTCGATTAACCGTTGGAGTATCAAACGAAGTCCAAATGGCACGAAACTTGACAGGCGGTCTACCGTTAGTGAACCAAGGCCGCTTGGCAAGTCATGGTCCAATCCGAGAACGTTTAACACCCGCACACGAAAAGAGGTAAAAGGGAACACCAGAGGACATAGGAGCGCCGGATTGCAAAACAAACAACGAGGAAAATGCTCGGATGCATGAGACGAACATGTATGCAAATGAGATGCACACGATGACATGATATGAAATGCATGACACACAAGCAAATGACAAGGCAACAACAGTGAATAACTGGAAGACACCTGGCACATCGGTCTCGGGGCGTTACACCGGCCTCCTCCCTTTATCGCCTCCGCGCCTCCGTCCACCTTCCTCCTCCGCCGCTGCGCCTCCAGCCACCTTCCCCCAGTCGTCGCGCCTCCGGCCTCCTTCCCTCCACCAGCGTCGTGCCTCCGGCCACCTCCCTCTAGCGCCGCCCCTTGGGCCACCTCCTTCCACCGCCACCTCCCTCCACCGCCACCCCTCAGGCCACCTCCCTCCGCCACCATTCAGCCTCCGGCCACCTCCCTCCGCCACCATTCAGCCTCCGGCCGCCCCCGCCACCTCCCGTCATGGCCGCCCTCGCCATCTCCAGCCGCGGCCGCCGCCCCAGCTCCAGCCGCGGCCGCCGCCCCCACGTCCACCCCGGCCGCTTCCCTACGCGCCAACGACCCCTTCCCCCGCCGCCGCACCATGGGTCCACTTCACCACGAGCTCCAGCGCCGACCATCCCACTGCTGCTCGTGACCCCCTCTTCCATCAGCTCCACTTCACCGGAACCGTAAGTCCACAGGAGTATGCATAGCAGGTTCACCAGATCCTCCTGACATCTTCTTCCTTCTCCAAAAATATTTTCTTTTATGTTCAATTCTTCATCATATGTTCATTTCCTATTACCTCAGTGCATTTCGCTTGAATTCTTGCTGATGCTGGCTGTAGCTTGAAATGGCTTCTCCTGCGTGCCTACGTGTGTGCCTTTCTTCAGTCCAAAGGGAGAAATACTGTCATTTCATGAACAAAGAATTTTTGTACTAAACTTAACATTAGTTTGGTGTGATCTTGGTTGTCAGTCCTTGAAAAAGCGCAGAATAGTTGGTGCCTATGAAAAAATATCAACAGTACAAGTTTCAATTTATGTAAGTTTAGATATATCACATGAATAAGTAATGATTTGCAGCAAGTTTCTTTGATGTCAATTCTGATCCAAGAGCGGGTAGTGCATCATCTCTTCACTGCATAGATTGCAGCTTTCTATAGGCGGAGTCCAATTGTGCAGCGGGAAAATGCTCTGTGCATTATGCTCTAGTATTTTACCCACTTGAATTATTGTCCTTAGAGTCCTTCCGTGATCACCAGACTAGCACATTATATAGGGCACTGCGTATTCACTGTCTTTTCTCTTTTTAGCATTGTGCTCCTTGCATTTTAATTGGCACACCATTTTGCATATCTAGGATGATACAGCAACTTAGTGGTTATGCATACACCCACTATCGGCGAACTTGTGAATCAACCACCCGGGCCATACGTTGAAATCAGTGTTTATTTGTAATAATTAGTTTATGTCCATTCAGATTTGTAGTCAACATTATGAATTTCTAAAGCATGAAAATGCATCACCCCCTGAGTAATTAATTTAAGTAAACTGGAGAGTCCATTGAGTGGTTTTTAATTTTGGCAAACACGATGGCCCTGCAATTGTTTGACCATATTCAGGTTCTTCTCTCCATTATGGTCCCTTCTTCATATCAGCAAGCATCTCCTCTTGCAGCAGGCATCTCCTTGCCCACCAGATTGGCTGGAGCATGCCTTTTCTTAACTTTGTTTGATTTTGTCATGATTTATATAAAAGCCAGTAGCGGTGCTAGTACTTAACTACTTATGTTACAATAGACCATTGACAAAAAAAGCTACAAAAAATCACTTTTTCTTATTGCAAAAAATTCTGAATTTGCTCAGTTCAACATGTATTGTATCATCAAACAACTCATATGCATTTTGATATGCATAAACCTATACAATTTCGTGTGTCAGTTCAGCTAAGATCAACCTATATGCAAAATTTTCAGTAAATGTTCAACATGATCTCTATGCTATTAGTTTCTTGAGTTTACTTGCGAATTGGCATGGTTTTGAACCTACACTAAAAATGCTCATGAAACGAGAGACATGCACTTTGGATGGGTGTGTTTGGTGACTCCTATCCCTTTCTCTTTTCATGTAATGCATTCAGGACATTAGAGATTCCACCACAAAATCATGTCACACATGTTTCCTGACGGCCGTGTGCCTCTTTCCTCCCGCCCCCTATGCATCTGTGGAGTTCGTCCTGGTTGATCTACTCTGGCCGTTCAACTTTGCGTCTTCCGGACGCTCGGGCAGTACTTCTTTTATATTTCTTAGTTTTTAAAAAAAAACTGATAAGTGGGACCCACCCACAAGTCAAAACCACCATTGACCAGCACCACGTCAGCTGCAAAGTCTAGAAAAACCACCCAGGGATTTTTTTGTCTGGTATGGGATTGTTTAGGGGGGTAAGGGAACCGAAAAAAAGATCAAGGGGTAATGTAAACCACCAACTTTGTTCAGGGAAGTAAAACGAACTTTTTTCTTTTGAAAAAAATATAATTCACTTCAACGATATAAACCATGCAAGTTCGGGGACTATGATACCGTACACCGTTATAAAATTACGAGAACCATATAAAAAAACAAAATAAACTCTAGTCTGTGAAAATAAGCTCAGTACAAACCCATACAAACATCAGGTCAAGTATTATTTTTGTCGAAACTATTCAAAATTACTATGTGAAAAATACATCAGTACAAACACACACATAAATTGAAACTTGTACTGTTGATATTTTTTCATAGGCACCAACTATTCTGCGCTTTTTCAAGGACTGACAACCAAGATCACACCAAACTAATGTTAAGTTTAGTACAAAAATTCTTTGTTCATGAAATGACAGTATTTCTCCCTTTGGACTGAAGAAAGGCACACACGTAGGCACGCAGGAGAAGCCATTTCAAGCTACAACCAGCATCAGCAAGAATTCAAGCGAAATGCACTGAGGTAATAGGAAATGAACATATGATGAAGAATTGAACATAAAAGAAAATATTTTTGGAGAAGGAAGAAGATGTCAGGAGGATCTGGTGAACCTGCTATGCATACTCCTGTGGACTTACGGTTCCGGTGAAGTGGAGCTGATGGAAGAGGGGATCACGAGCAGCAGCGGGATGGTCGGCGCTGGAGCTCATGGTTAAGTGGACCTGTGGTGCGGCGGCGGGGGAAGGGGTCGTTGGCGCGTAGGGAAGCGGCCGGGGTGGACGTGGGGGCGGCGGCCGCGGCTGGAGCTGGGGCGGCGACCGTGGCTGGAGATGGCGAGGGCGGCCATGACGGGAGGTGGCGGGGGCGGCCGGAGTCTGAATGGTGGCGGAGGGAGGTGGCCGGAGGCTGAATGGTGGTGGAGGGAGGTGGCTTGAGGGGTGGTGGTAGAGGGAGGTGGCCCGAGAGGTGGCGGTGGAAGGAGGTGGCCCGAGGGGCAGCGCTAGAGGGAGGTGGCCGGAGGCACGACGCTGGTGGAGGGAAGGAGGCCGGAGGCGCGACGACTTGGGGAAGGTGGCCGGAGGCGCAGCGGCGGAGGAGGGAGGTGGACGGAGGCGCGGCGGCGACAGAGGGAGGAGGCCGGTGTAACGCCCCGAGACCGATGTGCCAGGTGTCTTCCAGTCATTCGCTGTTGTTGCCTTGTCATTTGCTTGCGTGTCATGCATTTCATATCATGTCATCATGTGCATCTCATTTGCATACATGTTTGTCTCATGCATCCGAGCATTTTCCTCGTTGTTTGTTTTGCAATCCGGCGCTCCTATGTCCTCCGGTGTTCCCTTTTACCTCTTTTCGTGTGCGGGTGTTAAACATTCTTGGATTGGACCGTGACTTGCCAAGCGGCCTTGGTTCACTAAGGGTAGACCGCCTGTCAAGTTTCGTGCCATTTGGACTTCGTTTGATACTCCAACGGTTAATTGAGGAACCGTAAAGGCCTCGTGTGTGTTGCAGCCCAACACCTCTCTAAAGTGGCCTGAAACCCACCTAAACCCCCTCCATCATCTCGGTCGTTCGATCACGATCGCGTGGCCGAAAACCGTGCTCAATTTGGACACTCCTAGCTCCCTCTATATATAAATAGGTGGCTCTCCCCGAAATTTCGCGGTCAAACCCTAGCGTCTTCCTCCTCGCGCCGCCGGGCATGTCCAACCGCGCCGGACATGTCTGCCGGACACGTCGCTCCGACCAACACCGTTGCGCCACGTCGCCCCGCCGCCGCTCTCCTCCAATCAGCGCGCGCCACCTCATCCCGCGCCGCCTCCTCTCTCTCCTCCCACCACTGCCGCGGCCTGCGGAGCCCATCTGGGGCCCGCGGGAGCCCGTCCGCGCCGCCGCCCGGCTCGCGTGCGCCAGCGTCCCATGCCGCCCGACCGCGCGTTCACCGCCGCGGCCTCGCCTACTCCGGCCGCCGTCAGCCCCATCGCCGGCGACCGGACCTCGACGCCTCGGCTGCCGGGTCTTCCCGAGCCACCCGCCGGCGCGCCCGCCTCGCTCCGCTTCGAAGGACCCCGCACCCGAGCCCCCCTTATTCGTGGCTCCTCGTCCGCTCGCCGAGCACCGCCGCATGTCCTCACCATCGCCGGCGACCTTCATCGCCAGAGCAACCGCCGGGTCGTGACCCCGCCGACCTCCTGTGCCGCCCCGCTCGCTCCCCGCCTTACCTCACCTTTGGATCCGGACCGGCGTCACCAGATCCGGCCACCCCGCACCCGATCTGTCCATCTCCGGCCCAACTCCGGCGAGATCCCGGTGATACATCTCCAACGTATCTATAATTTTTGATTGCACCATGCTATATTATCTACTGTTTTGGACAATGTTGGGCTTTATTATCCACTTTTATATTACTTTTGGGACTAACCTATTAACCGGAGGCCCAGCCCAGATTTGCTGTTTTATGCCTATTTCAGTGTTTCGAAGAAAAGGAATATCAAACGGAGTCGAAACGGAACGAAATCAACTGGAGAAGTTATTTTTGGAAGGAAACCTACCGAATAGACTTGGACCCTATGTCAGAAGATGAAGGAGGTGCTCACGAGGGTAGGGGGCGCGCCCCCCTGCCTCGTGCCCCCCCTTCGGTCCACCGACATACTCCTTTCACCCATATATACCCACGTATCGTAAAACATCCAGAACAGAGAATAGATCGGGAGTTCCACCGCCAGAAGCCTCCGTAGCCACCGAAAGCCAATCTAGACCCGTTCCGGCACCCTGCCGGAGGGGGCAATCCCTCTCCGGTGGCCATCTTCATCATCCCGGTGCTCTCCATGATGAGGAGGGAGTAGTTCTCCGTCGGGGCTGAGGGTATGTACTAGTAGCTATGTGTTTGATCTCTCTCCCGTGTTCTTGATTTGGCACAATCTTGATGTATCGCGAGCTTTGCTATTATAGTTGGATCTTATGTTTCTCCTCCCTCTCTTCTCTCTTGTAATGAATCGAGTTTCCCCTTTGAAGTAATCTTATTGGATTGAGTCTTTAAAGATTTGAGAACACTTGATGTATGTCTTGCCGTGCGTATCTGTGGTGACAATGGGATATCACGTGATTCACTTGATGTATGTTTTGGTGATCAACTTGCGGGTTCCGCCCATGAACCTATGCATAGGGCTTGGCACACGTTTTCATCATGATTCTCCGGTAGAACTTTGGGGCACTCTTTGAGGTCCTTTGTGTTGGTTGAATAGATGAATCTGAGATTGTGTGATGCATATTGTATAATCATACCCACGGATACTTGAGGTGACATTGGAGTATCTAGGTGACATTAGGTTTTTGATTGATTTGTGTCTTAAGGTGTTATTCTAGTACGAACTCTAGGGATGTTTGTGACACTTATAGGAATAGCCCAACGGATTGATTGGAAAGAATAACTTTGAGGTGGTTTCGTACCCTACCATAATCTCTTCGTTTGTTCTCTGCTATTAGTGACTTTGGAGTGACTCTTTGTTGCATGTTGAGGGATAGTTATATGATCCAATTATGTTATTATTGTTGAGAGGACTTGCACTAGTGAAAGTATGAACCCTAGGCCTTGTTTCAACGCATTGCAATACCGTTTACGCTCACTTTTATCATTAGTTACCTTGCTGTTTTTATATTTTCAGATTACAAAAACCTTTATCTATTATCCATATACCACTTGTATCACCATCTCTTCGCCGAACTAGTGCACCTATACAATTTACCATTGTATTGGGTGAGTTGGGGACACAAGAGACTCTTTGTTATTTGGTTGTAGGGTTGCTTGAGAGAGACCATCTTCATTCTACACCTCCTACGGATTGATAAACCTTAGGTCATCCACTTGAGAGAAATTTGCTACTGTCCTACAAACCTCTGCACTTGGAGAACCAACAACGTCTACAAGAAGAAGGTTGTGTAGTAGACATCAAGCTCTTTTCTGGCGCCGTTGCCGGGGAGGTGAGTGCTTGAAGGTATATCTTTAGATCTTGCAATCGAGTCTTTTAGTTTCTTGTTTTATCACTAGTTTAGTTTATAAATTTTTTTTACAAAAAATGGCAAAAATCTGGAGCACATGTGGTGTCCTTATTTGCTTGGGTTTGCATGTGGGAGTCCATTCTTTTGTTGATACAAGACATGCTCTAGAAGGAATACGTAACCCTGAAAAAGGTTGGAATACATGTCAGATTTATGTGGGTTTTTGTAAGACATGTTGAACTATACGTGGCCATCTATGTACATGGCAATCTATGTAACGCTTGACGTCTCTTATGTAATGTTGTCATATTAAATCTCAGCATTAACATATAAAATTAATGGAGGAGATTATTTAGCCTATGTGGATTGATGTGGTGTCTTCTTTGACTTCTGTCTTAATTATATAATAGATGTGGCAAATTACATTTTATTAGAGATGGGTTTGCAGCAAATTGCATGAGCGAGCGGTTCGTATGTTAGTTTCATCAAGATGTACAAATTTTTGGTTAGAATATAAGGGTAAATGCATTGGTTGGTTTCCTCACGAGTTAATGAGGAGCACAGTGGCATATCACTTGCATGCTCAATAACAAACATTATTTTTTGTAATGCACGACATTTAGGGCGTTCGTTTGTCCCTCCTCCAAGAAAAGGCGGCTAGGATTTCTGCCTCCGTCGGCGGCGTCGCCAATCTCCTACGTCTCCTGTAGCCTTAGGGCCATTGGTGCACGGTGGATCCCGACCTTTGCCGGTGGGAGGGCTCCGATTTTAGGTGCTTCTTCAAGTTTTGTTAGGGTTTTTGTCCTGCTCAAGAAGACGAGGTGACGACGGCTTCTTGAAGATGGAATAAGGTTCTCCCCGCCTAGCCCCCATCCCAATGATATGTTTTGCATTGTTGGAGAGCGTGTGGAGGTGTGTCTCCGGCGGATCTCGCGAGATTTGGTCGGTGGTTGTCTTTGGTGGATCCGCTCGGATCCGGTCTTTGTTCGTGTTTGTTCATGTCTATTCAGGTTGGATCCTTCCGATCTAAAATTCTCTTCATCGACGACGATTGCAGTTCTGGGGCGTTGGTCCTATGGGTCCTTAGCACGACGACTTCCCGACTGTCTACTACAACAAGTTGTGTCCGGCTCCGATGAGGGAGGGGCGATGACGGCGGCGCGCCTTTGGCTCGCTTCAGTGCCTGTAGTCGTCGCTAGGTGGTCTATGAATCTGAATGTAATTTTTATTATTTGCGGTGTTCGTTGTACTGCATGATTGAAGATGAATAGATCGACAATTTCCCGAGAAAAAATACATTCAAGTCTATGTTACAACGTGAAAATGGCTCAGGAGACATCGGATCTGCCTTCTTAGCTCATGGGCGTCACAGGGGGGGACACCTCCCCTTTGATGGTGGTGGACGATCGACACAAACATGAGGGGAGTGGATCAGGGCGGAGAGAGGGGCGGTTCGTGGGGAAGCATGATGCAAAGGAGAGAGAGCGCCATAGCAAAGGCGAGGTGGGCTTCATCCGGTTTTAAAGGAGGGAGCTCCAACGAGAAATGTCCCTCTACAGCGAGAAACTAGGAAGGGGACCAACGGGAAAAGATAATGATCCATCGTGTAGTGGGTTTTTTTGTTGTGACTTCGTGTTCAAGATACCATGGCGGATAACCTGGAAACCATATTTCTCCCAAGATATGGGTTGGATATGGGGAAGCCCAGACTATCCAGAAGGTCAAATTTTGAGAAGCCCACTAGGAACATCGCTCAAACATATGAGGAAGAAACAATTTTCAACTTTAAAGATGATCATATTTATTTATTTAATTAACTTAGATGAATTGTGGTCCATAGCAATGCATGGGTATTCTACTAGTTTTTTTACGGCGTTCTACTAGTTATTAGGTTTTTTTGAGCCAAACTAGTTATTAGCTCTTTTTTTGACGAAACTATTTATATCAATATCTATATCTATGCCAATATAAAAAGACCCAAAGGGGCAGATCCAATTAATCTCGGCCATCAAATCATGTCAATCCAATGACGTAGACTGCTTCGAGCGCTTAGCACGTTTAGCGTGCAGTTAATTTCATGCCAAAATATAGTGCTAATCACATAATAACACGCAAATAATATCATACTTAATATCTGCATGTACTTAATATACTTTCAAATTAACGTGCATTGCATGTACACATTGACTAGTAGTTATTATTAGGTTTTTTAGAAGAAGTAGTTATTATTAGGGTTTTTTTAGACAAACTCCAAAGCTTTTTTATTCCGACATCACAATGTTTACAGGGACGAAAGAAAGACCGTCGGCTGTCCCAACCAAACATGTTGGCCAGCCGAAAGGGATAATGCATGCTTCGCGAGCTTGTGAGCCTCGATATTCGAGCTCCTAAATTCGTGAGAAATATTACAGACTTGGAAACATAGTGTATGCTCTATTATTTCATGTATAATCGCATCGTACTCTGCCGGATTCTTCTCTTGGATATCTTGCACCACCACCTTCGCATCAGAGGCCACCTGGATGTTTGCCACGTTCAAATCATCAGCTAGAGCTAGAGCCTCCTTGATCGCCATGCATTCGAGAGTCGCCGGTTCTGATATACCTCTGAAGACCACAGCTGAGGCTCCCAAGAAGTGTCCGTCTGAATCTCTAGAAATCACTGCTACAGCTCCATGTCCTCTTCCTCTCCCCACCGCAGCATCAACATTAAACTTTGCCAGCACTCCAGCTGGAGCGATCCAACCTGACCGTCATGGCGTAGGTCTTGCAATCTGCGTCGATTTGATGGACTGCAGTGCATTGAGTTCATTCACGTATGAGTGTACAAATGCTTGAACAGAAGACGGGCTTTGATAGATATGCTCATAAATTGCCTTGCGGCGTGCTCCCCACAGTGCCCAAAGAGTGACCACAAAGTTTGTAAACTCATCATGAGATAGAGCCTCTTGCATGAAGAAAAGCCACCTCCTCGGATCCGGTTCCTCGTTTCTGTTTAGCACATCAATAATGTGTTCATAAGACAACGCCCATGTGCTTCGAGAAATAGTGCAGTTTAACAACGCGTGTCTCCAAGTGTCTTCGGCTCCGCATAGGCAACACGCGGCTGAGTCCGCCATGTTTCGGTGATGCAAAAGTGCAGCCGTCGGAGTGGTACGCCTAGCAAATCTCCACAGGAATACCTTGAGCTTTGATGGTACCTTGATTCCCCAAAGTTTTGTCCAACCATCACCATCTGCGTGTGTGTGAGAAGACCCATCTTGCTCATATAAACAAGCTTCACGACTTAATTTCCTCTGCTGAATCATCCTATAGGCGGTTCTCACCGAGAATATCCCCCGCCTGTCTTCGCTCCATGCCCAAAAGTCATCGATCTGTCTGGTGCAAAGAGGGATCTGCAATATTGCCTCCGCATCAATTGATATAAAGGTTGACCAAACTAGCTATTCATTCCACGAGGATGTAGCGTCGTTGATTAGTTCTGAAACTTTATTGGTGGATGTGGGATAAGAGATGTGATGGGTCTCTTTATAAGTGAGCGAGGTAGCCAATTATCAAACCATATGTTAGTAGTTTCGCCGTTGCCAATTCTCCTTACTAGTCCTTGCACCATAATGTCTCTCCCGTCCAGAATAGCCCGCCAAATCTGTGATGGATGGTGGCCCAATTCTGCTTCAAACAAAGATACGAACGAGAAATAAACACTCTTGAGAATGCGTGCGCTCAAGGATGTAGGGTGTTGGAGCATACGCCATGCCTGTTTGGACAGTAGGGCCAAGTTAAAAATTTCCAAGTCCCTAAAGCCAAGGCCACCAAGATGCTTAGGCTTCATCATCTCGTCCCACGATACCCAGCTTGGCTTATGCTTCCCTTGCTTACTCCCCCACCAAAACTGCCTGATCAAGGAAGTGACACTCTCACATAAACCCCTTGGCAGGCGGAAACACAACATAGAAAACACCGGTATCGACTGCGCCACTGACTTGATAAGCACTTCCTTTCCCGCAGCTGACAATATATTTTTCATCCAACCTCTGATCTTTTCTCATACTTGGTCTCTTAAGTATCTGAAAGTGCCATTCTTTGAGTGCCCAACATCCGTAGGCATCCTCAAATACCTGTCGCTGATGGATTCATTTTGGACATTCAAAGTGGTTTTGATGCTTTCTCTCATACCCTGCAGACAGCCTCTGCTAAAAAAAATAGATGATTTCTCGTGATTTATCCGATGTCCTGAAGCCAAACAGTAGCGCTCCAACAGGTTTGATACTGCAACAGCCCTTTCAACACTCGATTTAAACATCAGCAGGCTATCATCAGCGAAAAGGAGATGGTTCACGACGGGCGCCGTGGGAGCCACCTTGATCCCTTCTAGCCGAGACGACGAAGAACTGGATTTCAGTAGGTACGAAAGGCCCTCTGCTGCGATTAAAAAGAGATATGGGGATATCGGATCTCCCTGCCGAATTCCTCTGGATGGATAAAAAGTGTCTAGTCTCTCACCATTAAAAAGTACCGAGAATGATACTAACCGCACCATGTTCATGATGATTTGTACCTAGGCTGGAGCGAAACCCAGCTTGATCATTATCGCCTGGAAATAGTCCCACTCTAGTCTGTCGTATGCTTTCATCATATCGAGCTTTAGGGCACAAAAACTATTAACCTTGGCTTTGCTGCACTTCATAAAGTGAAGACACTCATAAGCACTGATGATGTTATCTGTAATATGTCTTCCTGGCACAAAGGCCGACTGCTCCTATGAAATAATCTCTGGGAGAACCTGCTTCAATCTGTTTGCAATCACCTTGGACGCGATCTTGTATAACACATTGCATAAACTAATCGGCCGTAATTGAGTTACCAAAGATGGATTCATTACCTTACGATGAGAACCAAAATAGTATCATTAATGCTTTCTGCACTCTCCTCTCCCCGGATTATCCTTAGTACAACCTCCGTCACCTCAGCGCCACATAACTCCCAATGATGTTGATAGAAATGAGCTGGAAAACCATTGGGGCCGGGCGCTTTGGTTGGAAACATCTGAAAGAGGGTTGTCTTAACTTCTTCCTCCCTGTACGGTGCAACGAGAAGGTCGTTCATATCTGCTGAGACCTTAGTTGGTACACAATTGATAACCGTTTCCATGTTGCTAACACCCTCCGAAGTATAAAGAGTATTATAGAAATCGTGTACCATTGCTTTGAGTTCCTCCGGGTCATCAGCCAGTGTCCCCAGAGAGTTTTGTAGGGCCTTAATCATATTTTTCTTCCTCCTAATGCTTGCTCTCAAATGAAAAAACTTCGTGTTCCTGTCACCCGTCGTGAGCCACTCAACCCTGGACCGCTGCCTCCATAAGATTTCCTCCCGATGGTAAAGCTCTACTAGATTTTCACTAACCTTCAGCTCAACATGAGAAGGTGCAGTTCTTCTTGGGTCCGCCCGAAGCTTCTCCAACTCCCCTTTTAGCCTTTTAATCTCTTTCCACACATTACCAAAGGTCTCATTATTCCAGCGCCCCAAATTAAGTGATACCGCCTGAAGCTTGGCTCGTAAGCCTTCTGCTCCATTACTAACTCCGCCTCCCATCCATGCTGATGTAATAGTATCGCTCCAGGTTGCATGCCCTTCCCACATGACTTCATACCTGAAGGGTTTCTGCTGCCGACTGCTTTGCTGATCTCTATTCAGGCGCATTAAAATTGGACAATGATCAGAAGTCGCCGCCGTCAAGTGTGTCAAATCTGCTAATGGAAATCTTGCTTGCCAATCACCACTGACCAGCGCACGATCCAGTCGGACCCGAGTGTAGGATCCTCCCCTTACCTTCTATTCAAAAGTCCAAAAACGGCCAGCAACATGCACACGTCCACTGCCTCCCGAAAACTCTGTATCTGTGCGTTGCTCCGTTGTCCCACTCCCTCATGCTCCTCGGGACGCAAAACTTCGTTGAAATCACCAAGGCAAAGCTAGGGGAGGTTGAATGAAGAGCTAATGTTTTTCAGGGTGTCCCACGTTTTGTAACGTAAGTGGGTCTGTGCTTCGCCATACACTACCGTGGCTCTCCAAGGATCAAGCCCTTCCTCCACAATAGAGCAATCTATATGGTAATCCGAATAACAAAGAATTTCAACTTTTATTTCATTGTTCCAGAAAAATACCAACACCTCCACTTCTACCTCGACTGTCAATTGCAAAACTATTGTCATAACCAAAGGTGCCAGCTAATGATCCTACCCTCGAGCCTTCTATCTGAGTTTCGATGATACATAAGAGGGTAGGGGTAAATTTTTTCGCAAACTCGCGAACCTCTCGAACTATCGCGGCTTTACCCACGCCCCGACAGTTCCAGCATAGCACACTCATTGGACCCGGCGGTGCTCCTCGAAGGAGCCCGCCAAATTCTTCACAGTTAATGCTGACACGTCTGAGTCTTCTCCCGCCTTCTTTGTTCTCTTTAGGTCCCTATGCGGTGGAGGGCTGGCTCCTATTATACCCGCAGGCACAATCGCAAGTGAGTTAGCATCTGCAGGTGCCGTTTCTGAATTCTGGCGAGGCATGGGGTGTTTGGCTCCCAGCTCGGCTCCCGCGTTCCTCTTCCTGCTCCAGTCCTCCATCTCTGCGTCGCTAGCCGCCTTGCTTGGGTCATAATCCTGGGCTGTTCCGTGCACCTGTCTCTCTGTCATAACATCTCTGCCCTCCTCAAATCGGCCACTTGAGCGCCCCCCAGCACGGCCACCTCTGCGGCCACCTCGCTGGCTACGGCCTTCTCCCGGGCCCCTTCCATTGCGCATGACCCAGTTAGCTCGGAGATCCTTGAACACAAGGGCTGACGGAGGGTGAACGCCATTGCCGTGTTCCTTAAACTGGTGACCAAGCATACCACATACAGCACACCAGTCGGGAAGCCTCTCGTACTTGACTCTGTATATCTGTCTCTTCCCCTCCCTAATCATAGAGACCGCATTCTTTAGAGGGTTGTTGACGTTGATTCTAACCCACACTCGTGGAAGTTGCCGACAAAGTCATGTGAGTTAGGTTCAGAGAAAAGAACCTCTCCCACTTTTGCTGCCAAAGGAGCCACTAGATGGGCATACAACTCTGGTACATCATGGATTTGGATCCATATGTTGATTGTCTCAAGTTTCACAGTGGACGGCTTCGTTATCCCATCATATGGCAGCAGAATCACCGCATCTCCCCTGAAATTCCATGGGCCGTCGTTCATAACTCTCTCCCAATCACCCAAGCAAGTGAATGTGACCGTATACAAGTTTTCCTCCAGAGGCTTGAACCTGGCCTCCTGCGCAATATCCCATGCCGATCTCATGTTTCTGAAAAACCAAGTATGACTGTAGGTTTTGGAGGTGTTAACCCTAGCTAGGGCTACCCATCTCGGCCCCTCCGGCGGCGCAGGTTGCTCATCGAAGACCACGTCGTCCAAGTCCTCCTCCTTCAATCCCAACTCCTTCATCATCTGCTCGACATCACTGATCCCGGAGGAACTAGCTCCGGAATTCTCCATGAATACTCTCACCCGAAGAACAGATCGGGTAGCTTGATGGGGAACCCTAGTTTTCGCCGACCCCTTCCTTGCCACGAGCGAGACGACAGCCCTGGGAGGTCGTCCCCTCCTTGCCGCGTCGAGAACGGGGTTTGATCGGTGGTAGGGAACAAAACTCGACGGCGGCGAAGATCGCCCCTGGAGAACTCGGCGAAACCCTAACTAGAGGGAAAACTGTAGGACAGGCCATCTAATTCAAAGGTAGCCATCTAATTCAAAGGATCTTGCCACCAGTAGAACGCCTGTCAGATTAGGTTAGATGTGTTTTTACGGCCGGAGCCGGCGACAGTGCCGGTTTAACCGCCCAACAAAAAGCCCACCAGCGCGGAAACCCTAAGGCCCCAGCTGCCCAATTCCCCGGTCTAGCCCAGCAACACCGCGGCCTCAATCTCGTCCCTGCCCAATTCTCGTCTGTCTCGTCTCGCGCCGCCCCTCCTTCCCTCCCTCCTCTTTTCGTGCAGCGCAAGAGAGGCGCAGCAGCCTGCAGCCCACAGAACGTAGCCCCGATCCCGAGCCGGCCCTCCTTCCCCTCCCTCCCCCTCAAGCCGTTGCAGCAGACCGCCGCCGCCGCCGCCGCCGCCGCGGGCATCTCCTCACGGAAAAAGGACGTAGGAGCGGCGCTGCTCGCCCGCCGGCCTGGGAGCAGGCCACAGCTCCTCCTCCCTCCTTTTTTCGGTAAGCTGGTCGAGCCCTTTCCCCACTCGCGCCTTCTCCACCAGATTGTGCCCTCCCGCACTCCTCCTTCTTCCTTTGGTGCGAGTAGTTCGTTATCGGCGCTCTGTAACTCCTTCACGAGCAAGAAGTAAAAGATCAGCCGCTCCATCCCTCTGCCGAGGACAAGCGACCGCTCTTCCTCCCTCCATTCCTCTAAGATTAGGGTTATCCATATGTATGCATCTAAGATTAGGGTAGATCGTATTGGTGAAGATATTGGGTCTCTATTGCTGTCTACTCCCTCCGTTCCTAAATACTTGTCTTTCTAGGCATTTCAACAAGTGACTACATACGGAGCAAAATGAATGAATCTACACTCTAAAATATGTCTACATACATCCGTATGTAATAGTTATTTGAAATGTCTAGAAAGACAAATATTTAGAAACGGAGGGAGTATATTGTTATGTTACTGTGCTGCTTTCTAAAAAAATTTGAAGGTACAGAAGATAGGATCAGAAAAACTTCAGCATTTTTTGTTTTGTAATTTTGATAGGATCAGATGACCTATCTTTTAATTTATGTGGCTGCAGCATATATGTTGCTTCAGTGATGGCTATGGTTAATTTTTCCTGAAAAAGAGAAGGAACATAGAGAATTAGCTATGGTCCAATTCCAATGGATGGAAGGGATTGGATTGGACTTGAATATCTAAACAGGAAAATATGGAAGAATAACTTGTTTGAACATGCTTAGGATCAGACTTTCTAATTATATGGATAATATACGTTTAAGGACCAGACGTCATTATTATGTGTGTAATTGTGATGTATGCAATTGTGAGAGGCGATTTTCAGACCTATCTTTATATAATTTATATAAAGCCATTGTCAACCTCAAGCTATAAAAGTGAACAGTGTTTTGTGCATGGGACAGCATTTGAGATGTCCAATGCAACATGACTATCTTATTGACTATGGTGTGAGCACCAAGTAGGATTATTTAGCAATGTAGGGCTCATAACCATCGCTAAACTACTTGTGCCATGGATGACTGCTCCCTCCATATTCCTCAAACAGTTCGTGCCAAGCATTGTTTAACCCGCAAACAGTCCGTACATGCAATGTTTAATACGCCATGCACAGATCCCCATGAGTGATGTGCAGAGATCAATGGTAATGGTGTTGAGCGTAGGTTCGAGTAAACCATGGTACCGTTCAACATTTTCGATGTAATTGTGGGTTAATTAAGGCTCATGTGTAGGGATTTGATGAATATTCATGCCTAATTATATATGTATATAAGTATAAGACTCATGCATACATTGACGTAGTCTGCGTATAATTATTTTATGTCTCATATAAAGTGTGTAATTTGACAATTCTATACATGCTTTTTGTGGGGGTTGAGGTGGATAACACTGATTTCTTTAGCAATACCCAACTTATTGTTTGCATGATCATAAGTTCATAACACGTCTTGGGTTTCAAAACCTGAAAGTAATTTTAGCTTCCACATTATTAACAAAATAAAGCGAGTTTGGACATGCATTGAAGTTACATCGCTTCTCAGAAAGGAAAAGGAGGTGTCCATTCAAAAGCATCACTTTATTGAGCGTACAAACGAACATTAGTTACATTAGTAATTAGTATCGAGAAACACTCCAATTTGATTCTGATCTTGTACAAATGAAGGTTATTATTTCAACAGTGTGCTCCAAGCGTGGGGTTTACACTGTACAGAAAATATTAGGAAAAAATGGCCACAGATGATAAGATTGTTGAGGGAAAGAGCGGAACTAAAAGAAAAGAGATGAAGTAACAATGATTAAAATTGTGATAAAAGGCAAGCTACCTGCTGTTCCATTGGGCCTAGATTTCGTTCATATTTAGCTTTCCACGCAAAAATTCACCGAGTATACTTGCCTCTGGTGTAAACGCGCTTCAAGCCCCCCTTAGCTTTTGTAGTACGTATGTCGCGTGCTATGTGGAGTGCATGATGTTTGCAAAAACCTTGTGCCTTTAGATGTACAGGTTTGGTCTAGCGTCCAGATTCATAACCCTTTAGTGCCAGCATGATTTTAGCTGGTAGCTAAGGAAAATAATAAGCTGTTATAGTAATTCCCTGCATCAGCTAGGGGGTTAAACCTCTAAGCAGTTTCGCAGATCAAGTTGTGTGTTTGGTGAGGGGAAGTGTCCTGGTTGACCTGTTTTGGGCTGGGGCCTTCCATGTGATAATTACTTGTTCAATTTCTGTAGCTGCTGTTAAATTAGTTTATTTTATCAGGCATCTTGATCCCTTACGAGTATATATTTTTGTTTGTCTCTTTCGTTTTGTAGGGTCTGAGTGGTAGCTAGCTACAGAACTGTCAGATGGAAAAAGAAGACGACGAATTTCCTTTGGAGGGGAAGGATAAAATCGTAGATTCTAACAATAGGGTGAAAGAGCTGAAACTTTTCACGGCGACATGCAGCATGGATCGTTACGATGTCAGTATCATGATTAAAAAGGGTCCTGGAATAACGGAAGATACATACAATCTCATGAAGGACTTCCAACATAACACAATCATACCACATCGCAACTTCTACCGCGACCGCGACAGCAATCAAGGAAGGTTAGCTATACCTGATGCAGGAACATCATTCAAGTCCTGGGTAGGAAGCAGTGAAGGGAAAGATCTTCTGATTGATGGAAATGGAAACATGTCATCATTGTTCAAAAGTATGATAATGTAAGTTGTAATTTAATTAGATTATCACTTGGAAGTTCATTTCATTTTTTGTTTGGAAGCTTACTTTTCTCTCTATGCAGTGATATTTGTGATGCTGTGGAGAAATCATCTGCAAAGGGGATTCTGATAAAAAAAACCTTGATTGGAATAATCTTTACATTGCAAAGGAAACAACTCAGAGGATTCTTCTCCTAGTAACAGAAGGTACTGATCCTCTAATCCCACTTGTCAAATTCTGTTTCGGTATTACACCCGAACGCAGTGGTGCGTAGCTCTGTTGCGTAGTTAATAGACTAGACTTTCTGTTAATATTTTTTTGTTACCATAGTTGTAAAAGAAATCCATGTAAAGTTTTTCTCCGTAGCTCCAAGTTCCCTAAACAGCATAAGCGATCTCTGTTCTGACTTAGTAAGCACTTTTTACTGCAGCGGAAACCTTACCAGGTGGGATTTCCATAAGTGTGTTCTGGAAACCAGTTTGGGATATTATAGCATGCTGTTACGACCAATGGAAAACTAAGCCCAATTCTGAAGCCCAAAGGTTTATTTCTTTTATTGGTCAAGTGAATTTTTCTGTGAGGGCCTTGAGAAGATATCCAGATAATTGGGATAATTACACAAAGGGGGAGTATCTGCTCTGTCTTATAGCAGCTGATCAAGGGAAAATGAGATCTGCGTGTCGGATAATAGACATTTCATGGCCTAAGGAAGATGGAAAGCTACCAGATGTGCTGGACAAAATTATGGAGCATGAAAGCAAGAGCAATCGCCATTATAATCCAAGCAATCCATTTGATTATATGCTTCTTATAAGGAATGTGTATAAACATTTCTACAAGTTTCCTTATCAGATCAAGATAATTCACTTTTAAAACATTCTGTAACTTACTAATATGCATAGAGTTCAAGCATGTTGTGAGTGCAAAAAGATAAACAAAGAACTACCAAGGCCATGAAAATGCTCTGATTGTTTATTCCTAGGACAGCTTGAAATATGAAATAAATGTAAAATACAGAGTATAATATTTTTAGTCTGAGCTGTTTGTTAACTTGGATAGACAGTGAAAATTTTGGATCTGTGACCTTAACACCTTGTCTATTACAGTACTAGTGCACAGTGATTCAGCACTTACAATGTTTTGTTCCTATTTACAGCAAAGGTTTAATGGTACAAGAGAAGGTTTTATAAAGATGTTAGAACAATGGTCACCGAATATCTGGCAAGACTTGTATGATGCAATTGGTAAAATTTACATCTATCCTGCTTAATTTTTAACTGTATTAAGTACTTGTTTGACAGTGTATTCTTGATTTGAAGGTTGGCCATGATAGGTTCTTCTACTTGGAACTGTTCACAACTTGCATTGATTTATGTCTTGCATCATCATGTACTTCAGAAATAGGTAACTTTAACGTCAATGTTTAATCTTACACGTTTCTACCTTATTTTTGAAATCATTGCCACCAGTGTTTTTTTTCATATCACCTTTCCGATTGCTACTTGTCAATGTATTAATGTTTATATGACCTGCCATCAACAATTTGGCAGTCATCAGGTGCTCTGTCTCAATACCTCAGGTGTAGACATAGATATTAATGAGACCCTTGCTGGCTGGTTAATGGGATCAGCACCGCTGCCGAGCCCAGAAAATTTCGTTCAGACTATGAGGATGTTTCATCACCAAGTTTTACCATGTACAAGAGTATCTGCGCATCTCGTATGGAATCTTGAGGTATACGACCTGAGTTTATTGCTGGTTCTTTGTCATACCATGCGTAGTGCCCCTTGCTGCTACTCTTTCAGATGTAGAGTAGAACAGAAGTACTACTTGAGAAGACTATTGCCCGCTCAGGTGTTGAGTTGCACACTTGTATTTGACACGTTCTCATGTAAACGTTGTACTGGTAGCTCCTGGTCTTGAGGATAGACCGGTTCTCTTGCCATGCATGCGCCTCTGTGTGGGCTAACGATTCTCCGACTTTCTCTTCTTACATTTTTTTATAGCAGAGACTCTCTCTCCTTACATATATGTAAGGCTAACAAATACAGTGTGGCAAATTCTGCAAAACCTCAGAGGGTTCTTTTTCTCCGCACCTCCCTCCCATGTCTCCTTTGACGGCGATGACGTGTCCTCCCTGCCACGTGGTGTTGTCCGCCTCACTGTCAAGTCTCGTCCTTGCGCCCCATCGAGGCTGATTTCAGTATTTTCACCCTTTTACGGAAGTTTAGAGCCGGATCTGACCTCCATCCAAAATTATTTTGGGATTTGATTCTTTTGCTACCGTCAAGAGCCTTGCGGTAGGCGTTTACACCCTACCGCCATCAGGTCTGGCTAAACTTTAGCAAAAGAGTCAAAACACAAAAATCAGCCCCCCATTGACTCTTAAAGCAGCCTCCCTTGGGGCACTTGCCGCCAAAACCGCCGGCCATCTCTTTGGCCGGTGGCCTGTCTGCGACGCTTCCTCGCCCTTGCCATCCAACGTCACGGGCCTCATCAACTCAAGCTTGATCTTGTAGCCGCCAATTTCTACCGGTACCACTCCATCGACCACATCAAGCCCAGCCATGAGCATCACATGCCTGACCCCCACCTGGCTAGACGACTAGAACACCATATCATGTGGTTCTTTGCCACGATTGAGGGCGAGCACCTTGATGCCATTGTCCAGCCGTGGTTGTCCCATCAGACGCCTCCACCTATATCATCTGGAGCTGCCTTTTTTTTGAGAGCACGCACACCGGTTGTCATATTTTTATAGAAGGCAAAGATAACTAGAGTATACGCGCGCTTGCGCCGCACCGAGAATAGGTACGTCTAATCGGTGTGTATTCTGACATTATCAATTGTAAGTTTTGCATGTGCAAAATCAAGGGCTGATAATGCATGCATGTATTTTACATGTAAAATAGCAGGAGAGGTGAGGTACGGCTAAAAAAACATGTGAAAAAGCTTGACTTGTCCTTGTCCGGTTCTAGGACTCAAATATGAGATACAAATATCTTGGGTAGTTCAGTTTTGCCGAAACAACCCTCATTTGTGGTTTGTACACTTTTTCATGGTTCCTTCCTGAACTGCACTTATCCAAATACATTTCTCACATCACAGGAACCACCAGCTTGGCTTGGTTGGAGATCCTCAATCATAGTTTTGCATCCAAACTTTTTGACCTGCAAGAATCATCATTAGAATCCGCACTGAACACTGGCAAATAACATAGTTAACAATTAATTCCTTCATTTCAAAATATTTGAAGTTCTAAATTTGTCCTAAATCAAACCTACTTAATTTTGACCAAGTTCATCTCCATTATGGACGCATGTCAACTTACTGACGGATTTGCACAGTAGCAATCTATACTTCACTGGGCTCAAATCACCGTCCTCTCTTTCTATTAAGTTAAATAGGTCGTGTTGAATCTTGCAGCCTATATGCCATGCCAACAGTTGATTAACATGCAGAGCATATAAGCATGCAACAAAACATGCTAATCCAAGCGAAATCAACCGTGACGCAGGGCGGCAATCTGTGGATTGTCTGTGTTAATACAAACCTCATCTGAAAGGCCTTAGACCAGCTGCAATAAAAAAATAAGAAAACAAAATCAAACTGTTAGTATAAGAGATGTATCAACACGACGGAAAAGCTTGTCCAGAAAAAGACATTGAAAGGGAGATAACATTACAATCTTGTTTCTATATGTGCAGCCTATAACAGAGCAACCACAAGATCCTGCAACTAATCTGTATTGAGTTTGTCTGCATCAAAAGCTTCAGCAGTTTCACTCCAAAAAGACACTGTAGCTATTTCCCTGGAATAAATAAAAAAACATAGTTAGAACTGAAGCTACCGGCATACAAAATATTCAGAATGCTACCAAGCACAAATACATCTGGAAACTATGTTCATCACAGACAGGGGCGGAGCCAGGATTTGAGCATAGGGGGGGCCAAAGAGACAACGCTCGCAACTGTGGTACATGTTCCTATTTTGTGTAGAGATATAAACACAGTGATAGACGCATGTTCAACAATTACCAATCTATATTTAGTTCTAGTACAGCTACAAGATTTCTAAGGGTTAAGAACTGAAGCAAGTCGTTAGAAAGAAAGCAAATTATTTTTTCACTTCATTTTTTGAAACGAAATTCTAGCTAATATGAAGACAAAAGATAATTAGATCTATATTTCTCATCTGATCACATGTAACAATTTAAGGAACTAACACATCAGCCAGAGCAGATTACCCAAGTGTATCTACATTGAGAAGTTTTTTTGCGGGGAATATACCTCGAGAATTTGATCCAACTACAATTTCACTGGACATGCCTGATTAAGACATCAGCGAATCAGCAGCAGCCTTCGGAGGATGATGAATACCCAAATTGTAGGAACGTTTAGAAGAGGAGGCTTTTCCAATCTGAATCTGGTCAAGAGTAACCGCAAGAAAAACAGAGGCGGCAGGACGGCGGCGCTGATCATGGGAATTTTTTATTCCTTTTTTTAGACAAGGTAGATTGTTTTTTGAGGGATTTGTTTGAGTATTAGAGAGAAGCTTTTTGTAGAGAGAGAGATTTGTTCAGAGAGGCAATACTCAGGCGAGATGAGCTAGGCTTCATTGGGCTTTCCTGTGGGCCTTTCTATTATTGTCACGCATGTCCGGTGAATTTGATCCTGATTGAGAATTAGGGGGGGGCCAACACGTGATGTCATTGCTAATGCTGGCCGCTGTTACGGAAACTACTCGATCGATAGGGGGGGGGGGGGGGGGGGGGGCAGGCCCTGCTCGCCCCCCTTGGCTCCGCCACTGATCACAGAGTAAAGCAAGCGGACATTGCATTGGTAAGTCCAAAGGTTCTCTTCGAGTTAGCTGTTGCTATACTAATCACATCTATAAATATAGGGAAGGACATCCATTCATGTAAAAACTGGTAGACAACATTGCCAATGAAACACAATAAAAAGACAATCTATACAACATGTGTTTAGCTAATTGATGTTACTTGGTATACTCTAGAACGACCTAATCTTGTAAGTATAGCGCAACTTACTTCCATGCACGGGATGAATCTCTGTATTTTTTGTCTATTTCATCCGCCAAGCCACGAAACGATGGTCCACAACACGAAAGGAATATTTCGTTGCCTTGATTCAATAAATTCCAGGTAAATAATCATGTCCCATAAACTTATCTAAATGTGCTTTGGGTATGGAGCCTTGCATGGAGCAACCCTGCATCCAAATTTCAAGAAAGAGTTATCACAAACCCCAACTTCCAAAGAACATTGTAGGATAATCACACAAATAGAATAGGACAAACAGAACGACATAAACAGAAATTAGAAACACCAAGGGAAAAGCAAGGACCAATCTTTATCTTTTTCTAAGATGTCCATTGCTTCGTCTTAGTGCGTACAACGGTGGAGCGCCATGGTGAACAACTAATTTCATCCACTATATGGTAAAGGTAGGTAAAACAGGATTCTTTTGAAGCTAATCAGATAGTGTAGACTGAGTTGTTAGCAATATGTGCACACCTTTGGAAGGAAGAAAACCTTGGTTTAATAGATGTCCAGAACTCTTTACTGAACATAGAAAAATATGTACAGAACACAATAGCCCATTTTCACAGTAGTGAAATAACATGCGTCTACATAAATAAGACAACAGCTGCTAATGAGGTACCGAAACCATGTGTAACCTGCATCCAAAAATCTCAATGACAACACCCCAAGGATTGTGTGATTTCACCATGGAACCAACATACACGGCACTAAATCTGGCGATGGTTCAAATGTATGAAATCACCTTCAAACAGGAACACAAACCAAGAATCAAAGAAAAAATATATTGCTCGTACAGATCTCATCATAACATTCACTTATATAGCACTTATTGATGCCAAAAGAAAACTTGTCTTACTTCATGTAATCAGTACCATAAAACTTCCCTTTTATTCTAACCAGCAAAAGGGGAAAAGGTCCCTGCTCACCCCATCTAAAATAACAGAGCACTAGAGCCTACAAACCAGGAACCACATGAACAGAAAAAGAAAAGGCAAACCAACCATCTTCAATACAAACTGCCAAGCTCAGTTTAACCATATACTAACATGCACCTACCCTTTCATCCACCATGAAAGAATGGCATCGAATCAACTCGTTCTTCACACAATGTAGGCCGACAAAACTAAATAGAATAGCCATAGCATCAGCAAGACACACAAATCATGGATCGACCAACAAAAAAAAGTACCTCACACTGAATTAAAGTAGACCAAACTGCAAAACCAATAGGTCTAGTGTTGATAGTTCAGGGAGTTCAATGGGGATAATTCAGACATCACATAATGATTAATCTCACTACAAAGCTAGTGATGCTAATGTTTACGTTATAAGCCTTATGATACAGGTAGCATTTAGATGTGTGCATATAGATGCACGGAATAATGGACATGAGAGTATTAAAGAACAATGAAAAGGACCATGCCAATGATTGACGCTAGTAGAAAAAAATCAGAAGAAACCCGCACTTGAGTGAACTGAATATCATGCATATAATTGGATTCTCTAGATGAAAATAGCATGTGTGCTAAAACAATATTATCTCATATCTCACAAAAATCACCGACTTCCTGTTTTTGGAAGCCATTTATGAAAAATTTAGTTCCATATTTGTTGTAACTTAAAACATCATAGATTATGAGGAATTACAAATCAAGACAGTTAGCTAGAGTGTGCTCTTACCTGAATTGGCTGGTCTGCGACAACAAAAAACACAGAGAAATGATTATGGTTCATGGTCGCACACGTTTCCTCTCTGCAAACCGTGTCGGAAGTACATGTATATCACACACGTTTGTGCTTTACAGACCATGTGCGCCGTAACGACATGGAGAGCATATTTTGACCCTAATTAAATCACTGCTATTTAAATTTGTACTAAATTTGAATTTGAAAGCTGGCTATAACTTTATTCATATCCATCAGGTTAAACAACCAATGCATTATTCGATTCACAGATACACATGTTCAAGAATTACATAAGCACCAAATAAAGAATGATGAACCAGGGTTGTATACTTGTACTATTAAACACGGTAAAGAAAGATGCAAAAGACATTCTGGTTGCTGAACAAGGTGAAGCGGAATGCCCATATTGTGCTCTCCTCCATGCAGAAGGCACGCACGACTTTGTCCAGCCCCTTGTGATGGCCGACCGCCCATCCTTCACTATCTTCATGACTCTTGAGGGCATCTAGATAGTCATCGTGTTATGGTAGAAATACTTTAACCTTTGCATGCCCACTAATCATGTAGTTTGAGAGGTAATCTTGAGTAAACTGCTTCGAGAACAGCTGCAAAGAAAAAAGATTCGGGCATTGTCATGTAACACAACTCATTATGGGCAGTAAAAGGAAGGTTACAGAGTTCTTACTTACCATGCTGCAGTTCACTGTTGTCTTGCATAAAGTGTAAACAAACAGTTTGATTGACATTTTTTGACCCATTTTAATAACAATCTTTATCAGTTTCCTCTCTTGAAGCTGGGTCATGAAAGGGTCGAAGTACGGATCTTTACCAATGACATGTACCTAGAAGCACCAAGTTAACTTTAGAAGCTAAACATCAATTGCAATATGATGTAGTACAACACTCCCCCATCCCATTATATAAGATCTTATAGCATTCAATATATTCACGGCGTGGATGAATAAACATCTTATATTATGGGGCAGAGGGAGTTTATTACGTTTCTACAAATATCAGCCAATTAACTGCAGTTAACTACTGCTGTGTTGTTGGTGTTTTGCTACTCTTCTATGTATATCTAGACATCATCAGAATGTTAAGGTAACACTCTTGGTTTGAGACTACGTTTGCCAAAGGTTGCCACACCTAAGGTTATGTGACGCCCGGATATTTAAGCTACAGTGAACCTCTGCTAATGATGCCATGTCACCCCGATTACTGTTGCTAATCTCGCGTTAGTTTGAAACCAGTTCAGATTCAAATTCAAAATCAAGCGAACAACAAAAGTTTTCAAACATTAAAACTAAAATGTTCTAGATGTGATGAATAATTCATGAGTAATAATGGTGGAGAAACCAACATTTCTTATAATATTTAAATTCACTAAAATAAGCAAAGCTTAGGGCAAAACAATTAATTTAATGCCTTTTATAGAGTTATAATAATATAACTAAATTAGTAGTGTGCGAAAATAATTATGGCAGAGGCCTAATTAGTAATACTAATTTAGGTGCTAACTTGGTATTTTATAAAACTAAAATAATAGAAACTTTAAATGAAAACAGTAAATAAATAAAAGAAAAATAGAAAAGGAAAAGCAAATCAAGAGAAAAAAGGGAACAGAGGAACCCCCCTGCCCACCTGGGCCTCAGCCCAGTCGGCTGGCCCAACCCCACTTGCCTACTAAACCCCCGAGGCCGAAACCCTAACCCACGACCCCCACTCACTCCTCCCACTCCCCCCGATTGGATCGGGGGCTTGACCCGCCCTGACCCCATCACCTCGACGCCGCGTCGATGCCGTCCGGAGCCCGCGCCGATGCCGTTCGAAGCCCGCACCGCCGCCTGGACCTCGCCGGACGCCACTGCCGGCCTGCCTCCTCAACGCATGTCGTCCCCGTCCCACACCTCGCGCCCCGTTGCCAGTTACCCTACGGCCCCGATGTGAGCGCCTCCCCATGCTCCCTCTCCTCCTCTTCCCCCTGCCCCGCTAGACATCGTGGCCCGGCCACGCCCTGGCCGCGCGCGCACGCACTCGCGCACCGGCGCCTCGCTCGCGCCCAGCGCCCGCGGCGGCCGCGCCCTCCCTGGCACGCGCACGCCGCCCGCTTGCTCTCCCCCACCCCCGCGCGCCAACTGTCGTCGCTGCCCCCTGTCTACGCCTCCGACGCGCTCGCGCAGGCGCCACGCCTTTCGCCCGTCGGCGTCGTCGCTCCTCGCGTGCTGCTCGCCGTCCACCGCTGCTTGCCGCGCCCTCCCTCTGTAGCCAGCGCCGCTACGCCTCGCGCTCGCCCGCTCCTCCCGCTGGCCGCCCTTTGCTTCCCCTGCTCGCCGCAGCCGCCGGCGACCCAGCGCCTCCACTAGCCTAGGCGAGGGCCCAAACGGGCTGACGCCCGCACTGCCCGCCAGCGCCCGTGCCCGTTAGGGCCCTCTAGCCCATTGACGGCCGGGCCCCATGCCACAAAATGTTTTAATCAAAAAAAAGAATCCAAAAAATAAAATAAATAATAAATAAATACTTAATTAATTAAAGAATTAATTAACTTAATTAATTCTGATTAGATTAACCTAATCAATTAATTAAACTTATTTAATCCTGCTTAATAAAACCCTAATTAACATGTTAGTCTATGACAGGTGGGTCCCATTGGACCCACAACCTAGGTTTGACTCTGGTCAGCTGGGTTTGACCTTCTGACGTCATGGTGATGTCATGCTGACATCACCTTTCACTATTCTGGATAATGTTCGATTTAAATAATAAAATAAATTTCAAAAATGCATAAAACTTTGATAAATCATAGAAAATAAATCGTAGCTCGAATGGGAAAACTTTGTACATGAAAGTTGCTCAGAACGACGAGACGAATCCGGATACGCAGCCCGTTCGTCCGCCACACACCCCTAGCATATCGAACACACAACTTTCCCCCTCCGGTTCATCTGTCCGAAAACGCGAAACACCGGGGATACTTTCCCGGATATTTTCTCCCTTCGCCGGTATCACCTATCCCCGCGTTAGATTACCCCTGGCACCGCGTATTGCCTTGTTATATTTTGTGTGATGCTTTGTTGCTTCGTATTTACTGTTTCTTCCCCCTCTTCTTCTCCGATAGACCCTGAGACCGGCGCCGCTGCTACCCAGTACGACTACGGTGTTGACGACCCCTCCTTCTCGGCTGAGCTTCCAGGCAAGCCCCCCCTTGATCACCAGATATCGCCTATTCCTTCTCTATACTGCTTGCATTAGAGTAGTGTAGCATGTTACTGCTTTCGGTTAATCCTATTCTGATGCATAGCCTGTCATTGTTGCTACAGTTGTTACCCTTACTTGCTATCCTACTGCTTAGAATAGGATGCTAGTGTTCCATCAGTGGCCCTACTCTCTTGTCCGTCTGCCATGCTATACTACTGGGCCGTGATCACTAGGGAGGTGATCACGGGTATATACTATATACTTTATATACATGACACATGTGGTGACTAAAGTCGGGTCAGCTCGTTGAGTACCCGCAAGTGATTCTGATGAGGGGGCTGGAAGGACAGGTGGCTCCATCCCGGTAGAGGTAGGCCTGGGTTCCTGACGGCCCCCGACTGTTACTTTGTGGCGGAGCGACAGGGCAGGTTGAGACCACCTAGGAGAGAGGTGGGCCTGGCCCTGGTCGGTGTCCGCGGATACTTAAAAATAACACGCTTAACGAGTTCTTGGTATTTGATCTGAGTCTGGCCATTTGGTCTATATGCACTAACCAACTACGTGGGAAAGTTATGGGCACTCGATGTCGTGGTATCAGCCGAAGCCTTCGTGACGTCAGCGACTGAGCGGCGCGCGCCGCATTGGACCGTAAGCTCGTGCTTGTATTAAGGGGGCTAAGTCTGCTTCTGGCCGTGTACGCAATGTGCAGGTGTGCAATGGGCGATGGGCCCAGACCCCCGCGCTGACCTCTCTGTTATGCCTAGGTAGGGCTGCGACGTGTTGATCTTACGAGGCCGGGCATGACCCAGGAAAGTGTGTCCGGCCAAATGGGATCGAGCGTGTTGGGTTATGTGGTGCACCCCTGCAGGGAAGTTTATCTATTCGAATAGCCGTGATCTTCGGTAACAGGACGACTTGGAGTTGTACCTTGACCTTATGACAACTAGAACTGGATACTTAATAAAACGCACCCTTCCAAGTGCCATATATAATCCGGTGATCGCTCTCTAATAGGGCAACGAGGAGGGGATCGCCGGGTAGGATTATGCTATGCGATGCTACTTGGTGAACTTACCATCTAGTCTCTTCTACATGCTGCAAGATGGAGGCTGCCAGAAGCGTAGTCTTCGACAGGATTAGCTATCCCCCTCTTATTCTGGCATTCTGCAGTTCAGTCCACCGATATGGCCCTTTACACATATACTCATGCATATGTAGTGTAGCTCCTTGCTTGCGAGTACTTTGGATGACTACTCACGGTTGCTTTTCTCCCTCTTTTCCCCCTTTCCTTTCTACCTGGTTGTCGCAACTAGATGCTGGAGCCCAGGAGCTTGGCACCACCGTCGACGACGACTCCTACTACACCGGAGGTGCCTACTACTACGTGCAGGCCGCTGACGACGACCATGAGTAGTTTAGGAGGATCCCAGGCAGGAGGCCTGCGCCTCTTTCGATCTGTATCCCAATTTGTGCTAGCCATCTTATGGCACCTTGTTTAACTTATGTCTGTACTCAGATATTGTTGCTTCCGCTGACTCGTCTATGATCGGGCACTTTAGAGTTGTGTTGTGATATCTTCCCGTGAGTCCCTGATCTTGATCGTACACGTTTGCGTGCATGATTAGTGTACGATTGAATCGGAGGCGTCACAGGTTAGGTGTGTGTTTGGTTCAAGCCACATCTTAGGCAAGCCACACTATGTTACCACATCACATACACTCAAAAAGTGTGGCAAGATTCTCTTAGGCGTGCCAACTTGTGGCTCACATTTTGAAGAACTAACCCTTTCGCAAGTTTGGCAATATTGTATGGCAAAGTGTGGCACTCCTAGGCCTAGAACCAAACAACCCTTCCTTGTTGCTGTGTGGCCTAGGATTGCATTTAGTCATTCAGTACAATGCTTCTTGCTATGTAGCCTCAGATATGTTAGATATGGCCCTAGTTAACCTACCAATAAATGTGTTAAAAATATATTCAGTTAAATGTCTGATTCAATGATTAATCCCTTACCAGCCCCCGGCCTATATGGTACCAGCTACCAATATCCTGAACAGTGAGTATATATAAGCCATGGGATGAAACTAACCTTGATGGTAAGCAACAGATGTTCCCAATACTGTACTCTGTAAGTACATCTAAAGGCATGTTAAGCACAAACAGGCTAAACATCAACCAAATATATCCATTGTAGAGAACATAATCTCCAAATGATAGCTTCATGGTGAAGGTTTAAGCACGCTAGTTAAGAAAAATAAGAAGTGGAAAGGTGTGTTATTAACTACAACATGCCTAATATTTAAAAACAAGCAAACATAGTCATTCAAAATTGTATTGTGCAGGTCTAAGTACACTAGTTATTGTTAAATCAAATGAAAAGGTGTGTTAAATACTCCCCCCGGTCCTTTTTACTCTGCATATAAGAATTGTCTGAAGTCAAACTTCATAAAGTTTAACCTTATTTATATGAAAAAAATATCAACATCTACCATGCTAAAGTTCTACAATATGAAAATTTAAGTCATGACACATCTACCGATATTGATTTCATATTGTGAATGTTGGTATTTTTTCTATAAAGTTGGTCAAACATTACGAGGCTTGACTTTAGACAAATCTTATATGCGAACTAAAAAGGACCGAGAGAGTACAACATGCTTAACAACAACCAAATATAGTCATTCATAGAGCTATTGTTAAAATTGGTATTGATGAAATTGAACTGCACATTTCATACTAGCACATATAGAACATCACATTGTGAATAGCTGAAATAAACAAGGCATACTACGAACAACCAAAGATGGCAATTGAAACTGGACATATGCTAACTACAAACAACCGAACAACCAAAAACCATAGAAATAAACAAGGCGTAATGCAAGCAACCAAATATAGCAATAAATACTGAACATGTTCTCACTACAACAGGGGATCGAGAAAACAAATCATGGGATACCCCTGGTGAAGAGGCACGGCAAAACAAATCATGGGTTTCCTCACTTGTCATAGATTGGCTCCTCCTCGTGGTCGCTGTCGATGAGGTCTGACTTGGTAGCTGAGGATCCCAAGCCAGTGTAGCAGAACGTGTCCTTCAGAAATGACAAAAGGCGCTCCATGGCGATGAAGGATGGAAAATTCTTCATAACAAGTCGTAGGAGATCGGCGGCAGGGCCATGGATGAGATCGACGGTTGTCAAACATGAGGGGCTGGGGGTGGGCAACTTAACCTGTGACATAGCCCACGTCAAGCCATCGCTGTCAACGACCTCGATGTTGTAGCCGACGTCCGTGACATGCTAGAATACTCTAGGCCGCTAATTGAAAGGCTGCGTCCAGTCATCGTTGTCAGCTTCCTTGGCGGCCACCTTGCCGACGTCGGGTGAAGAGGCCGCTATAAAGCTCTTTTGGGCCATTCGTTCCTCGAGCTCCCCGGGAAGCGTATCCATGCTTAGGCTGCGACGCTCTAGAGTGGGGAGGGAGGTGGGAATGGGGATATGTGGGTAAGGGGTGTTTCGCATGTGTCATCTAAGAAACTCAGGGCGGGGAGGGTATGTATATCGGTGGGTAACCTGCACAGGACAACCGACAGAGGTTGACGATGGAGGCGGCGCGGCGGCGGCGGAGGCGGCGACCTAGCTAGGTTTGGAAACAGGGAGGGGTGGTGTGTATGTGTGTGAGCGGGGGATTTGGGGTGAGCGAAGTGTTGGGGATCGTAGCAGAAATTTAAAATTTTCTACGCATCACCAAGATCAATCTATGGAGTAATCTAGCAACAAGGGGAAGGAGAGTGCATCTACATACCCTTGTAGATCGCTAAGAGGAAGCATTGCAAGAACGCAGATGAAGGAGTCATACTCGTAGCGATTCAGATCGCGGTTGATTCCGATCTAAGCACCGAACCACGACGCCTCCGCGTTCAACACACGTGCAGCCCGGTGACGTCTCCTACGCCTTGATCCAACAAGGGGAGAAGGAGAGGTTGGGGAAGACTCCGTCCAGTAGCAGCACGACGGCGTGGTGGTGGTGGAGGAGCGCGGAACTCTAGCAGGGCTTCGCCAAGCACTGCGAGAGACGAGGAGGGAGAGAGGTAGGGCTGCGCCAAGAGGGAGATTATCTCGTGTGTGTTGCAACCCCCAATACCTCAAGTATATATAGGGGAAGGGGAAGGGCTGCGCCCCCATCTAGGGTTCCCTCCCTAGGGGTGGCGGCAGCCCCAAAACCCATCTAGGGTTGCGGCCAAGGGGGGAGAGAGAGGAGGCGCACCTAGGGTGGGCCTTAAGGCCCATCTGCCCTAGGGTTTGCCCCCTCCCCTCTAGGAGGCGCCTTGGGCCTTGGTGGGAGGCGCCCCAGCCCACCTAGGGGCTGGTCCCTTCCCACTAATGGCCCATGTAGGCCTCCGGGGCTGGTGGCCCCTCCTGGTGGACCCCCGGACCCCTCTGGTGGTCCCGGTACACTACCGGTGATGCCCGAAACATTTCCGGTGGCCAAAACCATACTTCCTATATATTAATCTTTACCTCCGGACCATTCCGGAACTCCTCGTGACGTCCGGGATCTCATCCGGGACTCCAAACAACATTCGGTAACCGCGTACATACTTTCCCTATAACCCTAGCGTCATCGAACCTTAAGTGTGTAGACCCTACGGGTTCGGGAGTCATGCAGACATGGCCGAGACAACTCTCCGGTCAATAACCAACAGCGGGATCTGGATACCCATGTTGGCTCCCACATGCTCCACGATGATCTCACCGAATGAACCACGATGTCAAGGATTTAATCAATCCCGTATACAATTCCCTTTGTCTAGCGGTATAGTACTTGCCCGAGATTCGATCGTCGGTATCCCGATACCTTGTTCAATCTCGTTACCGGCAAGTCTCTTTACTCGTTCCGTAACACATCATCCCGTGATCAACTCCTTGGTCACATTGTGCACATTATGATGATGTCCTACCGAGTGGGCCCAGAGATATCTCTCCGTTTACATGGAGTGACAAATCCCAGTCTCGATTCGTGCCAACCCAACAGACACTTTCGAAGATACCTGTAGTGTACCTTTATAGCCACCCAGTTACGTTGTGACGTTTGGCACACCCAAAGCACTCCTACGGTATCCGGGAGTTGCACAATCTCATGGTCGAAGGAAATGATACTGGACATTAGAAAAGCTTTAGCATACGAACTACACGATCTTGTGCTAGGCTTAGGATTGGGTCTTGTCCATCACATCATTCTCCTAATGATGTGATCCCGTTATCAACGACATCCAATGTCCATGGTCAGGAAACTGTAACCATCTATTGATCAACGAGCCAGTCAACTAGAGGCTTACTAGGGACATGGTGTTGTCTATGTATCCACACATGTATGTGAGTTTCCTATCAATACAATTCTAGCATGGATAATAAACGATTATCATGAACAATGAAATATAATAATAACCAATTTATTATTGCCTCTAGGGCATATTTCCAATAGTCTCCCACTTGCACTAGAGTCAATAATCTAGTTCACATCGCCATGTGATTAACACTCACAGGTCACATCGCCATGTGACCAACATCCAAGAGTCTACTAGACTCAATGATCTAGTTCACATCACTATGTGATAAACACTCAAAGAGTTCTGGGTTTGATGATGTTATGCTTGTGAGAGAGGTTGTAGTCAACGGGTCTTGCCATATTCAGATCCCTATGTATTTCGCAAAACTTTATGTCATATCGTAGATGCTGCTACCACGTTCCACTTGGAGCTATTCCAAATTGTTGCTCCATTATACGTATCCGGTATCTCTACTCAAAGCTATCCGGATAGGTGTTAAGCTTGCATCGACGTAACTCTTTACGTCGAACTCTTTATCACCTCCATAACCGAGAAACATTTCCTTATTCCTCTAAGGACAATTTTGACCGTTATCTGGTGATCCAGTCCTAGATCACCTTTGTACCCTCTTGCCAGACATGTGGCAAGGCACACATCAGGTGCGGTACTCAGCACGGCATACCGTATAGAGCCTATGACAAGAGCATAGGGGACGACCTTCGTCCTTCCTCTTTCTTCTGCCGTGGTCAATCTTCGAGTCTTACTCAACTTCACACCTTACAACTTAGGTAAGAACCCCTTCTTTGACTGATCTATTTTGAACTCCTTCAAAAACATGTCAAGGTGTGCGTTCTTTGAAAGTATCATCAGGCGTTTTGATCTATCTCTATAGATCTTGATGCCCAATATGCAAGCAGCTTTATCCAGGTCTTCCTTTGAAAATCACTCTTCAAACAACCGTTTATGCTTTCCAGAAATTCTACATTGTTTCAGATCAACAATATGTCATCCACATATACTTATCAGAAATGTTGTAGTGCTCCCACTCACTTTCTTGTAAATACAAGTTTCTAGCAAACATTGTATAAATCTAAAAGCTTTGATCACTCTATCAAAGCATGTATTCTGACTCCGAGATGCTTGCTCTAGTCCATAGAAGGATTGCTGGAGCTAGCATACCTTTTAGCATCCTTAGGATCGACAAAACCTTTTATTGTATCACATACAACCTTTTCTTATGGAAACTGGTAAGAAAAGTTGTTTTGACATCCATCTGTCAGATTTCATAAACGAAAAATACAGCTAATGCTAACATGATTCCGACGGACTTAAGCATCGCTACGGGTGAGAAATTCTCATCATAGTCAACTCCTTGAACTTGTGAAAAGACTCTTTCCCACAAGTCGAGCTTCATAGATAGTAACATTACCGCCCACGTCCATCTTCTTCTTAAAGATCCATTTATCTCAATGGCTTGCCGATCAACGGGCAAGTCCACCAAAGTCCATACTTTGTTCTGATACATGGATCCTATCTCGGATTTCATGGCTTCTAACCATTTGTCGGAATACGGGCCCACCATCGCTTCTCCATAGCTCGTAGGTTCATTGTTGTCTAACAACATGATATCTAAGACAGGATCACCGCACCACTCAGGAGTAGCACATATCCTTGTCGACCTACGAGGTTCGATAGCAACTTGATCCGAAGCTTCATGATCACTATCATTAACTTCCTATTCAACAGACATAGGCGCCACAGAAAACATCTTTCTGTGTTGCATCATTTTCTGGTTGTGTCACAACCCTAGAAATCTTTTTGTAATTAGTGGCATTGCATCCATGCATCATTTTCATTTTCAATTAATCTTGAAATGGGGATGCTTAAACCCTAGCACCAAATGAATTCAACTAGGGTCAAAATAAAATCTTTTTCATTGAACTCAAAATGGCCTCTAAAAATGTTCAACATTTTTGGATTGAGGTGGAAGCATCTACCAAAAAATGTTTACATTTTTGCAGGACATATTTGGGCTTTGAATTAATTCAAACATATTTGATTTGGAGCTATTTAAATGATATATATATATTTTAAGTGCTCCAAAAATGCTGGAAGTTGTTATGGGTCATTAGAATAACTCAGATAGCACCCCTAATTATTTCCAGGATTTTATTAAATGGTTTAGTATTTTACTAAACCAAAACAGAATAAAAGAAATAGAAAAACAGAATCAGCAGAGAGAGAGAGAACAACACCTGGGCCTCTTACCTGGCACCCACCAAAGCCCACCTGGCTGGCCCAGCTGGCCAGCCCAGCCCACTGGCCTCCCCCCCTGTCGTCTTCCTCGCGACAGAAGGACGCCGGGCGTGTGCCCCGTGCGCGCGGCCACGCGCTCCGGCCACCTCCTGCTTGCCGCACCCCCTCGACGCCTGGACGCCTCTGGGAGACGCCACGACACCCCCGGGACCCTCTCACACTCTCCCAACCTCTTTCCCCTCCTCTGCTCTCTCTCCCCCTCGCGCACTGCAGCGCCGCCGAGCACCACCACGGCCACTGCCTCCCCCTCGCTTCCTCGACTGGCTCAAGAGCTCCGCCTCGTCGCCCTGGACCTCTCCGCCGACCCACGCGACTCCAAACGCCGCCGAACGCCGTCGTCGCCCTCGTCTTCAACCTCGGGCACCCGAGCCGTCTCCGGTCGATTCGGCGCCGCTAGGACCTCCCCGAGCTCGCTGACCCCCTCTTCGGCACCGTTGTGAGCTCCTACGCCCCTCGCCCCTCTCCCCGTCGACGCGTTCGTCCTCTAGCCCCGATCCCCAACCATGACCGAGCATCTCGCCGCCGGCCATGGCGTAGCCGTGGCCACAGCCGCGCAAGCTCGCAGCCGAGCACCCCAACGTGCTCAGGGCGGCCCTAGGATCCTAACTCGACCAACCTCTGCTCCATTTGTCCATCGTAGCAACGAATCCGTCGTCACCCAAACTCCGGCCGCCGCGGAAGCGGACACCGCCGTCGCTCTAGGTCGTCTCCGACGACCCCACTAGCATCAGCAGACACACACGAGGCCCAGGGTTCCAACGGTGCCATCCGCGCCTCAAACCGTGGCCGGAGCAACGTTCCCGACGCCTCCGCCGTGCGGAATGGTTGCCGCCGGCCAGATTCCGGCAAGGCCGACGTGGCGACATCATTTGTTGCTAATGAGCCCACTAATGACCCCTCTAGAGCCACTGACGTGTGGGACCCTATGACTAATTAGGTTAGTCTAATTTTCTGTTAGGATTAGTACTAATACGTGAGGACCCCACGTGTCAGCTTTGACTTTGGTCAAGTCAACGTTGACTGGTCCCACTTGTCATCCACCCAACCCAGCTCTGTGAAACTGACTAGTGGGACCCACTGGTCAAGTTTGACCTAGACCTGGCGTGTTGACCTGCTGAGGTCAGCACGACATAATGCTGATGCAATAATGTAATTTCTGGATTTATTTCTATTCAGGAAATCCCAGAAAATGTTATTAACTTCTAAAAATCATATAAAATCAACCGTAGCTCAGAATGAAATAAATTATATATGAAAAATTATCAAAAAAATTCAAGGAATCTGAATATGGCATTTTCATGCATGTTTGAACAACTTAACCTCACTGTTTAGTCCAAAACATGATAATGCACTATTTGAATTCATAGTTTGAATTTGAATTTGAACCTTGAGTTCAAATCAACCCAAACCTTTCTGCTACTAGTTGCATTAGCTCAAATCCCATCATATTGCCATGTCATGATCATGCATCATATTGTTGCATTGCATTGATTGTGTTCCCTCTTGTTTGCCGGTGGTTGTTCCCCCTCGATAGGTGTATGTTTCAGCAATGAGTTCGATGACACCGATGAAGAGCTTTACTATCTTCAGAAGTGCCAGGCAAGCAAAAACCCCTTGTTCATTCCGATACTAACCCACTCTCTCGCTCCTGCTCTCTTTTACTGCATTAGGACAACAACGATTCAACTGTTACATGCTGCGGTAGTTGAACCCCTTTCCTTTGCATGGCCTGTCATTGCCACAGTAAATAGATGAAACTCACTAGCATGAGTAGGAGTTGTTTGAGCCCCGATGTGCCTACTCATTCATGTTTGCTTGTCATGCCTGCTATTGCTTAGAGTTGTGTCAGGTCTGATTCATCGGGAATGAATTGGAATGGTGATGAACATGTCCTACCATTGAGAGCTAAGTGTGTGAACACGATTTGGTAAAGGTAGCGGTGAGAGGCCATGTAGGAGTACATGGTGGGTTGTCTCATTGAAACCATCCTCAGGAACTGAGTTCTGTGTCTGTGATCCATGAACAGCTACTACCACTCATTGGGATCCTTAATTGACCCTCTCGGCTTCTTGATCACCCTAGTACTCTGTCCAGGAGTTGCAACTAGTTTCTGGTGTTTGTAGGTTATGTGTTGGCGGCCGTGCATAGCGCTGACCCTAGGGGTGGGCTATGTTGCGGTAGATACACCGTGGCACGATGTACCGGGCGCCCGTTTGGTGTCTCGGGAACCCTGTTAACATCATTCGGGGCCGTATGTGGAAACCTCGGCCGGACTCCCTGCGGATGGAACCTGGATAGGCGATAAACCTGGACTAGAGACTTAAGTGTTTAGGTAGGCCGTGGCCGACACCCTCGCCAGGCTTCCGCTTGAAGGTTGCCGAGATACATGACGTGTATATGGTGGTAAGTGGTGGGAGCGTGTGTGAAGAAGTACACCCCTGCAGGGTTAACATTATCAATTCGAATAGCCGGATTCCTCGGATATGGAAACTTGGACCCCTTACATAGTTCATAGACAAGTGAAAGTGGATACTCTAAAACTCGCAAGATAAGCGTGAGTGCTATGGATGGCGTTCTCGCAGGGAGACGGGAGCGGATCCATAGTGGTGTATTGATATGGTGAATTTGTGGACTCGTGTGCGCCACCTCAAACGAGTTACTTGCAGTCGTAGTTCAGGTTAGCGACTGAGTCAAAGCGGGCTTGCTGCAGTTAAACTCCTCCACCCCCTTATTGATACCGATTCATATGTAGATAGTTCTGATGTAAGTCTTGCTGGGTACATTTGTACTCACGTTTGCCTATTTTATGTTTTGCAGAGAGATGTCAGTCTTGCTAGTAGTTCCGTGTGGACTTCGACGTTTAGCTTGATACCTCAGCTACGATCTTGTGCCCTCGGCAGGATCTGGTAGATAGTCAGGCTTCTTAGCCTTTTTCATTTGTAGATGTTTGTACTCAGACATGTTAAGCTTCCGCATGTGCTTTGCATTGTATGCTATGATTGTTGGGTCATGAGACCCATGTTTGTAATATCTCGCTCCTCGGAGCCTAATGAATAAATACTTGAGTTGTAGAGTTATGTTGTGATGCCATGTTGTATTTACACATATCGAGCATATTGTGTGTATGATTGAAATGCTTGGTATGTGTGGGATCCGACAATCTAGTTGTTTATCCCTGGCAGCCTCTCTTATGGGGAAATGTAGTCTAGTGCTTCCATGAGCCATAGTAGTCCGCTACAGCCCGGTTCACCGGAGTCCTGCTAGCCCAACACTACTGCTCAGGACACTTGACTGGCCGGCATGTGTTTCACTTCGTTCCTGTGTCTGTCCCTTCGGGGAAATGTCACGCGGTGACATCCGGAGTCCTGCCTAGCCTGCTACAGCCCGGGTTCCCGGAGTCCTGTTAGCCCAGTGCTATAGCCCGGATTCACACGCTGCTGACCGACATGCTCGATGTGATTCATGTATGCCTGTCCCCATAGGTTAGTGCCGCTTTGGGTTCACGACTAGCCATGTCGGCCCGGGTTCTCTATCATATGGATGCTAGCGACACTATCATATATGTGAGCCAAAAGGCGCAAATGGTCCCGGGCCATGGTAAGGCGACACCCGTGGGAATACCGTGCGTGAGGCCGCAAAGTGATATGAGGTGTTACTGGCTAGATCGATGTGACTTGGAATCGGGGTCCTGATAGCTTTGGTATCAGAGCCTGACTGCCTGTAGGATTACCAAGGCAAACTGGTCGAAGTCGAGTCTGGAAATGCTTTAGTTATGTAAGGGAATTGATTGTGGAAGGGAACGTAAGGCTCTTTTTACTCCTTATACCTCATGCCCTCTGATCTGAGTCATCCTCTTCTTTTCTACGGGAATTAAGAACTAGGCCTTCTCATCTATCTATCAGGATGACGTGTTACTAATCCATAGACTTATAGAATTGATAGTTTCAAGCTTCAGTTCCGTTCCTACTACTTCCGTACGTTGACAGTTGATCTCAGAACCTTGATATTGTGTTGTTGAGTGGTTATGCCACCATTTTGCAGGATGTCTCAAATCATTTTGAGCATTTACAGCCGTTATGCTGTCCGAGTCGTCCCAGGTTTCCAAACAATCTATTGCATTTGCAAAATCCTTTCCCTCTGGTTTTCGATGTTCCTCTAGGCCAGGTTAATCACACTAATTGTGAGTTGAGGTATTCTATTGCCTCGACATATATGTTGGAATTATTATTATGACCCTAGATGTCTTAGAGTGCCACCTAGTAATCGAACCATGTTTTGCGTTTCCAGTGTGATGATTCTGGCCGTTATTCTTGAAAGCATTCCGTGATGCCATTTAGTTAGTAGGCATTCTATTCCTGGGTTTTGAACCCGAGACTCACCCTACTTGCTTCATGTTGATAGTGTTTGCTAGTTCCTTAGGACATTAGTAAACCTTGTGATAGACCTCGAGGTTCGTGGTACATCATTCTTCCAGTACCATGAACCAATATGGTAGAAGTTCTTGAACCAAAGATCACGACCAGAGCTCTTGATGAGTTCTCGATTCTATATTGTGACTCTGCCAGTTCTACCCTTCTGCATGGGTTATCCGGAAGAATTATGTTGAACTCGTTCGACATGCTAATCTATGCATCTACAACTCAGAAAGATATATGTTCCTTTGAGTTGTCCCTCTTTAGCTGTTATCTAACCTTCGTCTGTCAATTGTTGATCAAGAGTAATTGTGCATCCGTGTTATCGATGTTTATTATTCTTGTGGTCCGTCAAGCCATCCTATTCCATAATGACTAGGAGAAACAAACTCCAGAACCTCATCCATATCCAGGATTGTGTCAAAACAATTGTATTCCGCAGATCAAAATGCCAATCCAGCTTTTGCTTTGCTCTACCTTGGAGTGTTACCATCTTTATGTCAGGAGTGTCATGAGAATTGCACCACCTCTTATGAATTCTTGATGCAGTAATACTTCTTGCCATCATTGTTCATTCCTCGGTTCCGTGTTATTGAAACCGGAGTGCCGACAAGTGTACTGTGATGTGCGAAATCAATACTCCTAGCAACTCTGTTGCTTGGTAGTTAATGGACAATACTCTCATTCTTAGCGTGTTGGTTATTGAATCATCATCCTAAGATTGATCGTGCTACCTAGACCTTATTTCCGGTGCACTCTTTGTTCTTTGTGTTAGGATTGAATCCCTTGCTCTTATGATCATGTCGTCTTGCCTTGAGAAGCAGGATTGTTCCCGAGCTTAATAACATATCGGTGGTTCGTGATTTTTCGAATGTCTTCTCGGAAGTGTTACCAGGTTGTCACCTGACCGCTATGTTGAGTTCGTGATCAAGTTGGTTTTCTTATAAACCACCCTTCTCCAAGAACCTGTGTAGGATATCACTGAGCTAGTTGGTTGAGCTAGAGAACAACTTGGAGAGTTGGAAGATGAAAGCTTGTCCCGCTTAGTTCATCTCCAAAGGGATATCCTTGTGTGTTGTGTGTGTGTTGAAGAAAGATGATATCTTCATCGATTGTTCCTCATGATCAGTTGTTGGATCTATCTGTCTTGGCAAAACTTTGACTTGAGTATGGGCTATCCCCAAGTCAAATCAGAACCAACGATGTTCGTAATGTTGTCTTACTCGTGGTTCATCCCTCGAGCATACACTATTACATCTTTTGGTCCGACCAATGCTATCACCGTGTTCACATGATGGTGGAAGTCCAGTGATATGGAAATTCCGATGAGTTGCTATTGGGCCCATCAGCAGCATCTTGTCTCCCCCATGATTTGTGTTAAACATTAAGCTAGTGTTGGAAACTTTGTAAACAATGCCTTCATGTTCTGTTCATGAAGCATATGTTTGGATGAAAGAAGTGACTTCCTCTCATTCAAGTGCATTCGATGCAAGTTGCCGCCGTGAATTTGAGAGAGTTAGTTTTGCCTCCTTTGGAATCGTCCCAAGTCAGTCATGCATGTGCAAAGTATACTATGGTTTGGTAGATTAATTACCTCCACTCCATATGAATTCCGTAGCCCACCAAGCCACTGATTGACTTGTTCTACGTAAAGAAGTCTAATTTAAGTGCACAGGACTTTGATATCCTTGATGATGGTTCCCAACCAGGACTCGGTAGTGTTTCATTGTAAGACCACCATGTGGGCATGCTTGTCTGGGACAGCGTGTTCACGTATGTTTAGTAGAACCAGCTCATGTTTTGGAGCTTACTACCATAGTCCATTTCCTGAGAATCTCGCAATGTCATCTCGTCGATTTGTGTTGCAAACTTTCATTGTATTTCTAGACTTGACGAGTCTGGGATATCGTGTTACCAACCAGATCTGAATCTCGGGCAAATATGATGGTTGGAATTTTTCCAAGATCTATGATGTAGGCCCCGACAAGGCTGATGTTCTGGCCGACACACCTAGCCGGAAGGTCTATCATTGTAGGAACTTGATTGAGTTATTTGACCATCTTCTCCATGAGGATTTAGTGCAACTTATTCTAGGAGTTTTTCCTTGGGGGTTCTTGTGCTCTTAGTTTCTTCAGTTATTCTATAACTACTCAAAAGTGGAATCACTTTGAGTTTTTCTCCAGTTACTAGAATCATTCCCAGCATTTGCATTTTGTTCACACGCTGCTGACCGACATGCTCGATGTGATTCATGTATGCCTGTCCCCATAGGTTAGTGCCGCTTTGGGTTCACGACTAGCCATGTCGGCCCGGGTTCTCTATCATATGGATGCTAGCGACACTATCATATACGTGAGCCAAAAGGCGCAAACGGTCCCGGGCCATGGTAAGGCGACACCCGTGGGAATACCGTGCGTGAGGCCGCAAAGTGATATGAGGTGTTACCGGCTGGATCGATGTGACTTGGAATCGGGGTCCTGATAGGTTGAAATAAAGGTTCAACAACCTCATCAAGTTCTATCTTCCTCCCACTCAATTCTTTCGAGAGAAACTCCTTCTCGAGAAAGGACCCGTTCTTAGCGACAAACAATTTGCCCTCGGATCTAAGATAGAAGGTATACCCAACTGTCACCTTTGGGTATCCTATGAAGATGTGTTTGTCCACTTTTGGTTCGAGCTTCTCCGGCTGAAGCCTTAAGCATCGCAGCCCTAAACATTAAGAAACGGCAACTTTGGTTTCTTGCCAAACCAATGTTCATACGGTGTCGTCTCAACAGACTTATATGGTGTCCTATCTAAAGTGAATGCAGCTGTCTCTAATGCATATCCTCAAAATGAAAATGGTAGATCGGTAAGAGACATCATAGATCACACCATATCTCATAGGGTTTGATTACGACGTTCGAACACACCATTACCCTGTGGTGTTCCAGGTGGCTTCAACTGTGAAACAATTCCACAATGTCTTAAGTGTTTGCCAAACTCATAACTCAGAAATTCTCATTGATCAGATCATAGGAATTTGATCTTCTTGTTATGATGATTCTTAACCTCACTCTGAAATCGCTTGAACTTTTCAAACGTTTCAGACTTGTGCTTCATTAAGTAAATATACCTATATCTACTCAAATCGTCAGTGAAGATGAGAAAATAGCGATATTCACTGCACGCTTCAATTCTCATTGGATCACACGCATCAGCATGTATGATTTCCAACAAGTCACTTGCCCGTTTCATTGTACCTGAAAACGGGGTCTTAGTCATCCTGCCCATGAGGCATGGCTCGCATGTGTCAAGAGATTCAAAATCAAGTGACTCCAAACATCCATCAATATGGAGTTTCTTCATGCATCTTACGCCAATATGACCTAAGCGGCAGTGCCACAAGAAAGTGGTACTATCATTATTAACTCTACATCTTTTGGCGTGAACATGTGTATTACCACGACCGAGATTCAATGAACCATTCACATAGGGTGCATGACCATGAAAGGTATTATTCATGTAAACAGAATAACCATTATTCTCTAATTTAAATGAATAACCGTATTGCAATGAACATGATCTAATCATATTCATGCTCAATGTAGACACCTGATAACATTTATCTAGGTTCAATACTAATCCCGAAGGCAGATGGAGCGTGCGATGGTGATCTTATCAACTTTGGAAATACTTCCAACACACATCGTCACCTCGCCCTTAGCCAGTCTCAGTTTAGTCCGTAGCTTTTGCTTCAAGTCACCAATAATAGCAACTGAACCGGTATCCAATACCCAGGTGCTACCAGGAGTACTAGTGAGGTACACATTAATAACACGTATATACTTTGTTGAAGTTGCCAGCCTTCTTATCTACCATGCATTTGGGGTAATTCCGCTACCAGTGACCGTTCCCCTTACAATAGAAGCACTTAGTCTCGGGTTTGGGTTCAACCTTGGGTTCCTTCACTGGAGCGGCAACTGGTTTGCCATCCATGAAGTTTCCCTTCTAGCCCTTGCCCTTCTTGAAACCAGTGGTCTTGTTAAACCATCAACACTTGATGCTCCTTCTTGATTTCTACCTTTTGCGGTCTTAAGCACCGCGAACAGCTTCGGGATCAACTCCATCCCTTGCATGTCATAGTTCATCACGAAGATCTAGTAGCTTAGTGATAGTGGCTAGAGAACTCTATCAATCACTATCTTATCTGGAAGTTAACTCCCACTTGATTTAAGTGATTGTAGCACCCAGACATTCTGAGCACATGCCCACTAGCTGAGCTATTCTCCTCCATCTTGTTGGCAAAAGAACTTGTCAGAGGTCTCATACCTCTCAACACGGGCATGAGCCTGAAATCCCAATTTCAGCTCTTGGAACATCTCATATGTCTTATGACGTTCAAAACGTCATTGGAATCCCGATTCTAAGCCGTAAAGTATGGTGCACTAAACTATCAAGTAGTCATCAGGATGTGTCTGTCAGGTGTTCACAACATCCACAGACGATGTTGTAGGGGTTTGCACATCGAGCGGTGCATCAAATACGTAAGCCTTCTATGTAGCAGTGAGGACACTCCTCGGACTATGGACCTAGTCCGCATCATTGCTTACAATATTTTCAACCTAATCTTTCTCTAGGAACGTATTGAAACAGGGAGCTACAACGTGGGCTATTTATCTACAACATATTTGCAAAGACAATTTAGACTATGTTCATGATAATTGAGTTCATCTAATCAAATTATTTAATGAACTCCCACTCAGATAGACATCCCTCTAGTCATCTAAGTGAAACATGATCTGAATCGACTAGGCCGTGTCCGATCATCACGTGAGACGGACTAGTCATCAATGGTGAACATCTCATGTTGATCGTATCTTCTATACGACTCATGTTCGACCTTTCGGTCTTCCGTGTTCCGAGGCCATGTTTGTACATGCTAGGCTCGTCAAGTCAACCTAAGTGTTTTGCATGTGTCCCGAGGCCATGTCTGTACATGCTAGGCTCGTCAACACCCGTTGTATTCGAACGTTAGAATCTATCACACCCGATCATCACGTGGTGCTTCGAAACAACGAACCTTCACAACGGTGCACAGTTAGGGGGAACACTTTTCTTGAAATTTTAGTGAGGGATCATCTTATTTAAGCTACCGCCGTTCTAAGCAAATAAGATGTAAAACATGATAAACATCACATGCAATCAAATAGTGACATGATATGGCCAATATCATTTTGCTCCTTTTGATCTCCATCTTCGGGGCTCCATGATCATCGTTGTCACCGGCATGACACCATGATCTCCATCATCGTGTCTTCTTGAAGTTGTCTCGTCATCTATTACTTCTACTACTATGGCTAACGCTTTAGCAATAAAGTAAAGTAATTACATGGCGTTTAAGTTGATACGCAGGTCATAAATAAATTAAGACAACTCCTATGGCTCCTGCCGATTGTCATACTCATCGACATGCAAGTCGTGATTCCTATTACAAGAACATGATCAATCTCATACATCACATAGATCATTCATCACATCCTTTTGGTCATATCACATCACAAGGCATATGCTGCAAAAACAAGTTAGACGTCCTCTAATTGTTGTTGCATGTTTTTACGTGGCTGCTATAGGTTTCTAGCAAGAACGTTTCTTACCTACGCCAAAACCACAACGTGATATGCCAATTTCTATTTACCCTTCATAAGGACCCTTTTCATCGAATCCGATCCGACTAAAGTGGGAGAGATAGACACCCGCTAGCCACCTTATGCAACTAGTGCATGTCAGTCGGTGGAACCAGTCTCACCTAAGAGTACATGTAAGGTCGGTCCGGGCCGCTTCATCCCACGATGCCGCCGAATCAAGATAAGACTAGTAACAGCAAGTAAATTGACAATATCGATGCCCACAACTGCTTTGTGTTCTACTCGTGCATAGAAACTACGCATAGACCTAGCTCATGATGCCACTATTGGGGATCGTAGCAGAAATTTAAAATTTTCTACGCATCACCAAGATCAATCTATGGAGTAATCTAGCAACGAGGGGAAGGAGAGTGCATCTACATACCCTTGTAGATCGCTAAGCGGAAGCGTTGCAAGAACGCAGATGAAGGAGTCGTACTCGTAGCGATTCAGATCGCGGTTGATTCCGATCTAAGCGCCGAACCACGACGCCTCCGCGTGCAACACACGTGCAGCCCGGTGACGTCTCCTACGCCTTGATCCAGCAAGGGGAGAAAGAGAGGTTGGGGAAGACTCCATCCAGCAGCAGCACGACGGCGTGGTGGTGGTGGAGGAGCGCGGAACTCCAGCATGGCTTCGCCAAGCACCGCGAGAGACGAGGAGGGAGAGAGGTAGGGCTGCGCCAAGAGGGAGATTATCTCGTGTGTGTTGCAGCCCTCAATACCTCAAGTATATATAGGGGAAGGGGAGGGGCTGCGCCCCCATCTAGGGTTCCCTCCCTAGGGGTGGCGGCAGCCCCAAAACCCATCTAGGGTTGCGGCCAAGGGGGGAGAGAGAGGAGGCGCGCCTAGGGTGGGCCTTAAGGCCCATCTGCCCTAGGGTTTTCCCCCCTCCCCTCTAGGAGGCGCCTTGGGCCTTGGTGGGAGGCGCCCCAGCCTAGGGGCTGGTCCCTTCCCACTATTGGCCCATGTAGGCCTCCGTGGCTGGTGGCCCCTCCCGGTGGACCCCCGGACCCCTCCGGTGGTCCCGGTACACTACCGGTGATGCCCGAAACATATCTGGTGGCCAAAACCATACTTCCTATATATTAATATTTACCTCCGGACCATTCCGGAACTCCTCGTGACGTCCGGGATATCATCCGGGATTCCGAACAACATTCGGTAACCGCGTACATACTTTCCCTATAACCCTAGCGTCATCGAACCTTAAGTGTGTAGACCCTACGGGTTCGAGAGTCATGCAGACATGGCCGAGACAACTCTCCGGTCAATAACCAACAACGGGATCTGGATACCCATGTTGGCTCCCACATGCTCCACGATGATCTCATCAGATGAACCACGATGTCAAGGATTTAATCAATCCCGTATACAATTCCCTTTGTCTAGCGGTATAGTACTTGCCCGAGATTCGATCGTCGGTATCCCGATACCTTGTTCAATCTCGTTACCGGTAAGTCTCTTTACTCGTTCCGTAACACATCATCCCGTGATCAACTCCTTGGTCACATTGTGCACATTATGATGATGTCCTACCGAGTGGGCCCAGAGATACCTCTCCGTTTACACGGAGTGACAAATCCCAGTCTCGATTCGTGCCAACCCAACAGACACTTTCGGAGATACCTGTAGTGTACCTTTATAGCCACCCAGTTACGTTGTGACGTTTGGCACACCCAAAGCACTCCTACGGTATCCGGGAGTTGCACAATCTCATGGTCTAAGGAAATGATACTTGACATTAGAAAAGCTTTAGCATACGAACTACACGATCTTGTGCTAGGCTTAGGATTGGGTCTTGTCCATCACATCATTCTCCTAATGATGTGATCCCGTTATCAACGACATCCAATGTCCATGGTCAGGAAACCGTAACCATCTATTGATCAACGAGCCAGTCAACTAGAGGCTTACTAGGGACATGGTGTTGTCTATGTATCCACACATGTATCTGAGTTTCCTATCAATACAATTCTAGCATGGATAATAAACGGTTATCATGAACAATGAAATATAATAATAACCAATTTATTATTGCCTCTAGGGCATATTTCCAACACGAAGGATTTAGGCTGTGTGTGTGGAGGGGGTCCAAGGTGGTGTTTGAGGAAATGTCGCGGGTACTGAAAATTTTACTAGGCGGGAGTAAAATGGCGGGGTACCAAAAATTTGGATCAAGGGATTGAAGCAGAGCTGGGAGGGAGTGACAAACATCACACACGGTTAAAACATAATAATCGTGTGCTATCAAACAGAAAACACTCCAGCCGAGCAGATATTTTTGAGATTGCGAGGGATGCAGGCGGGAGTAAAATGCCAGGGCTACTAAAAATTTGGATCAACTGACTGAAGCAGAGCGGGAGTAACAGACATCGCACATGGTCCACACATACTAATTGTGTGCTATCAAACAGAAAAACCCACTAGGCGGGTACATATTTTCGAGATTGTGAAGTAGTATACATTTTCGAGAGCAGGAGGGAAGCCTTGTGGAGCCCAATCTACTGTGATGATGTGGGTTATGATACGTTTCCGTTGTATCTACTTTTCCAAACACTTTTGCCCTTGTTTTGGACTGTAACTTGCATGATTTGAATGGAACTAACCCGGACTGTCACACCCTAGCTAGTCATGCATTAGAGTGTTGCATCATGTTTACTCATTCATCAGAAACTTGAAATGGGGATGACAGAACCCCCAGTCCCCTCTGAAACCAACTAGGGTTACTAAAATAAATTTTCAATGAACCTGAAATGCCCTTCTAAAATGCCCATCATTTTTGTCTTGGTTCAGAACCTCTGCCAAAAATGGTGCACATTTTCCTAGGCCATCCTAGGGTTTTGAATTAAATCATAAATATTTGAATTTGGGCATTTAAAATAATATAAAATATTTAAATGCTCAAATATCTCCAAACTAAAATGTTTCATGTTGGAAATAATCCAACTATGGGCCAGGAATAGTTTGGTGATTTTTGAAGTTGCCTAGGTATTTTATTAAATTCAACAAAGTTGCAGATATATTAAATAAAACAGAAAACAGAAAAGAAAGGGGAAGACTTACCTGTGCGGCCCAGCCAGCTGGTCGGCCCAGCCAGCAACCGACCCAGCCCAGCACTGTAGCTCCCCGTCGTCTTCCTCCCCTCGCCCCGAAGCTGCTGCGTGCTCGCGCGCGCGCGGCCGCGCGGCCACCTCCTGCTTGCCGACGCCCTCCTGGCCGCGTGGACGACGCCCGCAGCCCGTCCCGATCCCCCCTGCTCTCTCTCACTCTCCCCGGCTCTCTCCTTCCTCTCCCTCGCTCTCTCTCTCACACGGCCGAACACCACCGTCGCCACCGTTCGCCGTAGCAGTCGTCTCCGACCACCCCTCGCTCCCCCGACTAGCTCAGAAGCTCCGCCACAACTCCCTCTTCCTCCCCACCGCTCCACAGCTCCCCGGAAGCCCTGCATCGCCGCCACGTCGCCGTTCCCCTCTTCGGACTCCGACCACCGTCGCCGTCAAATTCGTCGTCTCCGGCGCGTCCCCGAGCCCGCTTCGACGCCCACTGCAACCGCGGTGAGCCCCCGGAGCGTTTCCCCCTTCTTCCCTGGTCTCTCCCGACCTCTAGGCCCTAGCTCCACCTCGACCGAGAGCTCCACGCCGCCGGCGATGTCGCCGTCGTGGCCACGGTCGCCGTAGCGCCCAACCGAGCACACCATCGTGCTCCACACATCACCAGGAGCACGTAGAACGCACCAACGCCTCCCCAAACCCCCTGCAACACTGATCCCGACCGCACCCGAACTCCGGCCGCCGCAGCCGAGCTCGCCGCCGTCAACTCCGGCCACCCCGAGCCCAACCACCACCACCAATAGACGCGGCTCAACCTCAGCAACACGTAGATGCCTTCCGCCGTCCATTTGGTCGCCGGAATGGCAAAAAGCACTCTCGCCGCCGTCTCGGATCTCGCCGGCGTCATGTCGCCGGTGGGGTTTGACTTGACCGACCTGGGGTTTGACCCCCCAGGGTCACTGACGCGTGGGCCCTGTCGGCCAGATGGTTAGGTTAGCGCTAACTACTGTTAGTCAACCCCCCTGACACTGACAGTGGGCCCCAGCGCCACTAATTAGTAATTAGAATTAATTTAAATCTGTTTAACCCCCCTGTCACTGACGTGTGGCCCCCACACGTCAGGTTTGACTTCAGCCAGCCGCAGTTGACCTGCTGACGTCACACTGACGTCAGGCTGACGCAGTAATTGAATTTCTGGATTTAAATTAAATCAGGAAATTCCAGAATATTAATTAAACTTCAAAAATTCATAACTTTTATTCTGTAACTCCAAATTGGACAAATTATATATGAAAAATGATCAGAAAAATCCAATCTATCCATCTGTACCATTTCCATGCATGATCAAACAAGTTAAGTTGATGTTTTAATCAGAACAAGAAAAGGCACTTTAAAAGGCCATATTTGAATTTGAAATTTGAATCCTTGATTCAAATTTGTTCAAACCCTTCTGGTTTTAGTTGCATTAGCCCAACACACTCATATTGCCATGTTTCATGCATGCATCATATTGTTGCATATTGTTTGGTGATGTTTGTGTATCGATGTCCTTTGCGACAGGATCTGTCCCCGAGGAGTACCGTGATTACCCTAACGAAGAACCGTATCCGTGCAACGAACCATCAGGCAAGCAACCAACCATTTGATCATATCGATACAATCCCATGTTCTCGCTCCTGCTCTCTTTTACTGCATTAAGACAACGCGATTCAAACTGCTGTGTGTTACGGTAGTTGAACCCATTTCCTCTGCATGACCTGTCATTGCCACAGTAACTAGATGAAACCCACTAGCATGTGTAGGAGTTGATTGAGCCATATGTATGTGTTGTTCCTACCTTGCTATGCCTGCTATGCTTAGAGTCGTGTCAGGTCTGGTTCATCTGGGTGATGGGCTAGAGTGAAATGATTATGTCGGTAATGAGAGTGGTGTGGTGAACACGATTTGGTAAAGGTATCGATGAGAGGCCATGTAGGAGTACATGGTGGGTTGTTTCATTGAAGCCGACCTTAAGCACTGAGATCTGTATGTGTGATTTAAGAATCAGCTACTACCATGCATTGGGCCCGAAACCAATGGACCCTCTCGACTTCTTATTCACCCTAGTTCTCCGTCCAGGAGTTGCAAGTAGTTTCTGGTGTTTGTAGCCTACTGGAGGCCGTGGACAGCGCTGACCGTAGGGGTGGGCTGTGATGCGGTAGGTACGTGGCACGGTGTACCGAATACCCGTTAGGTATCTCGGGAACCCTGTTCACATCGTTCGGGGCCGTATGGGAAACCTCGGCCGGACTCCCTGCGGATGGAACCTGAATAGGCGATAAACCTGGACTGGAGGCTTAGGTGATTAGGTAGGTCGTGGCCGACACCCACGTTGGGCTTCCGCTTGAAGGTTGCCGAGTACATGTCGTGTAAACGACGGTAAGAGGTGAGAGCGTGTATGAAGAAGTACACCCCTGCAGGGTTATCATGATCTATTCGAATAGCCGCGTCCGCGGTAAAGGACTACTTGGTTGCCTATACAGTTCATAGACAAGTAAATGGAAACTACTAAAAGCCTCAAGATAAGTGTGAGTGCCGAGGATGGCTCTTCCGTAGGAAGACGGAGGTGGATCCTCGGTAGTGTATTGAAGTGGTGAGTAGTGGACTCGTGTGCGCAAAACTATTTCAAGTTGGAGTATCGTAGGATAGTCTAGCCAAGAGTCAAAGCTGGCTTGCTGCAATAACTCCACCGACCCTTCTTGATACTATGCATGTATGTAGGATCTGATGTAAGTCTTGCTGAGTACCTTTGTACTCATGTTGCTATAATCTACATTTTTACAGAAGACGCTGCAACCCCTTCTGATGGGTTCTATGTAGACGTTGACATCAACGAGTAGGCTAAAGACCCAGGTGGTGACCCTGAGCTTGTGATGGACCACGTAGTATAGTTAGGCTTCCAAGCCTCTTTTATTTTACTAGTTGTCTGTACCCAGACAAAGTACTTCCGCTGTTGGCTTGTATGACTGTATGACTTGTATGTTGGGTCGTGAGACCCGTACCTGTGTGTATGATATGTATGGCTCCCTGAGCCTTAAATAAAGTACTTGTGTCATAGAGTCATGTTGTGATGCTTCGTTGTATTTGCACATATCGAGCATATTGTGTGTATGATTGAAATGCTTGGTATGTGTGGGATCTGACTATCTAGTTGTTTATCTTTAGTAGCCTCTCTTACCGGGAAATGTCTCCTAGTGTTACCGCTGAGCCATGGTAGCTTGCTACTGCTCTGGAACACTTAGGCTGGCCGGCATGTGTCCTTCTTCGTTCCTGTGTCTGTCCCTTCGGGGAAATGTCACGCTTTGAGTACCGGAGTCCTGTTAGCCCGCTACAGCCCGGTTTACCGGAGTCCTGCTAGCCCAGTGCTACAGCCCGGACCCACTTGCTGATGACCGACACGTTCGAAGCTGGGTCATGGATGCCTGTCCCTGTAAGTCTGTGCCACTTTGGGTTTACGACTAGTCATGTCAGCCCGGGCTCTTTATCATATGGATGCTAGCGACACTATCATATACGTGAGCCAAAAGGCGCAAACGGTCCCGGGCAAAGGTAAGGCGACACCCGTGGGAATACCGTGCGTGAGGCCGCAAAGTGATATGAAGTGTTACCGGCTAGATCGATGTGACATCGAGTCGGGGTCCTGACAGCGTTGGCATCAGAGCCGGACTGCCTGTAGGTTCTCCAAGCCAAACTGGTCGATGTTGAGTCTAGAAATTCTTTAGTTATATGTAGGGGAATTGTTTGTGGGTTGGAACGTAAGGCTCTTTTTACTCCTTATACCTTATGACTTTCTGATCTGAGTCAGTCCATTCTTCCACCGGGGGTTAAGGAATTAGGATCTGTTCTCTCTATCAGGATCACGTGTTACTAATCAGTAGTACCTTATAAGTTTGATGGTTACAAGCCTAGTTCAGTTCTACTACCACATTGTGTTGCCAAATGGTTTCAGAACTTTGATATGATGATGTTGAGTGTGTACGAAATCCTTTGTCAAATGTCTCAAAATCCTTTTTGAGCATTTACAGCTGTTATGCTGCCGAAATTTTGCTAGAAATTCTAATGCCTTTGCATTATAATTGTGCTTTCAGATGGCCACTCGCGACCTCAATCAAGTGGTTCGCCTGACTCGATGCCTAGATGTACCCGGCCATACTGCTAAGTTGGTCAGGGTAATGACTGAGGCTGGATATCGCTGGTATCCCGAGTACACGGTCGAAGAGCAATTCCGGGACTTCAATCAAAGCCAGTATCTCTGCACTGTCAGGATATTTCCATCTTATCCTGGATCCACTGAGCCTCTTCACTGCTCCTATGGACTCGGGGTTACTATTGAGATGGCTGTGCAGGATGCCGCCTACTCTATGATGACCATTATGCGAGTCAGATCTGGTTTATTTCGGGACTCTGATTTCCGGTATATGCCAGGATCACTTCCGGGAGCACAAGGGTATCTCCAGGCTATCTATGCTGACTCCACTCAGGAGGATTCACGGACTCGCACCACTGCTGAGATGCTCGAGGATAAGGACCGTGAAAATCGGGCCTTAAGGTTAGAGCTCTTCAATACCCGTGCTGACCACTGGGCCACTTTGACTCGGTTCGCACCGGCGGTGCAAGCTGGATATTCAGATATGCGCGATCTCTATCCTGTGAGATCTGCTCTGCCAGACGTGATGGTTTGGCGTGATGTAGGAGGCATCACCCCACCTCGCGGTCCCCGCAGGCCACCGTTTGTTGGTCCAAGGCCTCATCCTAGCCCCTATGGTCCACAAGCTCCGCGAGATCGTCTGTTTCCGGATGAACATGTTGAGCTTCCAGGCTATGGAGGTGACTTCTACGAGGACTACTACGGATCGGTCTGAGTTAGTGATAGTATCCCTAGTTCGCACTAGCTGTGTCGTCTATCATTCCGCGTGACTCGTGGGATATGACCTAGTTTGTACTCCTTCCGGAGATGTAGAAAAATAATGTATAGGAGCTTGGAATGCCTCCGATGAGATGTAATCCTTTTCTCACCGTAATAGTACTTTGTTTGGTCTTGTACTAAACCTTGTATGGTGTGTATGACGATGGAATAAAGAAGCAGTTTCTGTATCTACCATGTCATACGGATGATCATCTTGCATTCCGAGTTATTCCTTACCTTATGTATCCTATGTCGGAATTTTATCATTCTGACTAAATCATTGTCTTGTTTACCTAGGATGGTCAACACGCGCGCCAACCCTGCTTCCCAAGAGCAGGCCGAAGGCAGTGAAGCCAGGAATGAAAATCTGCCTCATCCTCCTTCACTAGCCGAGGTGATGATGGAAGCTGAGAGAAACAAGCGGGAGACAAACCGTTTGTTGGAGCGTATTGAACAGAATACAGCACACCATCAGAGGGCTAACGTGGTGTCACTCAGTGATTTTATCAAATTGCATCCACCCACGTTCCACCACTCCGTCGAGCCTCTCGACGCTGATGACTGGCTTCGCAGTATCTCTCACAAGCTGCGTTCCGCGCTGGTAGCGGAGGCTGACAAGGTCACCTTTGCCGCATATCATCTTGAAGGCCCCGCCAGTCTATGGTGGGAGAATTATGGAGCTATGCGCCCAGCGGGCCATGTCACTACTTGGGCTGAGTTCAGCGAGGCTTTCCGTGAACATCACATTCCGGAGGGTCTCATGGACCGTAAACGTGAAGAATTTTGCAATTTCACCCAAGGCCGACTTTCTGTGGATGTCTATAGCAGAGAGTTTGGTAATCTCGCCCGATATGCAACTGAGGAAGTGTCTACTGACGCCAAGAAGCAAGCAAGGTTCCGTAAGGGCCTTAGTCCTGAGCTTCGCCGCGACCTCCGTCTGCATGAGTGCACATCTTTTTCGAAACTTGTCAACAAAGCCATCAGTGCTGAAACTGGTCAGACTGACTATGACGCAACACGCAAGCATGGTCGTGACATGGGTTCCTCATCCGGTGCTGGTCCTCAGAAGCGCCGCGTGTGGGTACCCAACACCGCCCTGCCACCCAGGTTCACACCGAGGCCATCTTTCCAGGCGCCTCGCCCTGTTCAACAGTCTGCACCGGCCAAGCCCTATGGGGGTCCAACCAATAATGCTCCTCCACGTACCAGTTCCGTGACTTGTTTCAAGTGTGGGGAATCTGGTCACTATATGCGTGAATGCCCCCAGACCAACCCCAATCAATCTGCTAAAGCTGTTGGCCGTGGCAAGCCGACAGGGAAAGTATTCCACGCTAAACCGGTCACCGCTTCACGTGGCCATGTCAACTGTATCTCTGCCGAAGAAGCTCAAGAGGACCCCAACGTCGTTCTCGGTACGCTTCTTGTTAATTGCCACCCGGCATCTGTTCTTTTCGATACAGGAGCCTCTCATTCTTTTATATCTGAAAATTATGCTCGTTTGCATAACGTTGCATTCTGTGACTTGCCATCCTCTATGGTAATTCAAACTCCGGGATCCAAATGGCAAACTTCTAGAGTAAGCCATGGAAATGAAATCCAAGTCGACAGACTTGTTTTCCTCGCATCTTTGATAGCCCTTAAATCTTCAGATATTAATATCATTTTGGGTATGGACTGGATGTCAGCTCATCAAGCCAAAATTGATTGCTTCTCTAGGACTGTTCAACTCACCCATCCTTCGGGAAAGATAGTCAATGTCTTGACCCGAATAGCCAAGCGACAATTATATTCTCTTAACGCCAGCCCTTTGCCAGACCTTGAGGACGTGCCGGTAGTCTGTGACTTCCCGGATGTCTTTCCAGAGGAATTGCCAGGTGTTCCACCTGACAGGGATGTTGAGTTCGTAATAGACCTCATTCCAGGAACCGTTCCGATTGCTAGAAGACCTTATAAGATGGCACCCCTAGAACTAGCCGAGCTTAAGAAGCAACTCGATGAATCCTTGAAAAAGGGTTTCATCCGCCCTAGTTCATCTCCGTGGGCTTGCCCCGTCCTATTCGTCAAGAAGAAGGATGGTACGGACCGAATGGTTGTAGATTACCGACCTGTCAATTTGGTCACAATCAAGAACAAATACCCGCTTCCCAGGATCAACGACCTGTATGATCAGCTCGCTGGATCCTCAGTCTTCTCCAAGATGGATTTGAGGTTGGGCTACCATCAAATCAAAATCAGAAACGGGGACATTCCTAAAACGGCCTTTGTTACTCGTTATGGCCAATACGAGTACACCGTCATGTCCTTCGGTTTAACCAACGCTCCAGCCACCTTTTCTCGGTTAATGAACTCAATCTTCATGGAGTATTTGGATAAATTCGTCGTAGTTTATCTCGATGATATACTCATCTACTCCAAGAACAAGGAAGAACATGCCGAACATCTAAGGCTAGTGTTGAAGAAACTTCGAGAGCATCGCCTTTATGCCAAATTTTCAAAATGTGAATTCTGGTTGTCAGAAGTGACCTATCTGGGTCATGTAATATCTGGTAAAGGTATTGCTGTTAACCCTGAGCGAGTTCAAGCCGTCCTTGATTGGACTCCACCCGAATCGGTCAAGCAAGTTCGGAGTTTTCTAGGCTTAGCGAGCTATTGCCGTCGCTTTGTCGAGAACTTCTCCAAAGTTGCTAAACCTCTAACCGAACTCCTCAAGAAAGATAAGAAGTTCGAATGGACTCCACAATGTGAGCACAGCTTTCAGGAACTGAAAAGACGCCTGACCTCTGCTCCTGTACTGGTACCGCCAGACTTCTCCAAGGACTTTGTTATCTACTGCGACGCCTCGCGACAAGGACTAGGTTGCATTCTCATGCAAGATCGACACGTAATTGCTTACGCTTCACGGCAATTGCACCCACATGAGGAGAATTATCCTACTCATGATCTAGAGCTTGCAGCCGTAGTCTATGCACTTAAGACCTGGCGACATTACCTCCTCGGTAATCGTTGCGAAATATTCACTGATCACCAAAGTCTGAAGTACATCTTCACCCAACCGGATTTGAATCTCAGGCAGAGACGTTGGGTTGAGTTGATCACAGACTTCGACTTAGGAATAACCTATACCCCAGGGAAAGCCAACGTCATGGCTGATGCGCTAAGTCGTAAATCTTATTGTAACAACCTGATGTTACAACAAAGTCAACCGCTTCTCCATGAGGAATTTCGGAAGCTTAACCTTCACATTGTACCTCAAGGTTTTCTCTCCACCTTGGTGGCAAAACCTACCCTTACGGATCAAATTATCAAAGCACAGAAGGTAGATCCGGGAATCTCCCGCATCAAGAGAAACATTCAGAAAGGAATTGCGAATTGTTTCTCCGTTAATGATCAAGGAGTCGTATACTTCGGGGATCGACTAGTGGTTCCCAAGGTGCGCAACCTAAGGCGATTAATCCTTAAGGAAGCTCATGAATCTCCTCTCACCATTCATCCCGGTAGTACTAAGATGTATCAGGACCTACGCCAGAGGTTCTGGTGGACTAGGATGAAGAGAGAAATTGCTCAGTATATTGCTAATTGCGACGTCTGTCGTCGTGTAAAAGCAGAGCATCAACGGCCTGCTGGCACCCTTCAACCCTTAGCTATTCCTGAATGGAAATGGGATAAAATTGGTATGGATTTCATTACCGGTTTTCCCAGGACCAAAAGAGGGAATAATGCTATTTTCGTCGTGGTCGATCGTCTTTCCAAAGTAGCTCATTTCTTACCTGTTCGTGAGAGTATAACCGCTAGTCAGCTGGCAGACTTATACATCTCCCGAATAGTGTCCCTCCATGGTGTTCCTTTGGAAATCAATTCGGATCGAGGAAGTCTTTTCACCTCTCGATTTTGGGAAAGTTTCCAAAATGCTATGGGAACCCGTCTCTCCTTTAGCACCGCTTTCCACCCTCAGTCAAGTGGTCAAGTGGAACGCGTCAACCAAATTCTAGAAGACATGCTTCGAGCCTCCGTTATCTCTTTCGGAATGGACTGGGAGAAGTGCCTTCCATTTGCCGAATTCGCTTACAACAACAGCTATCAATCTAGCTTGGGTAAAGCCCCTTTTGAAGTTCTCTATGGACGACGATGTCGAACACCCCTTAACTGGTCAGAGACCGGGGAAAGACAATTCTTTGGCCCGGATATGATTCAGGAAGCAGAAGAACAAGTTCGTATCGTTCGTGAAAAGTTGAAAACAGCCCAATCCCGTCAAAAGAGTCAATATGACCGAAAACATAAGGCTATGACTTTCGAGGTTGACGAGAAGGCTTATCTTCGGGTCACCCCTCTGAAGGGAACCCATCGTTTCGGTATCAAAGGCAAATTGGCTCCTCGTTACATTGGACCTTTTCGCATTCTTGCCAAACGAGGAGAAGTTGCCTACCAGTTGGAACTACCTCCGCACCTCTCCAGAGTTCACGATGTCTTCCACGTTTCTCAACTCAGGCGTTGCTTCTCGGATCCTATCCGTGAAGTGGACCACGAAACGCTTGATCTCCAAGATGATCTTACATATCGAGAGTACCCCATTCGTATCCTCGATCAGGCCGAGCGTACCACGCGACGTCATAACATCAAGTTTCTCAAAGTTCAATGGTCGCACCATTCTGAAGATGAAGCAACTTGGGAAAGGGAGGATCGTCTTCGACTCGAGTATCCCGCCTTCTTCTCGGAGGAACCCAAATCTCGGGACGAGATTCTTTTGAGTGGGGGTGAGTTGTCACACCCTAGCTAGTCATGCATTAGAGTGTTGCATCATGTTTACTCATTCATCAGAAACTTGAAATGGGGATGACAGAACCCCCAGTCCCCTCTGAAACCAACTAGGGTTACTAAAATAATTTTCAATGAACCTGAAATGCCCTTCTAAAATGCCCATCATTTTTGTCTTGGTTCAGAACCTCTGCCAAAAGTGGTGCACATTTTCCTAGGCCATCCTAGGGTTTTTGAATTAAATCATAAATATTTGAATTTGGGCATTTAAAATAATATAAAATATTTAAATGCTCAAATATCTCCAAACTAAAATGTTTCATGTTGGAAATAATCCAACTATGGCCAGGAATAGTTTGGTGATTTTTGAAGTTGCCTAGGTATTTTATTTAATTCAACAAAGTTGCAGATATATTAAATAAAACAGAAAACAGAAAAGAAAGGGGAAGACTTACCTGTGCGGCCCAGCCAGCTGGCCGGCCCAGCCAGCAACCGACCCAGCCCAGCACTGTAGCTCCCCGTCGTCTTCCTCCCCTCGCCCCGAAGCTGCTGCGTGCTCGCGCGCGCGCGGCCGCGCGGCCACCTCCTGCTTGCCGACGCCCTCCTGGCCGCGTGGACGACGCCCGCAGCCCGTCCCGATCCCCCCTGCTCTCTCTCACTCTCCCCGGCTCTCTCCTTCCTCTCCCTCGCTCTCTCTCTCACACGGCCGAACACCACCGTCGCCACCGTTCGCCGTAGCAGTCGTCTCCGACCACCCCTCGCTCCCCCGACTAGCTCAGAAGCTCCGCCACAACTCCCTCTTCCTCCCCACCGCTCCACAGCTCCCCGGAAGCCCTGCATCGCCGCCACGTCGCCGTTCCCCTCTTCGGACTCCGACCACCGTCGCCGTCAAATTCGTCGTCTCCGGCGCGTCCCCGAGCCCGCTTCGACGCCCACTGCAACCGCGGTGAGCCCCCGGAGCGTTTCCCCCTTCTTCCCTGGTCTCTCCCGACCTCTAGGCCCTAGCTCCACCTCGACCGAGAGCTCCACGCCGCCGGCGATGTCGCCGTCGTGGCCACGGTCGCCGTAGCGCCCAACCGAGCACACCATCGTGCTCCACACATCACCAGGAGCACGTAGAACGCACCAACGCCTCCCCAAACCCCCTGCAACACTGATCCCGACCGCACCCGAACTCCGGCCGCCGCAGCCGAGCTCGCCGCCGTCAACTCCGGCCACCCCGAGCCCAACCACCACCACCAATAGACGCGGCTCAACCTCAGCAACACGTAGATGCCTTCCGCCGTCCATTTGGTCGCCGGAATGGCAAAAAGCACTCTCGCCGCCGTCTCGGATCTCGCCGGCGTCATGTCGCCGGTGGGGTTTGACTTGACCGACCTGGGGTTTGACCCCCCAGGGTCACTGACGCGTGGGCCCTGTCGGCCAGATGGTTAGGTTAGCGCTAACTACTGTTAGTCAACCCCCCTGACACTGACAGTGGGCCCCAGCGCCACTAATTAGTAATTAGAATTAATTTAAATCTGTTTAACCCCCCCTGTCACTGACGTGTGGCCCCCACACGTCAGGTTTGACTTCAGCCAGCCGCAGTTGACCTGCTGACGTCACACTGACGTCAGGCTGACGCAGTAATTGAATTTCTGGATTTAAATTAAATCAGGAAATTCCAGAATATTAATTAAACTTCAAAAATTCATAACTTTTATTCTGTAACTCCAAATTGGACAAATTATATATGAAAAATGATCAGAAAAATCCAATCTATCCATCTGTACTATTTCATGCATGATCAAACAAGTTAAATTGATGTTTTAATCAGAACAAGAAAAGGCACTTTAAAAGGCCATATTTGAATTTGAAATTTGAATCCTTTGATTCAAATTTGTTCAAACCCTTCTGGTTTTAGTTGCATTAGCCCAACACACTCATATTGCCATGTTTCATGCATGCATCATATTGTTGCATATTGTTTGGTGATGTTGTGTATCGATGTCCTTTGCGACAGGATCTGTCCCGAGGAGTACCGTGATTACCCTAACGAAGAACCGTATCCGTGCAACGAACCATCAGGCAAGCAACCAACCATTTGATCATATCGATACAATCCCATGTTCTCGCTCCTGCTCTCTTTTACTGCATTAAGACAACGCGATTCAAACTGCTGTGTGCTACGGTAGTTGAACCCATTTCCTCTGCATGACCTGTCATTGCCACAGTAACTAGATGAAACCCACTAGCATGTGTAGGAGTTGATTGAGCCATATGTATGTGTTGTTCCTACCTTGCTATGCCTGCTATGCTTAGAGTCGTGTCAGGTCTGGTTCATCTGGGTGATGGGCTAGAGTGAAATGATTATGTCGGTAATGAGAGTGGTGTGGTGAACACGATTTGGTAAAGGTATCGATGAGAGGCCATGTAGGAGTACATGGTGGGTTGTTTCATTGAAGCCGACCTTAAGCACTGAGATCTGTATGTGTGATTTAAGAATCAGCTACTACCATGCATTGGGCCCGAAACCAATGGACCCTCTCGACTTCTTATTCACCCTAGTTCTCCGTCCAGGAGTTGCAAGTAGTTTCTGGTGTTTGTAGCCTACTGGAGGCCGTGGACAGCGCTGACCGTAGGGGTGGGCTGTGATGCGGTAGGTACGTGGCACGGTGTACCGAATACCCGTTAGGTATCTCGGGAACCCTGTTCACATCGTTCGGGGCCGTATGGGAAACCTCGGCCGGACTCCCTGCGGATGGAACCTGAATAGGCGATAAACCTGGACTGGAGGCTTAGGTGATTAGGTAGGTCGTGGCCGACACCCACGTTGGGCTTCCGCTTGAAGGTTGCCGAGTACATGTCGTGTAAACGACGGTAAGTGGTGAGAGCGTGTATGAAGAAGTACACCCCTGCAGGGTTAACATGATCTATTCGAATAGCCGCGTCCGCGGTAAAGGACTACTTGGTTGCCTATACAGTTCATAGACAAGTAAATGGAAACTACTAAAAGCCTCAAGATAAGTGTGAGTGCCGAGGATGGCTCTTCCGTAGGAAGACGGAGGTGGATCCTCGGTAGTGTATTGAAGTGGTGAGTAGTGGACTCGTGTGCGCAAAACTATTTCAAGTTGGAGTATCGTAGGATAGTCTAGCCAAGAGTCAAAGCTGGCTTGCTGCAATAACTCCACCGACCCTTCTTGATACTATGCATGTATGTAGGATCTGATGTAAGTCTTGCTGAGTACCTTTGTACTCATGTTGCTATAATCTACATTTTTACAGAAGACGCTGCAACCCCTTCTGATGGGTTCTATGTAGACGTTGACATCAACGAGTAGGCTAAAGACCCAGGTGGTGACCCTGAGCTTGTGATGGACCACGTAGTATAGTTAGGCTTCCAAGCCTCTTTTATTTTACTAGTTGTCTGTACCCAGACAAAGTACTTCCGCTGTTGGCTTGTATGACTGTATGACTTGTATGTTGGGTCGTGAGACCCGTACCTGTGTGTATGATATGTATGGCTCCCTGAGCCTTAAATAAAGTACTTGTGTCATAGAGTCATGTTGTGATGCTTCGTTGTATTTGCACATATCGAGCATATTGTGTGTATGATTGAAATGCTTGGTATGTGTGGGATCTGACTATCTAGTTGTTTATCTTTAGTAGCCTCTCTTACCGGGAAATGTCTCCTAGTGTTACCGCTGAGCCATGGTAGCTTGCTACTGCTCTGGAACACTTAGGCTGGCCGGCATGTGTCCTTCTTCGTTCCTGTGTCTGTCCCTTCGGGGAAATGTCACGCTTTGAGTACCGGAGTCCTGTTAGCCCGCTACAGCCCGGTTTACCGGAGTCCTGCTAGCCCAGTGCTACAGCCCGGACCCACTTGCTGATGACCGACACGTTCGAAGCTGGGTCATGGATGCCTGTCCCTGTAAGTCTGTGCCACTTTGGGTTTACGACTAGTCATGTCAGCCCGGGCTCTTTATCATATGGATGCTGACGACAGTATCATATATGTGAGCCAAAAGGCGCAAACGGTCCCGGGCAAAGGTAAGGCGACACCCGTGGGAATACCGTGCGTGAGGCCGCAAAGTGATATGAAGTGTTACCGGCTAGATCGATGTGACATCGAGTCGGGGTCCTGACACGGACTAACGCTGTTTTTAGCAGAATTGCCATGGTGTTATTTATGTGCAAAAACAAAAGTTCTCGGAATGACCTGAAACTCCACGGAACTTATTTTTGGAAACTATTAAAAATACTGGAAGAAGAATCCATGTCAGGGGGGCCTCCACCTCTCCACGAGGGTGGGGGGCGCGCCTACCCCCTGGGCACACCCCCTGCCTCGTGGGCCCCCTGACGCTCCACCGACCTCAACTCCAACTCCATATATTCGTGTTTGGGGATAAAAAATCAGAGAGAAGGAATAATTGCGTTTTACGATACGGAGCCGCCGCCAAGCCCTAAAACTTCTCGGGAGGGCTGATCTAGAGTCCGTTCGGGGCTCCGGAGAGGGGAATCCGTCGCCGTCGTCATCATCATCCATCCTCCATCACCAACTTCATGATGCTCACCGCCGTGCGTGAGTAATTCCATCGTAGGCTTGCTGGACGGTGATGGGTTGGATATGATTTATCATGTAATCGAGTTATTTTTGTTAGGTTTTGATCCCTAGTGTCCACTATGTTCTGAGATTGATGTTGCTATGACTTTGCTATGCTTAATGCTTGTCACTAGGGCCCGAGTGCCATGATTTCAGATCTGAACCTATTATGTTTTCATGAATATATGTGAGTTCTTGATCCTATCTTGCAAGTCTATAGTCACCTACTACGTGTTATGATCCGGCAACCCCGAAGTGACAATAATCGGGACCACTCCCGGTGATGACCATAGTTTGAGAAGTTCATGTATTCACTATGTGTTAATGCTTTGGTCCGGTACTCTATTAAAAGGAGGCCTTAATATCCCTTAGTTTCCATTAGGACCCCGCTGCCATGGGAGGGTAGGACAAAAGATGTCATGCAAGTTCTTTTTCATAAGCACGTATGACTATATTCGGAATACATGCCTACATTACATTGATGAATTGGAGCTAGTTCTGTGTCACCCTATGTTATGACTGTTACATGATGAACCGCATCTGGCATAATTCTCCATCACCGATCCAATGCCTACGAGCTTTTCACATATTGTTCTTTGCTTATTTACTTTTCCGTTGCTTTTGTTACAACCATTCCAAAACCAAAAAGTATTACTTTTGCTACCATTACCGTTACTTCCATATTACTTTGCTACTAAATACTTTGCTGCAGATACTAAGTTATCGAGGTGTGGTTGAATTGACAACTCAACTGCAAATACTTGAGAATATTCTTTGGCTCCCCTTGTGTCGAATCAATAAATTTGGGTTGAATACTCTACCCTCGAAAACTGTTGCGATCCCCTATACTTGTGGGTTATCAGGTGACAGGGGCATGGCACACGGGTAGTCCTAGGGAACCATGTCTATTGCATACCCAATCACAGACGGTTTCTGCGTCTGACTCGTCAGCTGTTTATAAATTTGGCGGGAAAAACGCGGGAAATGGTCAGGACACAAACACACTTGCATGTGGACCAAATATATGTATGAAAAGGGTGGTTTGATGTTCAACTACCCAATGCACAACTTTTATGTGGCGCCTGTCACACAAAGCACACGTAATTATTGCTAGCCCCCCCCCCCCCACACACACACTTCGTGTTAGCGGGAGGGGAATCCTAGCTATGAACGCATGCCCCCCAATAGCTAGGTTTGACATCTCACATCCTACCATAACACAAAACCGAAAGGAGTACATCATGGTCAACCCCCCTTTTGCTTCCGGTCAAATGTGGACCATGTGCGGGCCCATAGATGTGTTCTTGTGGCGTGAGATGGGTGAGACCACATACGAACCGCACATGTGGGAGGCCCCATGTGTGTGTGTGCGTGTGTGTGAAAATGGTGTGGTGTGATATTTAAATAATCAAATCACAAATTTGATGTGGCACATGTGCATTGCAAATTAACCGGACATCCTTGACCCCACGGAGGTTCATCTAGTGCAAAATAGTACTGTGCCCCCCACACACACTTTGAGTTAGTGGGAGGGGGCATCTCACCAAAGCGTATTGTAACACTAACCAAGAAGAATCACCACCTTGGTCGTATAACCTCTCTCATTGTTGGGTCAAAGTCATGCATGGACATCCACACGTGGCCCCACAAATAGGCCAGCTTGTCATCGATAACCACATGAGGGAGTGCTTGAAGACAACCACTACGTGCATGTGGCCCAATCATATGTATGAAGTGTTATGTGGTGTTTGAATATACCCAATGCACAACTTTGATGTGGCACCGTGCTTTTGGAACTAGAAAGTCCCCACACGGAGCGAGGGTTCACAACGCATATACTATATATATACGGATTCATGTGTATGCATGCCCTCAAACTTAGCTCTCGAATCTCACCATGATCGACGTATGACTATACGGTAACGTGAAACAAGAGAAGAAGAATCCACCCTAGTAACCTCTCTCACATTGTTGGTCGAAGTGATGGATGTCCACGCGGGCCCATGTATATATAGGCCGTCGATGATAACCAAGCGAGGGAGAGTGTCCAAAGACAACCAATGCATGCATGTGCCCCAAACATATCTATGGACATGCGTGATGCATGCATATACGTTTGAATACCAAAAGCATAACATTTTGATGTGGCGCATGCATGCATAAAAAATCACACAGTCCCCACACAGATCTGGTTCATGATGCATCGCGTGCTTGCCCCCCCCCACTTCGATCCGGTGGGAGGGATTGATGCGTACACATGCACTCAAAGTATAATATGTTATCTCTCACATCATGACTTGCATGTATTGTACCGTATAATAAGAACCAAAATTTAATCTCCTCGTAACTATAAGTCAAATTAATCTCTGTTGCTATCAGTCAAAGTGATTGACCAAGCGGCACACATAGATGGACAAAGCATCTCGCCGATAACCCCGTGAGTGAGTGCTAGAGGACAACCGCCATCGCTTGCATGTGGGCCAAACACATGTATGGAGATGTGTGGTTGTGATGTTTGAATATCTAATATATATGCAGAACTTTGATGCGGCACTTGTCTCGGAAACCTTTAAGTCCCCCACACGAAGCAAGGTTCATAAAGCGCAGTATATGCTGCCCCCTCACCTATTTAACGCGTAATATATACTCCTATGTTCCGTAACACAACCCGAAAATAATCCTCCTTGTTTGTCAAATTACCTTTCTTGTTGTGTCATACGTTAGATAGACGGTGACTAATACGTCTCCAACGTATCTGCTTTTCCAAACACTTTCGCCCTTGTTTTGGACTCTAACTTGCATGATTTGAATGGAACTAACCCGGACTGATGCTGTTTTCAGCAGAACCGCCATGGTGTTATTTTTGTGCAGAAATAAAAGTTCTCGAAATGACCTGAAAATCCACGGAGACACGTTTTGGAATTAATGAAAAATATTGGCGAAAGAATCAACATCAAGGGGCCCACACCCTGTCCACGAGGGTGCAGGGAGCGCCCCCTGCCTCGTGGGCCCCCTGGGACTCCACCGACCTCAACCCCAACTCCATATATTCACTTTCGGGGAGGAAAAATCAGAGAGAAGGATTCATCGCGTTTTACGATACGGAGCCGCCGCCAAGCCCTAATCTTCCTCGGGAGGGCTGATTTGGAGTCCGTTCGAGGCTCCGGAGAGGGGAATCCGTCGCCATCGTCATCATCAACCATCCTCCATCACCAATTTCATGATCTCACCGCCGTGCGTGAGTAATCCCATCATAGGCTTGCTGGACGGTGATGGATTGGATGAGATTTATCATGTAATTGAGTTAGTTTTGTTAGGGTTTGATCCCTAGTATCCATTATGTTCTAAGATTGATGTTGCTATGACTTTGCTATGCTTAATGCTTGTCACTAGGGCCCGAGTGCCATGATTTCAGATCTGAACCTATTATGTTTTCATGAATATATGTGAGTTCTTGATCCTATCTTGCAAGTCAATAGTCACCTACTATGTGTTATGATCCGGCAACCCCGAAGTGATAATAATTGGGACCACTCCTGGTGATGACCGTAGTTTGAGGAGTTCATGTATTCACTAAGTGTTAATGCTTTGGTCCGGTACTCTATTAAAAGGAGGCCTTAATATCCCTTAGTTTCCAATAGGACTCCGCTGCCATGGGAGGGTGTAGGATCTAGAAGTAGATGTGTCTAGAGGGGGGTGATTAGACACTTAGTGCTAAAGTTGCAATTTTTAAGCTTTTTCGGTTTAAGTGGAGTTTAGGCACAATTTCAACACACACAATACATATCAAGCAAGCATGCAAAGAGTATATGAGCAGCGGAATGTAAAGCATGCAACTTGCAAGAATGTAAAGAGAAGGGTTTGGAGAATTCAAACGCAATTGGAGACACGGATGTTTTTCCCATGGTTCGGATAGGTGGTGCTATCCTACATCCACGTTGATGGAGACTTCAACCCACGAAGGGTAACGGTTGCGCGAGTCCACACAGGGCTCCACCCAAGGGCAACGGTTGCGCGAGTCCACACAGGGATCCACCCACGAAGGGTCCACGAAGAAGCAACCACCCACAAAGGGTCCACGAAGAAGCAACCTTGTCTATCCCACCATGGCCATCGCCCACACAGGACTTGCCTCACTAGCGGTAGATCTTCACGAAGTAGGCGATCTCCTTGCCCTTACAAACTCCTTGGTTCAACTCCACAATCTTGTCGGAGGCTCCCAAGTGAAACCTAGCCAATCTAGGAGACACCACTCTCCAAGAAGTAACAAATGGTGTGTAGGTAATGAACTCCTTGCTCTTGTGCTTCAAATGATAGTCTCCCCAACACTCAACTCTCTCTCATAGGATTTGGATTTGGTTGAAAGAAGATTTGAGTGGAAAGCAACTTGGGAAGGCTAGAGATCAAGATTCATATGGTAGGAATGGAATGTCTTGGTCTCAACACATGAGTAGGTGGTTCTCTCTCAGAACATATGAGTTGGAATGGTGTGTGTGTTCTGATGGCTCTCTCTACTAATGATAAGGAGGTGGAGGGGTATATATAGCCTCCACACAAAATCCAACCGTTACACAGTTTTCCAATCTCGGTGGGACCGAATCAATAAACTCGGTTGGACCGAATCAATAAACTCGGTCGGACCGAAAATGAAAACCTAGTGACCGTTAGTGATTTCGGTGGGACCGACTGGATCAACTCGGTGGGACCGATGTGCTAGGGTTAGGGTAAATCCAAAACTCGGTTTGACCGATTACTCAAACTCGGTGGGACCGATTTGGGTAATAAGTGAAACTGAGATTTGGTCAAGCAAACTCGGTGGGACCGATTGCATATCTCGGTGGGACCGAGAATATTGCAATTGGTAACAGAGAGTTTGCAAGCCCATCTCGGTGAGACCGAGATCCCATCGGTGAGACCGAACTGATTAGGGCTTGGCAGTGGCTTATGACAAGTGAAACTCGGTGGCGCCGGATAGGAAGAATCGGTAGGACCGAGTTTTGCTTAGGGTTTAGGTCATATGTGGATATGGGAAAGTAGTTGAGGATTTTGGAGCATATCATTAAGCACATGAAGCAAGAGGCTCATTAAGCAACACCTCATCCCTCCTTGATAGTATTGGCTTTTCCTATGGACTCAATGTGATCTTGGATCACTAAAGTGTAAAAGTGAAGAGTCTTGAGCTTGAAGCTTTAGCCAATCCCTTGTCCTTAGCATCTTGAAGGAGTTCCCACAACCTTTAGTCCATGCCACTCCATTGTTGAACTTATCTGAAACATGCTAGATAGAAGTGTTAGTCCAACAAGAGATATGTTGTCATCAATTATCAAAACCACCTAGGGAGCACTTGTGCTTTCAATCTCCCCCTTTTTGGTAATTGATGGCAACATACATCAAAGCTTTAGATAAAGATATAAAGAACAGCAAGTAAAGCTTTGGAAGAACATGTAGCAAGCATAGGCTCCCCCTACATGTATGCACTCATGTAAATATGAAATATAGAGGCATGTGAGAGCATAACCATGACAGAGTAGGCAATGTGTTACATGTATCTTGGCCATATGCATCAGAGCAAAAGATTATCAAGGAAAGTACCTTCATGCTCATGAGTCCTTCTTGCAAACAGTATGTACATAAGCAAGAACTCCTCATACTCATGATTTTGATGCATATACTTACCTTGTGGTCTTGAGTTGGCTTAGGATGGAATGAACCTGCACAAACAAGGTTAGATAACACAGGTACGTCTACTAGCCAGAGCAAACAAAAGAAACCACAAGAATACCAAGACTGGGATGACATGTAGAGAGTGAGTACTAGGTACCACATTGGATTCAACATGTCCCCAAGAATAAAGATATGCAATGAATTTGACTGATTTCTTTCCCTTAGGTGTCTTGCTCCCCCTGAATCTTACATGGGATATTGGGAGACGATAGGAAACAGAAAATCAGAGCTGAAAGACATGAATAGAACTTAATTCAAATGAGTTCATATGAACATGTCTTTCCCCCAAAAAGACATGGCATCTCTCCTCTTGAACATCAAGCATCTGGGATCCTTGAGTATTTTCTCTCCCTGGAACTCTCTCCCTCCCCCTTAACAACATCTGGGATCCTTGAGACTTTCTCTCCCCCTTGAGGTCTCTCTCTCCCCCTTAGTATTTTCTCTTGTAGGTTTGGTCCTTGAGACTGTTTCTCTCCCTTGATGTGATCTCTCTCTCCTACAAGCTTTGATGTGATCTCTCTCTCTCCCCCTTTGACATCAATTTCCAAGAAGGTTTCTCCTGGAATCCGTCGAATAGGTTTGGCCCTTGAGATTCAGCACAAGGCAGAGGATAAAATTGTGATGCTTGTGGAGGACAAGATTCATTGAGTGGAGCTGGATCAGAAGAAATGTAGAACAAGTGGCAAACTGTTTTTCTGATTGCAAAGTCGGTGGCACCGAGTGGCATATTTCGGTGGTACCGAAAAGATTCGGTTGGACCGAAAATTGCAAGTCGGTGAAACCGAGTTTACACAGAGAAAAACACTTGTCACCTCAGCTCACTAGACAAGTAAGATCTCATAAAGATTTGCAAGGAATTTGATGCAGAAATATGCAGAACAAAAATCAAAGAGAAAAGAGTGAAAGGTTCTAGATTTTTTTGTGTGAAAAAGAAGGAAACAACTATGCAAGAGACAAATGCAATAACTCAGAAAAGAACACAAGAGAACTTCATCTAGAATTGGGCGGTGACATAGTCACCTATGTTAGAGTATATTGACTTAGGAGTCAAGTGAGGACACTTGATCGTAGGTCATACTCATCGTTTAAGCTCAAAATGGGGTTACCATTTTTCGTTTAAGCATCTTGATGTATTCACATCTTGTTGAGTTGCTTTGACTCATGTCTTGGAGTAAAGCTTCTCTAAGATGGAATGACATACCTTGGGTGGTGATGTGGTTCTTGCTCATGTAGTTGAACTTGTGTGGGTGCTCAAGGTTGATGTAGCTCATCAAGAGTTGGGAGCACCACTTGAAGTTTGAGTTCATCTACCTACATGGGTTAGTTCTTGCAAGGAAGAGCACTTGTGTATCCAAAAATGACAATCATGAAGCTTAACATAGAATTTGTCAAAGGATATGTTTGAATGGTTTTGTGCTTCCTTGTCTTCAACCACTATTGTGTGGAGTCTTGGTCTTGTAGAGATTGCTCAAGATATGAGTGAGTCGCAATCTCATGGAATTATACTCAACCAAGCACCTACATGGGTTAGACAACATGCAAGGTGCAAATATATCCAGGACATAAGATAGTTATCATAAGAGATATATCATGGATTAGTCATAAGCTCATGTCTTGCATGTATCCAATGGAGTTTCTACTCCAAGTTCGAAGCATCAATGATGTTCAATTCTCCTCTCAACCTGCAAAACACTTTCTCATCAAGTGGTTTAGTGAATATATCCGCTAATTGCTTGTCGGTGCGAACATGCTTAAGATTGATGTCACCCTTAGCAACATGATCTCGAATGAAATGATGACGAACTTCAATATGCTTAGTTCGAGAATGTTGTACATGATTATGACCAATTTTGATAGCACTTCCATTGTCACAAAGCAGTGGAACATGTTTCACATAAATCCCATAATCTTTAAGAGTTTGGGTCATCCAAAGCAATTGAGCACAACATGAACCGGCGGCAATGTGTTCCGCTTTGGCGATGGATAAGGATACCGAGTTTTGTTTCTTGGGAGACCAAGACACAAGAGATATGCCAAGAAATTGACAAGTACCTGAAGTGGACTTTCTATCAACCTTGTCTCCGGCATAATCCGAGTCAGAATAGCCAACAAGATCAAAAGAAGACCTCTTAGGATACCAAATGCCAAAATTTGGTGTATGGATTAAATATCTCACTATCCTTTTCACAGCCTTAAGATGACAATCTTTAGGAGCAGCTTGATATCGTGCACACATGCACACACTTAGCATAATATCGGGACGTGAAGCACATAGGTATAACAATGAACCAATCATAGAGCGATAAACCTTTTGATCAACCGGTTCACCATCTTTGGTCAAATCATTATGTCCACTAGTAGGCATGGGTGTAGACATACCTTTGCATTCTTGCATACTGAACTTCTTGAATAAGTCCTTGGTGTACTTTGTTTGAGAGACAAATGTACCTTCCTTAGTTTGCTTGATTTGCAACCCGAGAAAGAATTTGAGTTCGCTCATCATAGACATCTCAAACTTCTCTGACATTAGCTTTCCAAACTTTTCACTAAAGAGAGGGTTAGTTGAACCAAATATGATATCATCAACATAAATTTGGCATACAAATAGTTCTCCATTAACCCTTTTAGTAAAAAGAGTAGAATCAATTTTACCAATTTCAAAACCACTTGTATTAAGGAACTTGGTCAAGCATTTATACCATGCTCTAGGAGCTTGTTTAAGACCATAAAGAGCTTTGTGAAGTTTGTAAACATGATTTGGTTTCTTAGGATTGATAAAGCCGGGAGATTGTTTGACATAAACTTCCTCCTCTATTTCACCATTTAGAAAAGCACTCTTAATGTCCATTTGGTACAAGGTGATATTATGGTGATTAGCATAGGCAAGTAAGATGCGAATGGACTCAAGTCTAGCAACGGGAGCATATGTCTCACCATAGTCCATACCTTCGACTTGTGTGTAACCTTGGGCGACGAGACATGCTTTGTTGCGAACCACTTGTCCATCTTCATCTTGCTTGTTGCGAAACACCCATTTGGTACCAATGATGTTGTGGTTGTTGTCGGGCTTCTCGACCAATGTCCAAACTTGGTTTCTCTCAAAATTATGTAGCTCTTCATGCATAGCGTTTATCCAATCCGGATCTTCCAATGCTTCTTCAACCTTCATAGGTTCAATGCTAGAGATAAATGAATAGTTTTCACAAAAGTTAGCTAAACGAGTTTTTGAGCGAGTGATTCTCCTGGTTTATATATCATTGAGGATTTGCTCGACGGGATGATCTTTGGCAATTCTTGCTCGAACTCGTGAGAGCTTTTGCTTGGGTCTTTGTTGAACATCTTCTTCATCTTGTTCTTCTTCTTGGCCTTCTTCATTGTTGACGTCGTCGTTCTCTTGTCGTGGTGGAGAAGGAGGTTGTTGATGTTCATCTTGGCGTACTTCCTCGTTTTCTTCATCTTGGTGTGTCCCACTTGTGGATGCTTCCGTGTCGATTCTTGGTTCACCTTGTCGTGAAGTAGAAGCTTCCACTTGGACGGATGAAGTACTCTCCTTCACCTCCGTTGGACGAACTTTGCCAATGGACAAGTCTTGAATTGCTTCTGAAGGGTCTTTGTCTCCTACATCAATTGGCAATTGCTCTACTTGCGAGCCATTAGATTCATCAAACTTCACATCTACCGTCTCTTCAACCTTTCGGGTGAAATTGTTGTAGACACGGTAAGTGTGAGAGTTTGAGCCATAACCGAGTAGAAAACCTTCATGAGATTTAGGAGCAAACTTTGAACGACGATGCTTATCAAGAATGTAGCACTTTGAGCCGAATACTCGAAAGTATCCAACTTGAGGCTTGTTACCGGTGAGGAGCTCGTATGCCGTCTTGCCGAGTAGCTTGTGAAGATATAAGCGATTTGTTGCGTGACAAGCTGTCTCAACCGCTTCTGCCCAAAAGTGCTTTGGCGTCTTGTATTCATCAAGCATCGTTCTTGCCATTTCAATGAGTGTCCGGTTCTTCCTCTCAACAACTCCATTTTGTTGAGGTGTGTACGTAGCCAAGAACTCGTGTGAAATCCCTTCTTCGTCAAGAAAGGTGTCCACATTTGCGTTCTTGAACTCCGTTCCGTTGTCACTCCGAACCTTCTTGATCTTCACATCAAACTGATTTTGGGCCTTCCTAGCGAAGTTTCTGAAGATCTTCTGGACCTGCGATTTGTCATTAAGAAAGAACACCCACGTAAATCTTGAAAAATCATCAACTATAACTAGACCAAAAGAATTTCCACCGAGACTCTTGTAGGCGTTGGGACCAAAAAGGTCCATGTGAAGTAGCTCTAGTGGCCTCCTCGTGGTCATGATGTTCTTCACGGGATGTCTTCCCAACCTGTTTACCTGCTTGACAAGCACTGCAAAGTCTATCCTTATCAAATATGACATCATTAACTCCAAGGATATGATTTCCTTTAATAAGCTTGTCAAGGTTTCTCATGCCAACGTGACCTAGTCGTCTATGCCACAACCAACCTTTTGAGGATTTAGCAACAAAGCAAGTTTTAGGTTGTGCCTTTTTAGAGAAATCGACAATGTAAAGATCTCCTCTACGCATACCCATAAAGACCATTTTATGATTGTCTCGACGAAATACTTGGCAATCTACCTCAGTAAATAGGACATTCAAACCGAAATCAGCAAGTCTAGATACTGAAAGTAAGTTGTAGCCAAGAGATTTAACGAGCATGACATTTTGAATGGAACTATCATGTGAGATGGCCACCTTACCAAGGCCAACCACTTTACCCTTTGAATTATCACCAAAGGTGACATATTTTCGAGGGCCGTTGTTTTCAGCGAGCTCATGAAACATCTCTTCATCTCCGGTCATATGATCAGTACATCCACTATCAAGAACCCATTCCTTTCCTCCTGATTCATATCCCCGAAGATTTGCCATAAGACCAAAATGTCTCATTGCATCATCAAGATCGAAGTCACTATCATCATCATCATAATATTCATGTTCATCATGATCTTGTGACTCATCATTTCCTAGAGAGGGTATTTCATTAGATAAATGATCAAAGTGGTTACTTTTATGAATTCTTATAGCTTTGAGTATGATATCATTAATGATTCCAACATCTCCTTTAGCATGCTTAAGATTGGCAAGTTCAAAAAAACATTTACCAAAATTAGGATCACTAGAGTTCATCTTACTCAAGGCAATAGATTTATGGAGAATTTCATCCAAAGTTTTCAAGGAATAATTGGAAAATCGTTCCTCAAGAAATTTCCATATGGTATAGGCACAATTGTGAGTAGGCAAACTAGCAATCAAATTTTTGGGCAATCCTCTAATGATGAGCTCAATAGTTCTAAGATTGCGAATCATGTCAATATCTTCATCTAGGGTAGGATGCAAGGGATCAATATGGGGTGCACAAGGGCTAGCAATATACTTGTTCAAATGATATTGATTGAAGATTACAAGCATCTCATTTTTCCATTCATGAAAATACTCTCCCTCAAGAATAGGCACTCTATGTCTAAGACTCCCTAATGTAGACACATCCATCTTCCTCCAATGGTGATTAAACCAAGGCAATGGAGACCAAAGCTCTGATACCACTTGTAGGATCTAGAAGTAGATGTGTCTAGAGGGGGGTGATTAGACACTTAGTGCTAAAGTTGCAATTTTTAAGCTTTTTCGGTTTAAGTGGAGTTTAGGCACAATTTCAACACACACAATACATATCAAGCAAGCATGCAAAGAGTATATGAGCAGTGGAATGTAAAGCATGCAACTTGCAAGAATGTAAAGAGAAGGGTTTGGAGAATTCAAACGCAATTGGAGACACGGATGTTTTTCCCGTGGTTCGAATAGGTGGTGCTATCCTACATCCACGTTGATGGAGACTTCAACCCACGAAGGGTAATGGTTGCGCGAGTCCACACAGGGCTCCACCCAAGGGCAACGGTTGCACGAGTCCATACAGGGCTCCACCCACGAAGGGTCCACGAAGAAGCAACCACCCACAAAGGGTCCATGAAGAAGCAACCTTGTCTATCCCACCATGGCCATCGCCCACACAGGACTTGCCTCACTAGCGGTAGATCTTCACGAAGTAGGCGATCTCCTTGCCCTTACAAACTCCTTGGTTCAACTCCACAATCTTGTCGGAGGCTCCCAAGTGACACCTAGCCAATCTAGGAGACACCACTCTCCAAGAAGTAACAAATGGTGTGTAGGTAATGAACTCCTTGCTCTTGTGCTTCAAATGATAGTCTCCCCAACACTCAACTCTCTCTCATAGGATTTGGATTTGGTTGAAAGAAGATTTGAGTGGAAAGCAACTTGGGAAGGCTAGAGATCAAGATTCATATGGTAGGAATGGAATGTCTTGGTCTCAACACATGAGTAGGTGGTTCTCTCTCAGAACATATGAGTTGGAATGGTGTGTGTGTTCTGATGGCTCTCTCTACTAATGAGAAGGAGGTGGAGGGGTATATATAGCCTCCACACAAAATCCAACCATTACACAATTTTCCAATCTTGGTGGGACCGAATCAATAAACTCGGTCGGACCGAAAATGAAAACCTAGTGATCGTTAGTGATTTCGGTGGGACCGACTGGATCAACTCGGTGGGACCGATGTGCTAGGGTTAGGGTAAATCCAAAACTCGGTTTGACCGATTACTCAAACTCGGTGGGACCGATTTGGGTAATAAGTGAAACTGAGATTTGGTCAAGCAAACTCGGTGGGACCGATTGCATATCTCGGTGGGACCGAGAATATTGCAATTGGTAACAGAGAGTTTGCAAGCCCATCTCGGTGAGACCGAGATCCCATCGGTGAGACCGAACTGATTAGGGTTTGGCAGTGGCTTATGACAAGTGAAACTCGGTGGCGCCGGATAGGAAGAATCGGTAGGACCGAGTTTGGCTTAGGGTTTAGGTCATATGTGGATATGGGAAAGTAGTTGAGGATTTTGGAGCATATCATTAAACACATGAAGCAAGAGGCTCATTAAGCAACACCTCATCCCTCCTTGATAGTATTGGCTTTTCCTATGGACTCAATGTGATCTTGGATCACTAAAATGTAAAAGTGAAGAGTCTTGAGCTTGAAGCTTTAGCCAATCCCTTGTCCTTAGCATCTTGAAGGAGTTCCCACAACCTTTAGTCCATGCCACTCCATTGTTGAACTTATCTGAAACATGCTAGATAGAAGTGTTAGTCCAACAAGAGATATGTTGTCATCAATTATCAAAACCACCTAGGGAGCACTTGTGCTTTCAGAGGGTAGGACAAAAGATGTCATGCAAGTTCTTTTCCATAAGCATGTGTGACTACATTCGGAATACATGCCTACATTATATTGATGAACTGGAGCTAGTTCTGTGTCACCCTATATTATAACTGTTGCATGAGGAATCGCATCCGACATAATTATCCATCATTGATCCATTGCCTACGAGCTTTTCACATATTGATCTTTGTTTAGTTACTTTTCTGTTGCCACTATTACGATTGCTACAAAAACTACTACTGTTACATTTGCCACCGTTACCGTTACTTCCATACTACTTTGCTACTAAATATTTTGCTACAGATATTAAGTCTTTCAGGTGTGGTTGAATTGAAAACTCAACTGCTAATACTTGAGAATACTCTTTGGCTCCCCTTATGTCGAATCAATAAATTTGGGTTGAATACTCTACCCTCGAAAACTGTTGTGATCCCCTATACTTGTGGGTTATCAAGACTATTTTCTGGCGCCGTTGCTAGGGAGCATAGCTCTATTCTTTGAGTCACTTGGGATTTATATCTGTTTATCACTATGAGGAACTTGAAGGATGAAAGAACCAAGATTTTTCCCTCAATTACGAGGGGAGGTAAGGAACTGCCATCTAGGTCTGCACTTGATTCACCTTCTGTTATGAGTAAATTTGTGACACCTACACCTGTTATTGATTCTGATATGTCGCATGTTATTGATGATGCCACTTCTGCTATGCATGATGCTTATGATGGAACTACTTCTATGCTTAATTATATTGTTCCATTAGGTGAATTTCTTGATGAACAACTTGCTAGGGTTAGAGAGAATGAAATTATTCAAACATATAATATTGATGAAAGTGATGATGAAGATTCTCCCCCTAGATATGAATTGCCTGATGTGCCTGAGGGTTATGTTATGGATGAAGAAACTGCTAGAGACCTTTTTGCTTGCAAAGATAGATATGATCTTAAGAAACTGTTAGTTAAGCTGAAAGAGAAGTCTTTGAATGCTAGAATGAAATATGACCCTGCTTTTGCTACTTCACCTATCTATATTTCTGATAAGGATTATGATTTCTCTGTCAATCCTGAGTTAACTACTTTGGTTGAATCTGATCCTTTTTATGGCTATGAATATGAAACTGCTGTGGCACATCTTACTAAATTGAATGATATAAACACCCTATTCACTCATGAGGAAAAAAAATTGTTACTACTATATCCTTAAGTTATTTCCATTCTCATTAAAGGGTGATGCTAAAACATGGTTTAATTCTCTTGCTCCTGGTTGTGTGCTTAGTCCCCAGAACATGATTTATTACTTCTCTGCTAAATATTTCCCCGCTCATAAGAAACAAGCCGCCTTAAGGGAAATATATAATTTTGTGCAAACTGAAGAAGAGAGTCTCCCACAAGCTTGGGGGAGGCTTCTCCGATTACTTAATGCTTTGCCTGATCATCATCTCAATGTGACGCCCGGATAATCAAGCTACAATAACCTCTGCTAATGATGCCACATCACCTTGAATTACTGTTGCTAATCCCCCGTTAGTTCGAAGACGATTCAAATTAAAATTCAAAATCAAGTCAATCGGTAAAAGTTTTGAAACATTAAAACTGAAATGTTCATCATGTGGCAAATAATCCCTAACTAGTTTTAGTGGTGGAACCAACCTTTTCCATAGTGTTTAAATGCCCTAAACTAATTAAAAATTGTGGCTAAAATAATAATTTAATTGCTTTTGAGTGTATAAAAATATTAAACTAAATTATTTTGGGTCCCAACTAGGTTTGGCAGTGGCCTATTTTGATGGTACTAATTTAGGTGCTAACTTGTATTTTAAAGAAACTAAACTAACAAAAACCAAAAAAACAGA